>NC_067401.1:484979970-485314231 GCF_016432865.1 Antechinus flavipes | reverse complement strand
AAAGTAGAAGAGCAACCCTGAAAATGGCTCTGTAACCCCTCAGACCAGAGGTGCTAGTCCTCCTTGAGCACCCAGTCTGAATCTAAGGCAGCATATGAATCCAGCATACGAAACCACTTTGTTAAACTATACATCACATCATTCTCTCTAGCTTCTTAAAATGATTGATTGGTCCAGTGGCATGTTAGGCCCATTCAATTTTTTACAGCTGTAATTTTGGGGAAATTTTTATTCATAGTGAGTTGAAAGATACCTACCCATTCATTGCTCATAACTCTCTCTTCCAGAGTTACCAAATTGTTTCATTTTTCTTCATCGTCAAATATATGAAATTGTTTTTAATCTTCATGCTCAAACCACTTCAAACCAAACATCCCCCAGCTCTCTCAGCCAGTTCTTCTTTGATATAGTTATGGGCCCCCTCAAATCTTGGTCATCCAAGTTTGAGAATGATCTATCTAAAGTCAGTGGATCAGGACTGAATATGATATTCTACATGTGACTTGATCACCACAGAACCCAAGAGGAACACCCTCATTCTGGGCAGAAAACTTCTATTAAATCTATTAAAATCTAAGATCACATTTGGGTTTTTTGATGCACATCATCATATTGCTGACTCACTGGACTTGAAACCAATTATACCTTCCATCCTCATCTTTCTTATATGAACTGGCATCAAGTAGCACATATCCAATACCTGTTGGATTAATTTTTTTCAAAAAAAATTAATTGCATGATATTACACTTACCCTAATTATATCTCATCTTGCTTCCCTTTGGGACCATGATTTTCGATCCTAACTCTATTACCTAGTAAACTAATCACCTCCTCTCACATCATCCATCAAGGGAGGAATATGTCATTTGTGCTCTTGTCCAAGTTCATGGGAAGAAAAAACAAAGTTGAAGAAAACAAAAACTGAGGAGAGAGCCCAGCAGCACCATTTCGCTCCAAGTTGATCTTGACATGAAATTTTTTTCTATTTTTTTCTATTTCCTGGTTCTGTGCCCTCAGAGTTGGAGCACTCTCTTGGATCTCCTATCTGCCTAACAAAATTTACCTCTTTCCATGCAAATCTAGCTTAACCTTCACCTTCCCAATGACCTGCAGACTCTCCATCTCACCCTAATTCTCCAGAGTAGCTATAGTGGGTTGACTCATCCATTTCTATATTTGTTTCTTTTCTTCTCTATTTCTCTTCCATGTTTTCCCCAACTCTCCCCCCTTCCACTTCTCATCTCTTTCCTCTATCTGTCTGTGTCTGTCTATCACTTCTTCTCTAGCCTTGTGGAAAGTATGCTCAACTCAGAGTTCAGAAGAGCTGAGTTCAAATCCAGCCTCAGATACTTTCTAGTTGTGTGACCCTGGGCAAGCCACCTACCCAGTGCCTGCCTCAGTTTCCTCATCTGTAGCATAAGGATGCAAACCTCACAAGCTTGTTGTAGAACAAATGAGATATTAAAAGTTCTGATAGCCATGTTTAGCACCCAGAGTATATTAAAATCAGCCAGAGTTAAGATAAGGGAAAATCCTTGATCTTTATTCTTTGCGGAAGTGAAGGGGAATGGCAATACAAAGTGAGAGCAATCACAACGAATCCGCTCAGCAGTTCTCTGGCTCTCACACTCCACCCACCCAATCCTCTACCCAATCTCCTATACAACACATCAAACTTGCACAGAGAGTGGGTGGGGCCATTCTTTCTCCAAACATATATTAATATTGTCCAATTGCTAATTAGCCTCAAGTGCTCAGACCAGACCTCAGTGCATTTGCTCAGCTTCAGCCCATTACATCTCCTGCTTTCTTTTGTTTTAGAACACAGGTGGTCACACCATCTCTGACCTCTCAAGGAGGTGAGAGCCCCCAAGGGGAGGTGATCACGCCCCGCCCCAACTTCTCAGGAAAGGAGGTGAAAGCACTAAAAAGGAGATGATCACACCCTTCCTGACACATCAGGAAGGAAGATGAAAAGCATCAAAGGGAAGTGGGGGTTGCTAGTGGGTCTCTGGGCTGAAGGGTCTTATTAGAAACAGGTATGCACAAACCCGTCAGCATGGGAGGTATTACACAAGCACATAGCAATAACGCAGAGACTATTAGTGATGACTCTCCCCACAGTCAATGCAGGCTCGATGTGGCATAACAAACATGAATTGTACATGCAAGTAGTGGTATAACAAAGAATATAAATCAACATGATGTTGTAAAAGATTCCCAGAAGTCCTAGAAAGAGGTATGTAAACAATAGTTACTCATATGCCTTCTTCAGCAGCCAAGAGATAGTCCAAAACCAATCTATGGTCCATTGCTTCACATGTCAGGGAATCCAATGATCCCAACAAGTTTTTGAAGTCCTGCAACAGTCTTTTTATGTATTAGGGAATCCAATGATTCCAGCAGATTTCGAAGTCCTGCAACAGTCTTATCATTTCTCAGAAAATCCAATGATTCCTGAGGGTTTTCAAGTCCTACAACAATCTTATGTCTCAGAAAATCCAATGATTCCTGAGGGTTTTCAAGTCCTACAACAATCTTATCATGTCTCAGAGAATCCAATGATTCTTGAGAGTTTTGAAGTCCAACAATTTTTGATGTCCATGAGTCAAACACCGTAACTACCATGCTCTTTCAATGGTGAGCATGGAACCACGCAATGTTTCTTGGGTCTTCTCCTTCGTTTCAAGGGTCTGCTCCATCTGTTTGCGATGGACAAGGCGAATACGGCTTGTTGGCATCCATCTGATTCCTTCTCCACTTGTAGAGATACAAGTAAACCCTCTCTCCCAAGATGTTAATCTGGTCCCTTCCATTCACCACTTTCTGGGTCTGTCCACATCACCTGGTGATTATCTAAAGAGAGTAGAGCCAATCGCACTGGACACTGCCCTTCTGTTGAGTTATAAAACCTGTCTGCCGGAGCCAGTGCATCTTTGTCAAAAATCAAGAAGTTAATAGTATAAAGGGCTAGATTTAGAAGTTCTCTAGGGTTACCTGTGGCTCCCCCTTTCTTTTGTTTTTGGAGGAGCGTCTTAATGTCTATTTCTCCTCTCTACTATTGCCTGTCCTTGAGGATTAAAAGGTATGCCAGTGGTGTGTAAAATCTTATACTGTGCACAAAAGTGTGTAAAATGTTTAGAAGTATATTCAGGACCATTGTCTGTTTTTATTGCTTGTGGCACATCCATAATAGCAAATGCTTGAATAAGGAACTGAGTGACCACTTGGGCTGTCTCTTTTGCTGCTGGTATTGCAAAAGTGAATCCTGAAAAGGTGTCTACCACAACGTGGATAAAAGACAGGTGATCAAAAGATTTATAATGGGTCACATCCATTTGCCAAATTTCACTGGGTCTCAAACCATGAGGATTCTTCCTTGGAGGCAGTGTAGGAGCTGGAAAGGAAGACAAGATGTACAGGCTTTTACTAGGCTCCTAGCTTCCTCTCTTGTTATTCCAAATTGTGAACGTAAAGCTTGAGCAGCCTGATGATATTTAGAATGAGATTCCTGGGCTTTTTGAAATAAAGGAGTATTGACCAACATAGTTAGAAGGCTATCTGCCTTTGAATTACCATCAAAAATAGGACCTGGAAGTCCACTAAGAGAGTAGATAAATCTTACCTGGATGCTTTCTCACTTGCTCTTGAAATTCCTTAAAGAGCTGATATATATTAGAGGCTACAAATTTTATTTGGGCTGTGGCAATTCTTTGTACCACACCTACTGAATAGGCCGAATCAGATATTATATTTATATCTCCTATATGATAAGTAAGAGCTAGCATGATTGCATACAATTCATTCTGCTGAGTGGACTGAAAAGGAGTTCTGATTACACTCTTTATACTTAATTCACAAGAGTATACAGTACAAATATTATGTTTGGATGCATCTGTAAAGATACTTGGTCCTTTAAGAGGAACTTTAGAAACCTTTTCTTCAAGAATCCATCACCAATTATGTAATAGTCTGGTTATCTTTAATGGAAACCCGTGTGTAAAATTTGGAGCCATGGCTAATAAAATTTGCCACTCTGGGATAGTCTCACAGCACATATTAATTTGTGTGTTAGTATAAAAGGTGTATATCTCGTCAGGTCTTGTCCCAGATAATTGTACTGCTTGCTTAATGGCCTTTAATAAAATTGTAGCCACAAGCACTGGGTAAGGAGTAAGGCTTTGTTCTGGTTGTGCTGGGAAGTTCACCCACTCTATCACACTGTCTCCTTGATGAAGGACTGCTGTGGGTGCCTCTTGTGTGGCAAAAACTGATATTTCCAGGGGTTTTTGAGTGACTCTTTCAACTACCTTGGATAAAGCCAGTTCAACTTCTCTAAAAGCCTTTGAGCTTTTTTGGTAAGCTGACATGGTGAATTTAAAGCACTTTCTCCCCTTAAAATGTCATATAATGGTTGCAATTGATAGGTAGGCAAGTCTAGCACTGGTTGCATCCATTGGATATCTCCTATCAATTTCTGAAAATCATTTAAGGTGTTTAGCTTCTCTGTTCTTAAGGACAATTTTTGTACTGTAAGCACCTTAGGGTATACTTCATATCCTAAATATTGAAAAGGAGCATGTCTTTGAATTTTTTCTAGAGCTATCTGCAATTTGCAGTTCCTTAGTGCTTCTATGGTCTTTTATAGACCTGCTTCTAACATCTGTTCCTCAGGTGCATATCCCAATATATCATCCATATAATGTAATAACATTACTTTTGGAAATGCTTTTCTTACTGGAGTAAGAGCAGCAGCAACATACATTTGACACATAGTATGGCTGTTTTTCATTCCCTGTGGCAAAACTGTTCATTCACATCTTTTAGAAGGCTCAGCTAAGTTAATGCTGGGCACTGAAAAGGCAAATCTTTTTGTATCCTCCTTCTCCAGATGGATAGAATAGAAACAATCCTTAATGTCTATAACCCAAAGAGGCCATTCTCTAGGCAACTGAATAGGAGATGGAAGTCCAGGCTGAAGAGTTCCCATAGTTTCCATCTGTTCATTTACCTTTCTTAAATCAGACAACATCTTCCATTTTCCAGATTTCTTTTTTACAACAAATCCTGGGGAATTCCAAGAACTTAGAGAAGGTTGTAAGTGTCCTTGGTCAATTTGCTCCTGTATTATATCTAATAAGGCCTGAATTTTATTGCTAGCTAAGGGCCACTGTTCTATCCACAATGGTGTGTCAGTTTTCCATTGGATAGGAACAGGTGAAAGTGTTGGCAGACCTTCAATAGCAGCCCTGCCTAAAAAAACCAAAGTACTCATTTTTAACCCTAATTGTTGTAAAATGTTTCTTCCCCACAGATTGATAGGGATTTTTTTCAACTATAAAAGGAGTAAAAACTCCTGATTTGCCTTCAAAAGTCCATCTCATAGGGGCAGCACTAACTTCAGCTGTTATTGATCCTCTTACACCAGACATGTAGGTGTCTGCTTTAATCTTTGGCCAGTGACTGGGCCAGTTGGCACCTCTAGTGGCTGTACGATCTGCACCAGTGTCTACCAATCCTTCTAATGGTATGCCATTTATATAGATCGTGAGCATAGGTCGGTCAGCTGTTACAGCTGCTGTCCAGTATATTTCTGGATTTTGTGGTCTGGAGTCAGAATCTGGGTGACTATCACCAGGTTGCTTATTAGGAGTCTGTATGAGTAAACCTGATGCCACTATTTCTCCTGGGTAATAAGTCACACATTGTCTACCTGTATTAGTGACTGGGATGTTATCTACACATTCCCTAGTTTCCCACATCAGTGGTGGATGGACACTGTTTTGTACGTACTCTCAGGAGGTAATGGTCAAGCCTACTGTGCTTGGAGGCAAGGGATCCATAGGCTGGAGAGGAATAGATTTCACTTCTCCAGGGGGTATCTCAGTTGTCCCAGATGCATACAACTCTATTCTTCCCCAATTGTAATTCCTTTCTCCCATCAGGTTTGCTTCCTGGCTGATTGATTGTGTAATCCCTTTCTCCCATCAGATGGCTTCCTGGCTGATTCATGTATGGGTACTGGACTTCTAGGCACTCTCTGGGTATACTTTCAGCTGCCATCATGCCCCAAGTGTTTTTTGCCTGGGGTCCTGGAGCTGGGCCCCTTGTCCCGTTTCCTTGAATCAGTCTACATTCTGAGGCCCAATGGAAGCCTCTGTTGCATTTTGGACATGGAGTATTGGGTCTTGTTCACTCATCCTGTTTTCTCATTCTGTCTCTATACCAACATTGAGTTTTCAGATGCCCTACTTTGCCATATTGAAAGCATTGACAAGTATCCCTGGAAGTCCCTTGCCAAAAGGGACCCTGTCTTCCCATGTTGGGATCTTGAGAAGTCTGCATCATAGCCTGGCTATAAAAGGCATTTCTGCCCATTGTGGCACAGCGTCTTATGCACTCCTCTAAAGGAGCATCTTGCACAGTCCTAGTATAATTCTTTGACAAACCTCATTAGCATTTTCCTTAGCAAGTTGCCTTATCAAAATGTCTATTACTGCATTTTCACCATTAGTTCTTGTGATAGCTGTCTGCAAACATCCCACAAAGTCAGCAAAGGGTTCATTTGGCCCTTGTGTTATTTTTGTGAAGGCCTCACCCTTGTCATCTTTATTGTGGAGAGAAGCCCATGCTTTGATAGCATTAGCAGCAATTTGCTCATATGCTGCTATGGAATAATTAATCTGTACTGTGACGTCTGCATAGGAACCTATACCTGTTAGTAGATCACAGGTGATTGAAGCATGAACTGCACTTTGACTATTTTGTTGGGCTTGTATCCTACAGAGCTCACTATATTCAGAAAGCCACAAGTAGTTTTGTCCAGTTTCTAGACATACCCTTGCTATAGATTTCCAGTCATTAGGGGTCAAGATTTCAAAAGCCAAATTCTGTAATAACATCTTAACATAAGCTGATGTAGCCCCATAAAGAGTGCAAGCCTTTTTCAGGTCTTTGAGGATTTCTATATCAAAAGAAGCATATTTTCTACTTTCTTGACCTGAAGAGTTAAACTGTTGAATCACAGGATAAATTTGTGGTCTTAACTCATTTACATCTTTCCCTTTCTCTGTGGCTTTGAGTAGTGCCTTTTGCAATCTACTCCTAGGAGCAGGTTGGATGCTGGGGGAGGGGAGGTGCTGGTGGTATCACTGCCCCTCCCACTATTCCTCCTCCCTCCATCCTGGAAGGTGGAGTTGATGGAGGAGAGCCAATGATCTGCTCCTTAGGCTAGGTTGAAGCTTCTTGTTGAGATGGAAAGTCACCACACCCTTGAGCTTCACTTAAATCTCCATGCCCTGTGGGGATATGGTCATTAATCTGTTCTTTGTCTTTGTTCTCTTTGTCCTCAGATTTTCTCATCTGGATGTTCTGAAAACTTTTCTTTTTTCAATAACTTGCAGGATTTTTTAAGGTCAATTATATTATGTTGTATATATATATATATATATAATGTTTCTTTGGAAATTGACTTGGAACCATTATTATTATAATATTTGCATAACTGATCTCCTACAAGCTTTCAATTATCTAAACATATCTCTTCTTCATTGAAGAACCAACGAGATGTACATTCTAATGTATCCAGGAATTCATCAATCTGCTCCCAAGTCATAAATAAGCCCAGTCTCTTTATCAGTCTGAGTATGTTTCCTGCAGATTTCCTTTGGGGTGGGGGTGGGGGTGGGGCCGGGGATGGGGAGAATCTTTTCCCAATATCTGCACCATTTCAGCCAAGAAAAGGTTACTAGTTTAACACTTAACAAAGTAATTTCCCTGTTTGTCTATTAAAATACTCACCTAATTTCCTGGTCACTGGAGACTTCTTCAGTGAAAGTAGGGTCCTTGGTTCCACAATAGGTGCCAAATGTGATGGCCACATTTAGCACCCAGAGTACATTAAAATCAGCCGGAGTCAAGATAAGGGAAAATCCTTGATCTTTATTCTTTGTGGAGGTGAAGGGGAATGGCAATACAAAGTGAGAGCAATCACAACACGTAGCCGCCCAGCAGTGCCTCTGGCTCTCACACTCCACCCACCAAATCCTCTACACAGTCTCCTATACAACACATCAAACTTGCGCAGAGAGTAGGCGGGGCCATTCTTTCTCCAAGCATATATTAATAGAGTATTGTCCAATTGCTAATTAGCCTCAAGTGCTCAGACCAGACCTCAGTGTATTTGCTCAGCTTCAGCCCATTACAGAAAGTAAAATATTTTGTTATAAATGATATAACATTAGTTATAGTATATACAGTATAGTGTATATATATATATATAGCTATATAAATGTTAGCAATCATAATTATCATTGCAGGGAGAAAAAAAAATGTCTACATCATCCTCTTCCCCCATTCTCTCTTCCTTTGCTCCCATCTTGAATGAAGACCCTTCTCCTTACCAAAATCCATGTGTGATCTTGATCCCACCCTTTCTTCTGTTTCTGTATGTCCCCCTTTCCCTACTTTCCTTAATGATGTCACTCATAACTGACATTTTATAACTATGTTCTCAATTCCTCCCATCCTCAATAATATCCTGGTTGGTAGTTGATAAATTCTGGCTGTTTGAATGAGAAGGAGGTGGTAAGTTAACCCTCTGTCCCTTACCTCTTGCCAGTATAAGAATGATCTCCAGTGTGGTATAGGATTGAAAGGGCAACTTTCTATCACATAATATCCTCTACATTTTGAAACTGTGGGTAGCACCATGTGTCAGATTGTCTCCTGCCCCCCAGTAAAGCTAACTCTTTACTGGAATCTATAGAGAAATACATATCCCTTGGCAGAGATTCCAATGTAGATAAGCATTGCTTCATCCAAGGATTAATATCTAAGGGGACACATGGCTGAGCACAGATTTAGTTTGCCAAGAGCAGCAATTTTTCCTGGACCTTCTTTTTCTGCTACAGTTCATTTGTTCTGTTTTGGAACCCAGCCCTGGGGCTGCTGGATTGCTGCCCTGGGCTACACTGTCAGTTTGGTGAGCCAGTACAAGCAAATAATCCAACCCACTATAGCTGCTGGCCCCAGCCCAGGCATTAAATCCCACCTAGCCATCTGCCCTGGACCTCTTGCCATTTGTCCTCACTAGTGAAACCACTTCCCCACATCTCCCCTTGGGAACAGTAATCGATTCTTATTGCTTCTGGAAAGGATTGCCAACCTGTAGTTCCATTCACTAGTCCCATGACTTTTGAAACTAAAACTTGCTCCCCATATATGTGCTCTCTCCTCTTGTTAGAACACAAGCTCCTTGAAGTCAAGAACCACCACAGTTTTATTTTTGTATCCTCAGCTTCTAGTATAGCATCTCCAGGTACTTTCTCATTCTCATTCAATCACTTCATTCATTCATTCATTTACGCATTCATTCATTTATTCATTCCTATCTCTCTTTTGTCTTCTTGCACGAAAAGAGTAGGAACTCAGTGATTACATCTCTCCTTTTTCTTTCTTCCCCTCTGGATGGACATAACATTTTCTGGGCTGGACTCAAGACCTTTCCCCTTCTAAATGTCCATGAGAGAGTTGGAAGGTTTTGACTTTGCTCTTACGTGTTCTCTCTTACCTACTGACTTACAATAGAATGAACATCATTACCTACTCTTCCTAGTACCTTTCTGCATCCCTGTCTCCTCGGCTTTGCTCCCACTCTTCCTTTGTTTCCATTTTTCCTTTCTTCTCCAGATTAAGCAGAGAAGTAAAGACCTGACACTGTTCTCCTCATACTCTCCCTTTTGGTCTGTCTCTTTCTCTGCCTCACCTTACCTCTCTCTGTCTCTGCCTCTGTCTCTCTGTGTCTCTCTCTTTCCCTTTTTCTCTCCTCTCTCTTCTTTACCCTTTCCTCTATCTCTTTCTCTCTTTTCCCCTTTCTCTCATTCTTTCATTCCTCTCTCTTGTTTTCCTCATTCATTTCTATATTTGTTTTTCTTCTCTATTTTTCTTCTGTTTTCCCTCTTTCTTCCCCTTTCCACTTCTCATCTCTTTCCTCTGTCTCTCTGTCTGTCTCTCTCTTTTCATTTCTCTCTCCTTTACTCTTTTCTCCACTTCTCTCTCTCTTCCCCCTTCTCTTATTCTTTCATTCCTCTCTCTCATTTTCTTCATCCATTTTTATATTCGTCTCTCTTCTTCTCTATTTGCCTTCCATGTCTTTTCCCCATCTTTTCCCCTTCCCCTTCTCACCTCTCTCCTCTCTCTATCTGTTTTTCCTGCCCTCTTCCCCCACTTTCCTATCTAGCCAGGTCCCTATGGTGTCAGATACCTGGTTGTTCCCCTCTTTCTATACATAGCTGTGTACCTTGTATACTTACTACTACTACTACTAGCTACCATTTTTATACCATTTCAGCATTTGCAAAGTGCTCTACATATGTCAAGGTTTCTGTCTCTGTTATGTAGAAGTTGCTATTGATAGAATTACATGCTATGGAACTAATGGTTCCCCAGATGATCTGTGTGCTCCCAAGTTCAACTTTTCTCTGTTTGGTATATCCCCAACTGAGCTAAGAAGTCACAGATAATCTAAATTCTGATGAGCCCTATTAATTCCCTCTCTAGAGAAAAGCTTGTACAGTTATGTTGTAGCATTTAGCCTTCAAGTACAACCATTTTAAGACCAAAGTCCTAACTCCCAGGAATCCTAGCCCCCCCATATATTTCAGGACAGAGCAGACTCCATTGCTGATAGAAGCTGGCAAGTCTGGCCTCTCCTTGTAATCCTGTTGACATTCTTAGGATCTTTTCCCTTGCATTTTTTCCTTCTCTTTCATCTTTACTCTCTCCTTGTCCATTGGATCCTTCTCTGCTGCCAACAAATAGGCCCCGCTGTCATTAAGCCTTTAAATATCCTTCATTTGACCTTGGCAGTTCTTCAAGCTCTTTCTCTTCTCTTTTACAACCAAACTCCCAGGGGGGGAAAAAAGCATTTATTATTATTGGCTCCATTTCTCCACCTCCGACTCAGTACTTGACCCCATTCAGCGTGTCTTCCAACCCCCTTCCAACTCATTGGCAATGCCAAGGTTATTATGATTTAATTGTTAAATCTCAAAATCTTTATTCATGCCTAATCTTTTTTGATTTTTCTATGATTTTTGACAATACCTACACTATCTCCCACCTCCATCTCCTAGCCTGGCTTCTGTAATACTGATTCTCTTGGGAGAAGGAGAAAGTAACAAGTATTTGTTAAAAACCTACTATGTGCCAGGTATTACTAAGCAATTTATCTGATGATATCATTTTATTATGATATCTATCTGTGTCTTCTCCAATTTATTTGTAAGATTATTACCCACAAAACACTCCCTAGCAATCAGGATCTCCCAAGGATCTATCTTGGACCTTCTTGTCTTTTTTTTTTCCTATAATCTCTTGAGTTCTCATTGGCTCCCATGGACCTATGGAGCTCTATGCCAATGATTCTCAGTCCTATAGCGAAAACTTGTCTTGGATCTTTGTAATTATCTTTTTCTATATGCTCTGTCTTTTCTATAGAGTGGTAATTAATAGGGATCATCAGAATTTAGATTATCTGGGACTTCTTAGCTCAGTTGGGGATATACCAATCAGAAAAAAGTTGAACTTTGGAGCACACAGATCATCTGGGGAATCATCAGTTCCATAGCATGTGTATCTATCAATAGCAACTTCTACATAACAGAGACAGAAACCTTGACATATGCAGAGCACTTTGCAAACCCTGAAATGGTATAAAAATGGTAGCCATTAGGAGTAGTAATAAATACACAAGATACACAGTTATGTATAGAAAGAGGATTACAGTCAGTGTTCTCATTGGCTCTTTGGGGCTCAGTTATCAACTGTTTGATGAAAGTTCCCAGGTCTATAGAAAAATTTCTCCTGTCTTGGACCTTTTAATTTTCTTTTTCAATATTTTTTGATGTTCTCATTAGCTGCCATATGCCCAATTACCAATTATATGCCAACAATTCCCAAACTTATAGATACAGCTCTTATCTCTCTCCTGAGTTCCATCCCTATATTGGTACTATATCAACTGGACATTTCCATCTGGATGTCACATTATCATTTTTAAATGGGACTTCTTATCTTTTTTCCTAATCCCCCTTTCCTCCAAACTTTAAAAAAAAATTTATTGAGGATACCACATCTTCTCAAGCCCCCAAATTTCCAACCTCAAAATAATCCTGAATCCTGAACTCTTCCTCATTTTATAAATTTTATTGCCACAATTTCTCTTACATTATTTCCTCTCTGCTCAAATGGCCACCATACTCACTTATGCCCTAAATCACGTCTTATCTACACTATTTGCAAAAGCCTCCTGATCGATCTCCCTTTTCTTCTTTAATCCATGCTCTGTATTACTTTCTAATGAATCTTCCCATAGCATAAATCAGCCAGAAAGTGAGACTTTAAGGAAATCATGAAGCAAAGATGATGAAGAGAAACCCAGACATGGGAGCATCCTGGGAAAATTCCCCGAGTCAGACAATGGAATGTCTTGTGACAGTATTGAGGAGCAAGGAGACCACTCTCACTAGATTGTAGATCATGTGGTAGAGAAGGTTAAGTAAAGTGTAAGAAGGCTAGAAAGATAGGAAGAGCTCAGGTGATGAAGAACTTTAAAATACAAATGGATGATTTTCTACTTGAGCCTGGAGTTAATACAGAGCTGTTGGAGTTTATTGAATGTGGATGAGAAGTCCGAGGGGGACACATTCAGATCTGTGCTTAAGGATGATCACTTTGACTTGGAGGATCGACTAGAATGGGAAAAGGCTTGAGATAGGGAAACCTACCAGCAGACTTCTCTCAGAGTCCAGGCATGAAATAATGGGGACTTGGCCAAGATGGTATCAATATCAGAGAACTAAAGTAGGCATAAAATAGATAATAAAGGAAGAAAAATTGGAACTTGACAACTGACCAGATAGGTAAGGTTGAGGGAAATTGAAGTCAAGGAGGACACCTAGATGAGACTCTAGGTCAGTGGTCCTCAAAGTGTAGTCCAAAGAATTGTTAGGGTCTCTGAAACCCTTTCAGAGGGTCTACAAATTCAAAATTATTTTTATTTCTAATATAGTAAATAGCTATAAATATAATCCATGTGAACAAAAACTCTTTGAACAGATCCTCAATAGTTTTTTAACAACATGAAGATACTGAGAACAAAAGTTTGAAAACCACTGCTCTAGGTGATTGGGAAGATGGAGATAGCATCCACAATAGTAGGAAAGTTGAGAAGAAGACAGGGTTTGGAAGGAAAATAATGAGTTAATGTTGAATTTAAGATATCCATGAGATTTCCAGGCCTTTGGAGATGCCTGACTAGAAGTCAGCAGAGATGTTAGGACTGGACCAATAGATTTGAGAATCATCTATATAGAAATGATCATTAAATTCAAAGGGACCAATCAGAAAAGAAAAAGAGAAAGGAGCCTACAAGAGTCCTAGGGTCCCCCACATTAACAGGCAGGATTTGGATGAAGACCCAACAGACAGGTAAAAGGAGAACTGGGAAAGTATCAAGAAAACCTAAATAGACAAGGCTATCAAAGAGAAGAAGATGATCAACAAGTCAAGAAGGATGAAGTAGACTTGACAATTAAGAAATCACTGGGAGGAATGATAAAGCACCAGACCTGGAGTCAGGAGGACCTCAGATACTTACTAGTTGTGTGACTCTGGGCATGTCACTTGACCCCAATTGAAGGAAGAAAGAAAGAAACCATTGGTCATTTGAAATAAAAAGCAGTTTCAGTTGAATGATGTGGTTAGAAGCCAGATCAGAGAGAGCTAAGAAAATGAGAGGAAAGGACGTAGAAGCACCCCTTGTAGATACTCTTCTTAAAGAGTTTAGTTACAAATAGATGAGATTCTTAAAAGATTTTCCAAATCTTTCTATTGCCTTTAGAAAAAAATATAAACTCTCAGTGAGCCACAAAAAAATCCCTCCAATGTGGTTCTAACACATCTTTCCTGAGGTATCTTCACTTACTTTGCAATCTAGACTTCCCCAAATTCAGGATTCCTTTCTCTGTCCCAATGCCTCATGTCTAGAAGCATTGCTTCCTCTGAGAATCTCTGGTTTCCTTCTAGCTCATCTCCAGAGCCTCTGAATATTTTATATTCCATTCCTACTCAAGTTATCTTACACTTACTTGTGTGGGCCTCCCATACAGCCCAGTACTCCACTACGTGGGGGTTTTGTCTTTGAATCCCTCAGTACTTAGTACAAGGCACAGAGCAAATGGTTAAAATAGATCTTTGTTGAATTGAATGCAACTGATAACCTCAGATTCCTCCTTCTCTCTTTGTTCCCTATTAGCTAATTTTCTAGCTAACTGAAGTAGCCATGTGCCATCTTTACTTCTCTGGTGTTCTCTGGCAGCCAGGTGGTTCAGTGGATAGAGTGCTGGGCTTGGAGTCAACGGCACAAGTTCAAATGTAGCCTCAAACATTCACTAGCTGTGAGTCTCTAGACAAATCATTAGCCTCTGCTTGCCTCAGTTTCTGAAAATATAAAATGGGATTGTGCCTACCTTCCAGGGTTATTCTGAGGATCAAAAGAGATAATAGTTGTAAAGTACTTAATATAATGCCTAGCATATAGTTAGTGCTATATAAATGCTTATTTCCTTTCCTCTATTTTTTTCAGAATTGTAGACAGTCTCAGCTGTTGGTAAAGTACTGGTTCTCAAACTTTTGTTCTCAGTATCTTTATGCTATTAAAAATTATTGAGCATATATCCAAAGAATTTTTGTTTATGTGGGTTATATGTATGTGTACATATATAGATAGATAGATAGATATAGATATAGATATAGATATTTATCATTTTAGAAATAAAAACTAATTTTGAATCTGCAGACCCTCTGAGAGAGTTTCAGAAACCCCCAGGATTCTTTGGATCACACTTTGAGGAGTAGATTATCTGTAAATGATGGGGGTTGATATTTCCAATCAACCAAATAGAGAGTGGCAGAACAACCACCACAGACCACGATTAGTTTGGGGATGGGATGGGGAGGAAGGGATAGAAAAGGAGGTTCTAATTCCACTCTTCTCTAAAACCTTTGTCCTCTCCTATTACCACATCCCTTAGATGGCTCCTGAGTAATTCACAAAGAAAGCCACACCACTTTACAGTTTGCCTACACTTCCATGCTGGTTCAGGATAACATAGGCTATTCCTTAGATCACCTATCCATCCTATACTGGGTATCTCTGCCAGCATCTGTTGCCTTTCATTTAAAATCAAGATCTACCCTGGGCAGGACTGGAGTGAGCTGGGTAATCCTTGCTACAGACAGATGTAGACTTCCTATAAAAATATGATCAAGCCTCAATGCTTTAAAATATCCTGTGGCTGTGGGCTTTCTCTGGGCATCAGGTGACTTCATTGCCAGTCTCACCCTTTTTAGCTCATTCTCTGTCACTTCCAAGTCCTTGCTGGTGTTTCCCATGTTGCTGAGCTGCCCAAACCTTCCCTCCTGGCACAGCCAGCCCCAGCCAATATCATACTCCCTGCTCACTCCTCCACAATGTGTGTGATCTCTCTCTTCCTCCTCCCACCCCAGGCTGACAAACAGCTGCCCAAGCAGGGAGCCGGGGCTTCCGGAGTGTGACTCATTTGACAGGGCCGACTATAGACCCTGCAGACAGAAGGAAGTACTACTCAGTCTAGTCCGCTGTCCTGGTCTGACCTCTGCATTCACTTCCTCCCCAGAGGAAAAGTGGACCTTCCCTTCTGCCTGACCTTTTCAGTTCTCCCTTCCTTTCCTTTTTAACAACTCTTTCCTTTCCAACATGGCATGGGGGCGGGAGGAAGGCAGTACCTTAGGATTTCTTCCACACTAAGTTGTGCAACAGGACCTTTGTTCTCTACTCTGGGGACTCCTGGGGACCGGGCAACAGCCCTCAGCTGGAAAGGCCCTTTCTCTGCAGACACATTTTCTGAAATGGAATTTGTGAGCCCAGCTAAGATGCTACCTACCAAGAACTCTGGCTTACTGAGCTGAGGGTTGGACTTTACATCCATCAAGATTGAGAGATGGAAGGAAGCTGATCTAGTTCAATACCCTTGCTGCCATTTTACAGATGAACAAATTGAGGCAAAGGAGATTAAAGTGATATGTCCAAGACTGCATGGGTAATAGATGGAAAAATGATGATGGAACTCAAAGCCTTGAGAATCCAGTATTCTTTCCTGACATCCTGGGGCATCTCGGAAACCTGGAACAACTTTTTGTCCTACAAGCCAATAAACCAAAAAGTATTTATTAAGTGCTTTCTGTGTGCCAGGCAATGTGCTAAAGATACAAAGAGGGTGTAGCAACTTTTTCTGTGGTGACAAAGAATTGGAAAATGAATAGATGTCCATCAATTGGGGAATGGCTGGATGAATTACAGTATATGAAAGTAACAGGATGTTATTGTTCTATAAAAAATGATGAACAAGCTGACTTTAGAAAGGGCTGGAAAGATTTGAATGAAGTGATGTTGAGTGAAATAAGCAGAACCAGAAATACACTGTATACAGTAACAGCAGGACTGTGTGATGATCAGCTATGACTGACTTGGTTCTTCTCAGTGGTTTAGTGATCCAAGGCAATCCCAATAAACTTTGGATGGGAAACACCACCTCCTTGCAGAGAGAGAACTATGGAGAATGAATGTAAAGCAACACATGCTATGTTCACTTTTTTTTGTTTGTTTGTTGTTTTGTTATTTTTCCCTTTTGTTTTGATTTTTCTCTCTCAACAAGATTCATAAAGAAATGTGTATTTAAAAAGTTAATATACATGTAAAATAAAATAAATACATATGTGGGGGAGAAAACTTAAAAATGTGCCTCTCATCCCTCAAAAAAAGACACAAAGCGAGCAGCTAGGTGATATAATGGATAGAACTCTGCCCTAGAGTCAAGAAGACCCAAGCTCAAATCCAGCCTCAAACATTTGACACTTACTAGTTGTGTGACTTTGGACAAGTAATTTAAAAATGATAATTTAAAAAACACAAAGGCAGAATACAATCCCTGCTCTCTAATGGGAGAGGTTGTAATGGGCTGAAGCTGAGCAGATGCCGTAAGGTCGGGTCTGAGCACTTAAGGCTAATTACCAATTGGACAATACTCTTTTAATATATGCTTGGAGAAAAAAATGGTCCCACCCAATCCCAGTGCAAGTTTGATGTGTTATATAGGAGATTGGATAGAGGATTTGGTGGGAGGAGGTGAGAGCAAGAATAAAGATCAAGGACTTTCGCTTATCTTGACTCCGGCTGATTTTAAAATACCCTAGGTGCTAAACATGTTCATCACCAGAGACAACATGCAAAGAACTTTGTGTGAACATGGGACGAACATTTGGAATAAAGTAGAGGAACTCTAAGAGGAAAGGTGCTAGCATTAGGGCTTGAAAGATTAGGGTTCACAGCCTGCTAAGAGCTAATCATGAGTAAGAGGTGTTAATCTCACAGTCAGATCTGAGTTTGAATTCTGGTTCTGACTCTTGCTTTGAGACTGCCAATTAGTCATGTCTCCATGCTCAATCTGTTTCCTCATCTGGAAATCAAGATTATACTTGTATTATCTTGCAGAACTAGTGCTTTATTCAATCTCAAAATTGGAGGCAAGGAGATCTCACATGAAGCAACAGATAGAAAACCTGCCTTGGTATTAGAAGGACAAGTGTTCAAATCCTTCTGCAGACATATGCTGCCGGTGTGACCCTGGGCAAGTCACTGTCACTCTTGCTTGGTATGCCAGCAGATTAGCTTAGAACAGGAGAAGGTCCCTCTAGAACTAGTCTCCCAGTAAAGAATCAGTAACCACCTGAGTTTATTTTAGAAAGGTTTTTTATTCAGATATGGTTTGGAATTGATGGCCTCTGAGATCTCTTTTAACCCTAATGATGTTGGGCTGATTACTGAACGCCTCCTGTCTCGGTGCTTTAGCAGATGCTATTCCCCAAGCCTGGAAGTCACTTCTCCACATCTACCTCATCAAATCAATTCAAACAGTGAAACTTTAAGTGAGACTTTCCCTTATTCCCCCAACTATTATTGTCCTCCCCCCCAAAAAAACTATATTATATTTAACTATGTGCTTATTTGCATTTATTCTTTTCATATTTATTGTTCCTAATTTTTACATATGCTATTCTCCCCCTCTTAGAATATAAGCTCCTTCAGAATAGGAATCAGCTTATTCTTTATATTTACATCCAAATTACCTGGAACATATTAATAAAACTTATTGTTTGGCCACTGGATAAAGGCCTAGAACACTCCCAGACCTTCTCAGTGAAATCCACAACCACGAAAAAGCTTAAAATCAAATCTGCTATAATGGCATTTTGTCGCTATTGAGCAATTATACTCAGAATCTGCCTTCCAAATCACATGAAGATTGACTCCTGAGCTCCATGCTGGGCTGAGTGGGGTTGTTGGCGGCAGGCCCCAGACCAGCCTTTGAATAAATAAGGACAGGAGAGCTCTTCGAAACATGAAGGGTCCTTTCCAGAAAGCTGTCCTGGATAATAGCAGCAAGAGTGATTGAATTAATCAATATATTCTTAACCAGAGCAAATGATATAAATGAAGATAAATTTACACTCAGAGGCAGGGAACAGTCATTTCCAACTTCACTTAAAGAAATTAGATTTTTCTTTTTTTTGTCCTTCATCAGATTCTTGCTAATTGGCTTCTTCTGACTGGATCACTTGATGAGGAGGCTGGATGAGTGGTACAGAATCTCAAAAAGGAAGAAAAAGTATTGGAAGAAGAGAGCAACACTGAGTTTTCAGAGGCTACATAAAGACCTAGCACAGCTGAAGAAGGTCTGAAATAATAATTCTATCTTGAACAATGAGGTGGCAAAGTAGACAGATTGCTGGGCCTGGGGCCACGAAGGCTTGAGTTCAAAATCAGCCTTAGGCCCTTGCTGGCTGTGCGACACTAAGCAAGTCCTGCCTCAATTTAGCACCTACCACCTAGAGTTGTTTTGAGGATCCAGTAAGATAATTGTAAATTGTGATTGGGTTGTTTTTTAAGAAATAAAAACATTATTTTATCATGTACTATGGAAACCAAAATGCCAGTTAATACAGCTTCAAGCTGCTATAAATCTAATCTGGCATTAAACCTATAAATAAAGTCAACATATAAAAACAAAGCAAGATAAAATAACAATAAACACAAAACAAAATTTCAACACAGTAGATGGCACATAGTAAGTAGTATACATCCAACTACATATACATCCTCATATACATATATACATATCTATTCATATAAATGTTAGGTACTATTACTATTGCATAATGTTTTCAAGTTTGCAAAATGTTTTCTTAACGATGTCCCTGGGAAAGACAGATGGTACATGTCATGTAATCTCATTTGACAGATGAGGAGACTATAAGGCATAAGGAGTGATAATTTTTTAGCAGCTAATATATATTCACAATAGAGTTTGAACTCATTTCTCTTGCTTCCAAGTCTAGTGCCTATTTTTACTACCAATTATCCAGAATTTTTCTGGATTCAAATTTAAAGAAAATTTTAAACATAATAATAATAAATCCTCATCAAGGACCTGGCCAAAATCAACTTCTAAGATACGCCTTGAAATGTGGAGATTCATTTCTTCATAGAAGGAACTGTTAAGGGACTTCTATATGTCTTGCACTGTACAGAGTAGACCCTGAGGGAGACACAGAGATAAATCAGAGAATCTCAGAGCCAGAAAAAATCTCAGATATTATCTGGTTCAATCTGAACCTGAATATCAAACCCCTGTGTGGCAAACATGAGATCAGGAAGACTCATCCCTCTGAATTCAACGACACTGGCTATGTGACCCCAGACAAGTCATTTAACACTGTGTGCCTCAGTTTTCTCATCTATAAAATGAGCTGAAAAAGGAAATGTCAAAATATCTCTAATGTCTTTGTCCCCTGCCCTTCCAAAAAAAAAAAACAAAAACCAAAACATAAATAGGGTCACAAAAAAACAGACACAACAAATCTAACCCTTTTACAAAATATAGATCAGAGCTCATCCACCATTTACTTGAAGCTTTTTAGCAACTTGAAGCAATGAGCTCACTATAAAAACAAATATTTATTAAGTGCCTCTCTATGTAGATTGCCAAGTTAGGCCCTAGATAGCATGCAAGCTTTTAAAATGACATTCTATATGATAGACCTCTCTAAAAAACCTCTCTATTCATAAGGATATGTTGGGATACAAAATCAGAACCACTGTTGCCTTTAATGGATTTATGTGATACTAGAAGTCAGCAGTGATTTGGAAAGAGACACACACAGAGAGATATATAGACAGATAGATGTTGCTGTTGTTATTATTTATTTGTCCTTCACTCTCAAAGATAATCTTGACATCAGGAAAAAGGTGCCATGACATGCAAGTAAGTTGGATTTAAATTTGAGGATGGGCTGTACAAAGTCAACAACCTCACTTTTTCCTTCAGAGTCATCTGAGTCCAAGGCCAGGGGAAAAAAGAAGAAGAAGAAGAAGAAAAGATGACAATATTTTGCTTTGATCCACATTCAGTCTTCATAGTTCTCATCTGGATGTGGATGGCACGTTCCATCACAAGTCTATTAGAATTGCCTTGAATCACCCCAATGTTGAAAAGAGCCAACCCCATCACAGTTGATCATCACACAATGTGTTACTTGCTGTTACTGTGTACAATGTTCTCTTGGTTCTGCTCACTTTACTTAGCCTCAGTTCCTGTAAGTCTTTCCAGGTTTTTCTGAAATCAACCTACTCATAACCTTGGCCTTTTTAAATTAAGGTCTTTAACAGATCTGAGTTTGATTGATTGATGGATGGATGGATGGATAGATGGATAAATAGATAGAGACAGTTAGATGGCGATATAGTGATACAAGTGTTGGGGGGCGGGTACAAGACTGCAAGAATTTAAACCATGGGCATAGGGACTCAGGGTGGCCTATGGGTAAGATAGAAATAAGTCAGGAAATAGTCCATTTCACATTTCCAAGGGAGATCCCAATTTCCATTTTTATTCAGAGCAGGAGAAAAGACTTGGCTAATTCTTATAGTCTCCCAACTTCAGGAGAGGTTATTAGGCTAGGATTGTGTTTATTATAGGTCTGATATTTGTATTCTAAAGGTACAATATTTTATTTTGGTAGTTTAGAATAAAAACCATTTTTGCTAATTACTCTACAGAGGAAAGTAACGGATTATTCTCAATTGGCTAGTATCCTTCCAACCAAATTCATGTTACATAAAAGACAATCAGAGAACACAAGCAAACATATTTATTCAAGCAGCCATAAAACAAAAATGAGGTAAATTTTAATGCTGAGAGTGGATGACAGAATACACAAAAATAAATGGGATCTAGGACTTTGGAGTGGGAAAAACATAGCTCTGCTCTACCAAGGAAAGAATAACTTCATCAGAGCAGTTTGCTCTTGGAGTCTTGGTGGGGGGCTGGAGATGGGGGGGAGATAAACCAGCTCTGGAACACATACAGTTCTTGAATTCAAACTTTCCTAACAAATCTATCTCCAGGGAAACCTGTTAGCCAATCAAAAATGTGTACCTTGACTCTCTGTTTCCAGATCTCTAGAACTCCATTTTTCCATTTTTTTCTTTTCAAAATCTTTCCCTCATATGTGCCATGTTGGATCAGAACTTTCTCAACCAGTTAGGAATCATTTCTCCCTACATATGTGCAGCCTCATAGGATTATCTTTCAGGCAATCACCATAGGGAAGGGATATGTATATATACAAAAACATTTCAAGAATGTTAACTGAGAACATTGGGAAAGGTTTAGTGTAGGAAATGGAATCTGAGTTATGCTTTGAAAGAAGCAAGGGATTCTATGAGATAGAGGAAAGAATGTCTTGCAGTTATGAAGGACACTTAGTCCAGAGGGGAGAGATAGAATATTGTGTATGGATGCCACTTAGGAGGCCAGTGTAACTGGAAGGGAAAGTGTGTGAAGGAGGGTAATATGAAGTGGCATATCAACAAAATAAAAAAGAGCCAGATTACAGAGGACCTTGAATACCAGGTGGTAGGGTCTGAATTTTATTTGGTTGATATTAGAAAACCACTGAAGATTTTTAAACAAAGTATTAATGCGATCAGATCTAGGCAAATTGATATGGAAGTAGAAGTGAAGAGAGTAGAGGTAAGAAGAATTGTAAGTACATTCCAGATGAAAAATAATTAAGGTTCTAGATGGATATATTAATTAGGTACTGTGCTAAGTTAACAATAATAGGAATATGGAGAATGATAGATGGGAGAGATATAAAGAAATAATTCATGGAGTTTGATGGTGGTTGATTAGATAAGAAAGGAGAGAGGAAATGCAGAGGGAAAGAAAGAGAATAAGAAAGAAAAAGAAGAAGAAGGAGAAAGAAGAAAAGAAGAAGAAGGAGAAGGAGAAGAAGAAGAAGAAGAAGAAGAAGAAGAAGAAGAAGAAGAAGAAGAAGAAGAGAAGAAGAAGAGGAGGAGGAGGAGAGGAGGAGGAGGAGGAGGAGGAGGAGGAGGAGGAGGAGGAGGAGGAGGAGGAGGAGAGGAGGAGGAGGAGGAGGAGGAGGAGGAGGAGGAGGAGGAGGAAAGGAAGAAGACAGAAAAGAGAAAGAGAGTAAAGGAGAAGAGAGTCAAGGACAAATTTTTTGAGAATACTCATATTCAGGCTTCTGAAAGATGGTAAGAAACTTGTGAAATAAGTCAAAGAGCATGAAGGAAAGGAGGAGAACCAGAGGAACAATAGTAGCTACCTCAAAGGTATTCCTTTCCTGATAATCCCTACCCTCAAATGCCTTACATTCCAGTAGGTGAAAAAAGACATAGATACAAATAACTAAACTATAAAGGAGCATCAAATCAGCCTAAATAGAGAAGAGGTGAGAGAGAAATCATGGCAATGTAGAGAAAAGTGTTTTAGATTGTCAATCAAAGGACTAGAGCTCAAGATTTGACTGTCTTTACTTACTATGTGATCTTAAGAAAGTCATTTTTGATTCTTCGGTACTCATTTTCTTCATCTAAACGAAGAGAATTGAACTTGACAGTGTCTGAGTATCTTTCCTGCCCTAAACTTATGTTCCTGTGAAGGTCAAGGAGGTAATAAATGAATTGGGTCTTTAAGAATGATCTGATATCAGGCCAGTCCTCTGCCACTGACATCTCATGATAGACCTGAGGCCCAGAAAACCCCCTAAAGGATATTCAGTAGAAACATCAGTGGAATCCTGGAATGTCCTTTTCCATCATCCCCACTTCATGATGAAGTCTTCCTCATCTTGGGAAGGCTACTTTGAGGTAAATGTCTTAAAACAGTGAAGTCCAATTCAAATAGAAATGGAGTTTCCTGAGGACCACATATTGGCTTAGAAAATCACTTATTTATAGTGTCTATATTGTACTTTTAAAAAATATTTCCCAGTTACATTTTAATCTGCTCCCTATTCACAGGCCACAACTTGCCCAGTGGGAATCCTGGGGTTTGACCCCTCAAACTTAAAGTATGTGAAGTGCTTTGCATACCTTAAAAAACTTTGTAAACACCAAACTCCCATTATTAATAATAGTATAATTCAAGTGCCTTTCTTCAGGAAGTTTTTCCTAATCCCCTGTAATTACTAATAACTTTCTCCATCAAACCTCAATGTGGTGACAGAATGGGTAGAGTGCTAGTCTTGGAATTTTAAGGACTCTTAGTGCTGCTCCTGCTAGCTGATCGATACTGGGAAAATCCTTTAATCTCAGTTTCTTCACCTGTAAAATGAAAGTAGTATTCAACAATGAGGTGATTCAAGACAATTCCAATAGACCTGGGATGGAAAGTGTCATCCGCCTCCAGAGATAGAAGTATGGAGAATGAATGGGAAATCGAAGCATAATATGTTCACCTTTTGTGGTTCTTTGTTTGTTTGTTTGCTTGCTCTTTTTCCCCCTTCTCCTGTTTTTTTCCCCCTTTTGATCTGATTTTTCTTCTGCCTTGTGACAAATATGGAAATGCTGAAAACTGCACATTTAACCTATATAGGATTGCTTGCTGTCTTGGGGAGGTGGGAAAGGTGAGAGGGAGAAAATTTTGGAACACAAGGTTTTGCAGGGATGAATGTTGAAAACTATCTTTGCAGGTATTTGGGAAAATAAAGTACTATAATTTAAAAAATAAATAATGAAAGTGAACCTTTGATAAATGTGAAAAAAAAAAAGAAAATAATAAAAGCTTCTACAGGGTTGTGAAACTCAAATGAATAACATGTGTAAAGCATTTTGCCAACTTTTAAGTGCCACCTGGATGTTAATGATGATGATTATTCAGTTAGTACTTTCTTTTGTAACTTTGATGTACTTTGTATGTAACTGTATCATTTCTCTCTGCATTAGCATTGAATCCCTCTAAACTGACAGGTCTATGAGGGCCCAGATCATGTCTTATCTATACTTTGTATCTTGCTTCCTGTCCTCCACCTTCCCCTGTCTTAAGCCCAGCACTCTGTACACAATGAGTGCTTAGCATATGTCCTTTATTTTCCTCAGTAGTCTCAATAGATTCTGCTTATTGTTATTCATTTTTAGTTGTGTTTCATAGATTTACACACTACATCAGTTCACATTTGCATATTTTTCTCTGAATTTCTCCTGCTCATCATTACTTTTTGTTGTTATTATTCAGTCTTTTCAATTATGTCTGACTTTTCATGACCCATTTTGGGTTTTTTTCAGCAAAGATACTGGAGTGTTTGTCATTTCCTCCTCTAGCTTATTTTACAGATGGGGAAACTGAGACCAACAAGGTTAAGTGATTAGGCCAGGGTCACAGTCCTAATAAATGTCTGAAGCCAAATTTGAACTCAGGTCTTCCTGATTCCACTTCAGGTGCCCTATCCACTGCACCTAGCTATCCCTCACTTACTAAAGTATGAAAGTGGATATTTAAGAAAGGTTTTCTGCAGCCAGGATTTGACCAAAAAAGGATTTGGTTGTAAACCAAAACCTTACTAGAATCTCCTGTCCCCTGAATACCCTGGTTTAAATAAGGATTTCAAGGATAATAAGAGCCTACAAAACAGACAACTGGGTACAGTGGAAATTCCCTGCCTTCAAAGATTTAGTAGAGATTAAATCAGGACATGGGAACTTGTTATCAAGAAACTGTTGTCAAGGAGACTATTTGGCCTAGAAAACAAAGAGAGCATTTTTTTTTGAGGAGGAAATAACAAAAATGACTCTAAATGCACATTTTAAAACTCCCAGCACACAGTAGGCACCAAATAATTGTTTGTTGGATTGAATTAAATTTGAAAAAAAAAAAACTATGAAAATATTTCACTTTCCCTAGAATGTTTCCAAGGAAAGCTGGGAGAAAACTTTCTAACTTTCTAACTTTCTGTGTGAATAGGGCAAAGAAGGTTTGGTTTTTTTCTAGGTTTGTTAGCAGACAAGCAAATGCCACAGAGACTGGAGTTTATTGTCTTAATAATCGAAGGTTAGTCATATCGCCTTCTAAGAAAATCTCAAGCTGTCAGTCAATCAATAAGCAATTATGAAGCACCTACTAGATGTTGAGCACTGTGCTAATAACTGGGGATATAAAGAAAGGCAAAAGACAGTCCCTGTCCACAGTCTAATGGGAGGCTCAATGGGATGCAAAGAACACTGGTCTGAGAGACCATTCATTTTTATTCTAGTCTTGCTCTGCTGCCTGCCAGATGTGGAACTTTGAATGAATCAGCGTCACTCACACACCCAGCCATTCTGGAGAGCAATTTGGAACTATGCTCAAAAAGTTATCAAACTGTGCATCCCCTTTGATCCAGCAGTGTATACTAAAGAAGGGAAAGGGACCTGTATGTGCCAAAATGTTTGTGGCAGCTAGAAGCTGGAAAATGAATGGATGCCCATCAATTGGAGAATGGTTGAGTAAATTGTGGTATATGAACGTTATGAAATATTATTATTCTGTAAGGAATGACCAGCAAGATGAATACAGAGAGGACTGGCGAGACTTACATGAACTGAAGCTGAGTGAAATGAGCAGAACCAGGAGATCATTATACACTTCAACAATAATATTGTATGAGGATGTATTCTGATGGAAGTGGATCTCTTCGATAAAGAGAGCTAATTCAGTTTCAATTGATCAAGGATGGACAGAAGCAGCTACACCCAAAGAAAGAACACTGGGAAATGAATATAAACTGCTTGCATTTTTGTTTTTCTTCCCAGGTTATTTTTACCTTCTGAATCCAATTCTCCCTGTGCAACAAGAGAACTGTTCGGTTCTGCACACATATATTGTATCTAGGATATACTGTAACCTATTCAACATGTAAAGGACTGCTTGCCATCTGAGGG
This sequence comes from Antechinus flavipes, assembly GCF_016432865.1. Classification (NCBI taxonomy): domain Eukaryota; kingdom Metazoa; phylum Chordata; class Mammalia; order Dasyuromorphia; family Dasyuridae; genus Antechinus; species Antechinus flavipes. The sequence continues at coordinate 485,287,847 of NC_067401.1, read as the reverse complement.
AGGGGGTGAGGGAGAGAAGGGGAAAAATCTGAACAGAAGTGAGTGCAAGGGATAATGCTGTAAAAAATTACCCTGGCATGAGTTCTATCAATAAAAAGTTATTAAAAAAACATATGCAATAATACAAAAAAAAAAAAGAATCAGTGTCACTTTAGTCCAGATTCATCTGCAGAAAGAGCATTATGGCAATTCATAACTATAACAAGAACTTAGAATTGACCTTCTTGGCTTTTATTGACCAGATGGGACTTTGGGGAGCAGTTTCCCTCCACCTTCTATTCAGATCATCCTTATACTCTAAAATATTGCTGAGTCTTCATAGTCATTGCTGATTTCAGAACCAGAGAAGTTAATGACTCACTTTTCTGGTCAATATTCATTTATTAAGCACCAACTTTATGCCAGGTGTTGAGCTGACTACACTTTAAATCTACTCTGGTTTTAATTCCATGGAACAGGATGTTCCCATACTGGGTACCTTCTTCCTTTCCTGTTTCCTTTTGTGTGTTGTCTTCTCCTTTTGACTGGAAGGCCCTCGAAGGCAGGAATTTTCTTTCTTATTATTAATCATATCTGCAGTCTTTAGCATAGAACCTGGAACATGGAATGCACTTTTGGACAATTAAGCAGTGCAGTGAATAAAGTGCTGGGCTTGGAGTTGAGAAGACCAAAGTTCAAACATGACCTCAGACATACTGACTAACTGTGTGACCCTGAACAAGGATCTTAATCCTCTTTGCCTTAGTTTCCTTATCTGTAAAATGAGATGGAGAAGGAAAGAGCAAATCAGTCCAGTGTCTTTGGCAAGAAAACCCTCAAAAGTGAGATCACAAAGAATTGGGCGGAAACAACTGAACCACAATATTAGCTATAAGCATTTATTGGTTTGGATTGCTAAATAATACAAAGAAAGGCAAAAAAAAAAAAAAAAAAAAGTCTCTGCTCCCAGGGTGCTTTATAGTCTAATGAGCAAGATAACCTACAAACAACTATGTACAAACAAGACAAGTTGTTATTGAGTCTTTCACTTATGTCTTACTCCTTGTGACCCCTGGGGAGCAGGGATTCTTGGTAAAGATCAGAGTAGTTTACCATTTTCTTTTCCAGCTCATTTTATGAATGAGAAACTGATACAGATGAGAAATTGAGGCCAATGGGGTGAATGACTTGTCCAGGGTCACACAACTAGTACATGTCTGAAGCTGAATTTGAACTCATAAATTTGAATCTTCCTGATTCTAAGTCCAACACTCTATCTACTGTGCCTCCTCTCTGCCCCACAAACCTGATATGAGACGGGATAAGGAGTTAATCAATAGAGAAAAGACACATGTTCAGAGGAATCAGGAAAGGCTTCTTATGGAAGAAAAAATTTTAATCAGATCTATTTTTTTTCACCATATCTTTTGATGAAGATCATAGTTTCTAGTTGGACCCTTCTGAGTGGTGACTCTTCTCATGTGGCTCATTGCAACTCCAGTGAGTTATAGATGGGAAAGGATGAGTCCTTTTCCACCCCGGTATTATGAAGATTCCACTGTCTCTTCCCATAGGCAGCAAGGACTCAAGTGGGTGAACTTGCACCTGGGTCCCTGGTAGCCTCTTCTTGACTTACTGAGAAAATGATGGAGCAAACAACTGCCGGATGGCCATGATCAGACTTTAAAAAGGACCATGAGAGTGTAATGGGAGTGACTGGAATGGTCAATGAGTCAAGACCTTACATGCATGAGCAGCAGTCAATCTGATGAAATCCTTGTATGATTTTTGGAGCATGAACAAATATTCTGTAATTGGTCCTGGTCCATTGACTATGTGGTAAAGAAATTGATATTTTATTGGCTCCTCAGCTGGAACTGGGGTGCATTTAAGAAGCACTAATTTTTCAACACAAGACTCCTACTCTTCCCTTCCTAGCTGCATTGACTTAAGTGACATCCCATAAGCAATCTGGATGGGGAGGGACCTTGATCCCTTCACAACTAAGGCCAGCATGTGGTCTATGAATAAAAGCCTCTATTTTTGTTTTGTTTTTTTTTAAACCTCTGTTTTTGTTCTTTGCAGAGTTTAAATGAAGTGTTGGTGACATCCATGACCTTGGAAATTTTAAAAGTTGGAATGATGAGCTATGAGAGGTATGGGAGCTGGAGTTAATGCTAGATTCTGTGACCAGTCAGAAGGAACAAAGTCTTTCGTGACCTGTTTGACCCAGTATGGATCAAAGACTTCTAAAAAGGAATGATGGTAAGTCATTTATTGGCTATATTTGGAAGTGAACTTGATGAGAATGAAGCGGCATTAAGTTTGACCCTATGAACTCATGATGAAAAATGCTATCTACTACCAGATAGAGAAATGATGGACTCAGTACAGACTGAAGTATATTTTTTCCCCTTTATTTTCCTTGCCTTTTTTTCTCCAACATGGCTAAAATGAAAATGTGTTTTACACAACTTCACATGTATCTTGCCTTCTCAATGGATCAGGGAGGGAGTAAAGAGAAAATGAAAACTTGAAACTAAAAATAAAAATTAAATAAAAATAAAAATAAAGTTTGATCCAATGCTTTCCAAGAATCAAGGTGGTATAAAAGGTGTGCCTCTAGATATTGGGAAACAACATTTATACTCCTGTCTTTGATATATCTTCTCAGTAAGCATCTTTGTAAAAATTAATTTATGCTAATTGGCTAAATAAAACTGGGATGCTAATCATTTCTGGCTAACATTGGAAAAACACACTAAAATGAAGATTCAAATCCATGGCATTAGATAAATGCCTCCCCAATTTTCAGGGGTAGCTCTAGGACATTGAGGGGATAAATAGTTAGTCTTTGTATGGGGAGCTGACTTATCAGTTTGAATAGGAGCTGAAATAGGATGCTCCATAAGTTTATAAGTACTACATATGTTTGAAAGGTCTATAAGAAGAGTGGCCAGAGTTTCCACAGGAATAGTGGTGATGACATATGTTAGTTATAGCAGTCAGGTGCAGAGAAGCTTAACTATGGTAGCAACTGAGCACAAAGTTCAGGAGAGGTTCAAATTGGAGTGGAGTGATAGTGCAGAGCCAAGGTGAAATGAAAATGGCCTGATTATCAGTATTACAAAACTGTTTTATGAACTGATGAGATTTAGGTATTAGCTTCCTACTAGAGTGGAACCACTGTGAAAATTGTTACTGAAATCTTTTCTAATCACTCTATTGATTTCTATGATGATTCCTTTTTGTGGATGTAGGGATAAGCTACCTATTCCATATCTTTATTCATATTGTTCACTGAATAACTTTTTTCACTTGACCCCTTGTGGGGAACTTAGATTTATGAGTCATATTTAATTTGCTGTAATTAAAGTCATCCCCAAAAGCCCAGATGGGGACTTAAGGGCTGAAGAATATAAGAAAAGAGAGTCTAAACCCCTAATCAGATATTCTCTAGGACTGAACTTGGCCTAAATCATATGCCTGGGTACACTCTGTACAGGGGTGCTCTCTCAATGCCAAATATACAAGTTCTAATGTGCATTTATTCAGTAGGTTTAACACAAAGCCCTCTAGGTTAACTACAAAACCAGCTGAATGAGTAAGAATTTTACTTTTTGCCTAGCAATGAGTTTTCTCCTGCTATAACCCAACAGAATATATAATGCATGATAATTGTTTCAGGGAAGTGGAAATAAAGTGCTAAATGAGGTTTTGAGAGCAAGGTCGTTATAGCCAGCAGTACCAAAAAAGGCATTCCACAAGAGGAAGCCTTTGAGTGGAGATTTTAAAGGTGGAAAAGAATTCAATAACAGGGGAAGAAGGTTTGGTCATTCCAGACAGAGGAGACATAAAAGTATAATGTCCAGGCTAGCTCTCTGGAGGGCCTCAGGATCAGTCAGAGTCAGGATCAGTCAAAGTCCTTGGTCTTTAGGAGGAGAAGTGAAGGAGGCAGGCAAGCTGCCACGCGGCTTGCCAAAGATGAATCCTGGACTCTGGAGTCTGGAGCCCCAAGTCCTCTCTTCTCTGCATGCTGTGTCAGAGAGGCTCTGAGCCTTTCCCTCAGCCCTCTAATCCTTGCCTCTGATTACCTCATCACAACACATTCAGCAAGCGCCAATCATGAGGAGAGCCATCACATGACCATACATTTATAGAACCATTATCACACCTTGAGTAGGTAATTAGCTTTAAGTGCACTACTGTCTTAGATTCAAATACACCTTTTCAGAGTTCCATCCCTCTACATAAAGGCATGAGAAGGAGGAGAGAGCAAACCAGTTTCAAGCATTATAGGAAGAAGAGTAATAATTTACAACTGAAAAAGTAAAATTGCATCAGATCATGAAGTTAAGAAGTTTGAATCAGTCAACAAGCGGGAACCACCAAGGTGGTTTTTTTAGTAAAAAATAAATAAATAACAAGACCAAACAATGCATAAGGAAGGTTGATTTGGTTTTTGGTGTAAAGGATGGATGACAACGGCACTGAGAAGATCTTTTTAGTAGACTATTGGAATAGGTTCATAATTGATAGTGAGGGACTATCTTAGGGCATTGGGCATCAGAAATCAAGAATCAGGAATCAAGAAAAGGCTAATTGGAAGTGACCTTGTAGAAATATGATAGAGATTCAAAGACAGAGTCCTAGATTGAGTGACTGAGATCCTTTGTTCCCATCCCTTTTGCTTACAGCTTTGCTGTGTTTCACTGGGGAAATGGTTTGCCCTCTCTGAACTGCACAGTGAAAATAAGTCAATGGAGAGGTAGCTAGGTAGTCCAGTGGTTAGAGCACCAGCCCTAAAGTCTAGAAGAACTGAGTTCAAATCTGGTCTCGGACACTTAACATTTCCTAGCTGTGTGATCCTGGGCAAGTCACTTAACCCCAATTGCCTCAGCAAAAAAATGAATGAATGAATGAATCCATAAATAAATAAATAAGTTTTGATTTAAGAGACTTTTAGGATAATTTGTTTAAGATATTTGGTTGTATAGGGGAAAAAGAACTCAAGAGACCTGGCTAGAGATAAATGTTGGTCAAATTTTAACAAAACATTTGATAACTTCGTTTTTGTTGTTTAAGAGAGTTATTCTTGAAAACAAGTTAAGTAGATAGGTTCAATACTATTTGAATAGCTCGTGCTAAAGATTAGCTGTTAAGAAGGCATTGATGAAAACTTTGAATTCGGTCTCTAGTGACCTGTCCCCAAAGATCTGGGCTTGTTCTGGGACTGTTTAACATTCTTACTGATAACATGGTTAAAGGTATAAACATTATATAGATGACAGAAAGCTGGCAAGTTTAGACAGGAACTAAAGGGAAATTCCCTAACAATAAAAGCTATCCAAAAGAAGATCAGACTAGTGTGTTCCGCCACAGAGAAACAGCACCTGAATGAACACTTGACAGTGTGTTTCCTATTCCAGTAAAGACCGGACCAGATGATCTCTGAGATTCTATGATTCCTGGATCAAATAGAGATTGGAATCCTTATCCTACTGAGGACATAAGGGATGTCCTGTGGATAAAATCCACAGAATTTGTATATCGGAATATTTGGGATATCGGAACTAGGATACTTTGGATTATTGGTAAGAGCCAAAGCTACATTTATAGCATAGGTAGTTTGGTATCAAACTACCATAGTTTGGTAGGAGTTTGCTCATTTGGGAGTTTTCTGTGTTAGGAAAATCCCTATCTTTAATCAGTGTTTACAAAGCATTCTTTACAACAAACCTGTCAAGTAGATAAGGAAAATCTTTTTGTCCCCATTTTACAGGTGAGAAAACTGAGATTCAGAAAGGTTGATTGACTTATTGAAGGCCAAACAGCTAAAAAGTGTCAGAGCTGGTCCTCAAAGCCCAGTCTTCTAACCCTATATGCTCTTTTTACTATACACTCTACTGAGAACAGACAACTGGGGTTCAGAAGATTCTGGCTCCTGACAAGGAATCCACCATATTCCCTAATTACTCATTGCAAGTGGGTTTTGAATGAATGAAAGTCTGATTCCAGACTTGGGGTCTTTCCATTGTTCTTCATGCCTTTCCTGAAAAGGAGATGCTTCAGGAACATCACAACTGGCAGGAGACTGAATGTATGGGCATATATAACCAAAGCCCAATGAAAGAGCACCCTGCAGCCAACTGGCCCATAGCAATAGGTCAACCTTATCCTAGGGGAAGAAATATTGGCAAAGGGGGCTCTTCAAAGCATGAATTTCATAATAAAGACCACAAGTACCATAGGTCAGATGAGGAACTGGTCAATTAAAGGGCAGAAAGAACAATTGAAGATGAAGGCAAAGTAGCACAGTGTGCCCTTCAGAAATGGGGACTGATCACTGGCATCGGTATCCCCCGATGGGATGCTTGGGTTACCCACAGAGGCCCACCTCAAACTGGGACTCTCCAGCTTGAGAGGAGGAAAGAGGCTAAGGGAAAGAAGGCCTCAGAAGGGTTAATAGAGTTGGGAGCTCAGGTATGGGTATCTGTGCCTGCATTTCCTCCCACACATAGGGGCTGCCCACAGCCAGTGGTTTTAAGCAGAAGAAGCCTGCTTCTGTGGTTTATTTGGGTTTTTTTCCTTTGTTTGTTTGCCAGACTATGTGAGACTAGCTACAAAGGCCTATTATTCTTGGGTGATGTCTCCTTGGGAGTGAGAGAAAGCAGTCAGGTAAGACTCTGGGGCTCAGCAGACAAAATGGCAATGGACATCTGCCAGCAAGGGTGTTTGTCCCCATTCGCATCATGTATGCTCTATTAGAGTAATACTCCCTACGGAGAGGGGCGATTCCGTCTGTTTTCCCGTCTCTTGGATGTCTTGTGCCCTTGCACCCTACACCCAAGCGTACATCTGGATGTCATGACAAGGTCCCCCACTGCATCCAGGGCCATCTCCAGTCAATCTGATCGACATTTGCCACTGGATCTAGATGGATCCAGAGAAGAAAAGGAGGCTGGTGACTTTGCACAGCCCTCCCTCCCTTCAATACATGCCAGGTATCACCTCCCTGATATTATGGTCTCTTTGAGAATGAAAGGCAGATAAAGCCTGGGGTGAGCTTCTAATCAAATTCAACAATTTTCTGCCTATCTGCCTAAGCACCTTATCTCTCCTTCCCCTTTTATAAGGGTACATCTGATTTGTCGTCCGACATGTCACTCATTTCCTTGAAGTTCACTTTTGACTAGTGATGTTATTCTCCTCCATGCTTCCGGGATCCTGTTTATTGATCTCTGAAGATCAGTTTTGACTCTTAGCTTATGACTCCTAGTGAATTTCCCTGCTGATTTCCAGGGAGTCATCAAACTCATCATCCTTATCATAGCTAATATTTATATAATACAAACTATGTGCCAGGTACTTCATTAGTATTATTATTATTATTTATACAGATAATTTATTTTTATTTATATCAATATTAGATTATTATTTGTTAAATATATTATTTATTTTTATCATTATCTTATTTGATGCACACAATAACACTAGAAAGCAGGTGCTATTATTATGCCCATTTTACACAATTGAAGAAACTGAAGCAAAAGGGATTGAGTGACTTGCACATAATCATACATCTCGTAAGTGTTTGAGGTCACATTTGAATTCAGGTCTTCCTGACTCCAAGCCCAGCACTCTATTCACTGAACCATCCAGCCCAATCTTCAGTTCCTAACTAACAACTTGTTCAGTTCCTTCAACCCTTCCTTACATGACATGAGATTAAAGGTCCTTCTTCATCCTTCTTGCCCTCCTGTATTTCTCTCCTCCTTATTAATGTCCTAAGACAAAGCAGTATGTCCAAGGTCAGAGGGAAATAAGCCACAGAGTGAGGATCTGGATGAAAATCCTCCAGATCCAAATCCCTTTCATTATTCCATGTTACTTTAGGGTTCTTGAGTTTTAGTGGGGGAAATGTAGCTATAATTTAGTATATTTACATGCAATATACAATGCTTTACGTGTTACACAAGTGCTTTCTTTCCAACAATCATTTGAGATCAGGTAATGCAAGTGTTCCTGTCATACCCATTTAATAGATGAGTAAACTGAGATTCAGAGAGGTTATACAGCTTGTGTAGCATTCCAGAACCACAGAATCTAATTCTGTATCTGATATTACTGCATCTGATTCTAAGCCCAAGATTTTTATAGCTCTTTTTTCTCTAATGATAGAAACTTGCCATTTTATCTTCCTAAGGAGGATTCAAGGAAGCTTAGACCCCTATCAAAGAAAGATCCAGAAGTGACTCAGAAATTATATTTGATTCATCCCTGCTGAAGATCCTATTGTCTATATTATACCTCAGAGGAAAAGGGTGGCAAAGTAAATTGTCCCTGAAAAAAATTGTCTTGAAAGTGAATTTTTGGGGGCAGCTGAGTGGTACAGTGGTTAGAGCACCAACCCTAAAGTCAAGAGGACCTGAGTTCAAATCTAGTCTCAGACACTCAATACTTCCCAGCTGTGTGACCCTGGGCAAGTCACTTAACCCCAATTACCTCAGCAAAAAAAAAAAAATATATATATATATATATATATATACATATATATATATACACACATATATATTTTTTAAATTCAGTAATCCATCTACTTGTGTGGTCTTGAACAAATTACTGAATCTTCTGAGTGCCTCAGTTTCTCTCAGCTGTATAAATCAGGAGGTCAGATTAGAGGGCTACTGAGGTCTCTTCCAGCCCTTCGTGGATGATCCCATGACCCCAACCTTTCACTATCCTGACTTCAAAGCAGAAAAATATACCATCCGCTGACTCTCCCTTGGCAGGATTTCTGGCAGCAGCCGCCTGACAGATCCGGATAAGGCAGCTCTGCACACATTCAGCTTCCTGTGGTTGGTGAGTTGATTAAACTGTTTGTTTTCTCTTTGGAAAACTTTGTTAATAAACAGGCACTTCCCTCCCTTCTCCCACTGGGAATGACCGATAGCTTCAGGAGAGAGAAAACAAAATAAATCTTTCCTCCATCTCCAAATCGGCTGGAAGAGAGGGCCAATTCGATTAGCTCAGCTCAACATTTATAAAATTCTGAATATATGCGAGGCACTCTACTAGCTGGGAATATACGGGAAAAAAAAGAAGAAATAGTTCTTGCCCTTCAAGGATTTTCTATTTCATTGGATTGGGATTTAAACAATCAATAAACATTTATTAGGTATCAGTTGCTGAGAGGTCCTATGCTGGGCACTGAACTGGGAGAGGGCAAATTGGCTCCCCATCCCCACATAATTAATACAATCATGGAAAGAAAGGGACATATTACAGAGCTTATGAGATATTAATAAGCTTTGTTCCTTTTAAAGATACAAAGAAGTCTTCTGTTTGAATTCCAAGCACAATTGGCCGTTGCCTTGGGAAGATTGACCATACTCCTGGGAGGGAGAGGGCTACATAAGCTAAGTCTACAAGTCCTGGGGGTATTCAGTTGGACAATTCAACAATTTGAGACACAATTGAGATGTATCCAGCATGAAACAGAGATGTATAATTTTTTATGGAGACACAGAGAAAAACAGTGGATGCCAAATAGGAAGCAGCTTCAAGAATCACAACCTCTGGCAGCAGAAAAGAGGCAATCATGAATTCAAGAGAGTTAATCCTGACAATTAAGCTTCAGATGGAAAGAAGAGGATCCCAACTGAGCAATCAGAAGGGTTGCTCCAAAAGGACCAGCATAAGGACATTGCAAGAAGATTATTCTTCACCTCCTTTGTAATCAGTCTTCACCACCAGAAGAGTATTTTTCGCCTCTCACAGGACTCACCAAAAGAAGGGTATTCTTCGTACCCATTATACTCAAAAATCTTCACCATAATAAGAGTATTCTTTACCCCCTAGACTCAATCTTCATCACAATAAAGAGAGTATTCTTCACCTCCATTGTACTCAAAGTCTTTACCCACTCTTCAGTATGAGGATACCCTATTTTGGAGGTGCAAGGGGTAGTAGAAATATTTTATAGTGTTCTTACTATACCATTTTAGTAAATGTTTTTAATCTGAAATAATTATGCCTATTGACTATTAAAGATAAATTCCCCAGTGGGGACTCATGATCTATAGATGTGTAATATCAGAATTCCCAGAATAATGTCTTTGAAGCAATAGAAGTTGTACCCTCTGGGGCCCAACCTGAAAATTTATGAATTTTGAATCGCAGAGGTAATCCAGAGTGAGGAATACAATGTATTAATGACAAAGGAAATGGAAAGTGAATTTTTTAATTCTCTGCTATCAAAAGATAATCTCAGGACCTCTGTCCTTACCTCATTTAGTGATTAGATATACCAAAAGACCTTTAACCTCACTCTCCTATAATCAACCCTGATAGGTTCAGACCCAGCTATCCTTAACAATGAATGTATATTAAGATAAAGGGCAATCACCCTAGTTCTGTCCCTTATCACATCAGCATGGAATATTGGTTTTGAGATAGCTGGTAAAAATGCTAGAAATTGGGAAATGGCCTGTCATATGTGAGAAAAAGCACAAGGAGGCCATTGTCACTGGATCACAGACAGATGGAAGGGAGGCAAGTTTAAGACTGGAAAGGGAGAAAGAGGGCTAAATTAGGAAGAGCTTTAAAAACTAAACAGAAGATTTTATATTTGATATTGGAAGCAATAGGAAAACACTGAATTATACTGAACTGGGGGTAAGGGGGGCAGATTGGGGAGCAATATTGTCAGAACTCATTTTAAGAAGATCCTTTGATAGTTGAACAGAGGATAGATTGGAATGAGGCAAAAAGACTAACCTGGTCTACAGCAATATTCCAGGTATGACGTGAAGAAGGGCTGAAACAGGTTGGTTGCAATGTCATCGGAGAAAAGGAGGAATGAAGGAGCGATGTTCCAAAGGTAACAAGGTAGACCTTGGTACCTGATTGGATATGAGAGAGTGGAGGATGAGAGGGAATAAGGAGTCAAGGATAATACATAGATGGAAGCGTAGATGTTAGAGATGTGGGGATCTTCAATAGTAAGGAAATTAGGAAGATAAGAGACTTTTTTGGGGGGAAAGGAAGAGGGAGGAGATAATGAGTTCAATTTTGGACATGTCAAGTTTGAGATGCCAATGGGTCATCCAGTCTATGATATCTAATAGGCAGGTGAAGATGTAAAACTGGACATTAGGAGAGAGGTGAAGGCTAGATAAGTAGATCTGAAAGTCATCTGCATAAAGAGAAGATAATGACCACCTTAAGAGGTTGATCAAACCACTGAGTGAAATAGGGTAGAGGGAGAAGAGAGCCCAGGACAGAGCCTTGGGAGACACTCCCTATAAGGAGGTATAACCACCAAAGGAGACTGTGAAGGAGCAGAATGACAGATAGGAAGAAATCCTGGAAAGAGCAGAATCATGAAAATCTCAAGAATACCTAGAAGAGGTTAACAAACACAGGTGACTATGAACTGACTAAAGCTGACCTTGACTCTGGTCCAAATCAATGAATTGCCTGGAGCTGACCAGATGGTGTCACTCCCAACCTCTAATTATTATTGTTTTTAAGCTTTTTGTTTTCAAAATACATGCAAAGATAGTTTTCAACATTAACCCTTGCAAAACCTTGTGTTCCAGTTTTTTCTCTCTCCCTTCCTCCCATCTCTCCCCTAGGCAGCAAGTAATCCAATATATGTTAAATATGCGCAATTCTTCTGCACAAGAACAATTGGCTCAAAAAGGAAAAATGGGAAAGAAAACAAAAAGCAAGCAAACAACAACAAAAAAAGGCAAAAATACTATGTTGTGATCCACAATTCAGTCCACACAATCCTCTCTCTGGGTGCAGATGGCTCTCTCCATCACAAGACCATTGGAACTGGCCTGAAATCACCTCATTGTTCAAAAGAGTCACATCCATCAGAATTCATCATCATCTAATCTTGCTGTTGCCATGTACAATGTTCTCTTGGTCCTGCTCCACTTAGTCTCAGTTCATGTAAGTCTCTCCAGGCCTTTCTGAAATCATCCTGATGATCGTTTCTTATAGAACAATAATATTCATAAATTTATTCAGCCATTCTCCAACTGTTGGGCATCCATTCGTTTTCTAGTTTCTGGCCACTACAAAGAGGGCTGCCACAAACATTCTTGCATATACAGGTCCCTTTCCCTTCTTTAAGATCTAATGGGGAGATAAGCCCAGAAGAGACACTGCTGGGGCAAGGGGGATGCACAGTTTGATAGCCCTTTGGGTTTGGTTCCAAATTGCTATTCAGAATGATTGGATCAGTTCACAACTCAACCAACAATGAACTAGTGTCCCAGGTTTCCCCACATTCACTCCAATATTTACCATTATCATTTCCTGTCATCTTAGCTAATCTGAGAAGTATGTAGTGGTACCTCAGAGTTGTTTTAATTTTCATTTCTCTGATCAATAGTGATTTAGAGCTTTTTTTCTTTTTCTTTTCTTTTTTTTTTTTAAGTTTGTAAAACACTTTTCTTTTTTTTTCTTTTTTTTTTTAATATTTTATTTTATTTTATTTAATAATTACTTTATATTGACAGAATCCATGTCAGGGCAATTTTTTTACATTATCCCTTGCACTCATTTCTGTTCCGATTTTTCCTCTCCCTCCTTCCACCCCCTCCCCTAGATGGCAAGCAATTTTATATGTTACATATTTGCAGTATATCCTAGATACAATATATGTTTGCAGAACCAAACAGTTCTCTTGTTGCACAGGGAGAATTGGATTCAGAAGGTAAAAATAACCCGGGAAGAAAAACAAAAATGCAGATAGTTCACATTCGTTTCCCAGTGTTCTTTCTTTGGGTGTAGCTGCTTTTGTCCGTCATTTATCAATTGAAACTCAGTTAGGTCTCTTTGTCAAAGAAATCCATTTCCATCAAAATATGTCCTCATACAATATCGTTGTCGAAGTGTATAATGATCTCCTGGTTCTGCTCATTTCACTTAGCATCAGTTCACGTAAGTCTCACCAAGCCTCTCTGTATTCATCCTGCTGGTCATTTCTTACAGAACAATACTATTCCATAACGTTCATATACCACAATTTACCCAGCCATTCACCAACTGATGGGCATCCATTCATTTTCCAGTTTCTAGCCACTACAAACAGGGCTGCCACAAACATTTTGGCACATACAGGCCCCTTTCCTTTCTTTAGTATTTCTTTGGGATATAAGCCTAATAGAAACACTGCTGGATCAAAGGGTATGCACAATTTGATAACTTTTGGAGCATAATTCCAAATTGCTCTCCAGAATGGTTGGATTCGTTCACAACTCCACCAACAATGCATCAGTGTCCCCGTTTTCCTGCATCCCCTCCAACATTCATCATTATTTTTTCCTGTCATCTTAGCCAATCTGACACGTGTGTAGTGGTATTTCAGAGTTGTCTTAATTTGCATTTCTCTGATCAATAATGATTTGGAACACTCTTTCATATGAGTGGTAATTGTTTCAATCTCATCCTCTGAAAATTGTCTGTTCATATCCTTTGACCATTTATCAATTGGAGAATGGCTTGATTTCTTATAAATTTGAGTCAGTTCTCTATATATTTTGGAAATGAGGCCTTTATCAGAACCTTTAACTGTGAAGATGTTTTCCCAGTTTGTTGCTTCCCTTCTAATCTTGTTTGCATTAGTTTTATTTGTACAAAGGCTTTTTAATTTGATGTAATCAAAATTTTCTATTTTGTGATCAGTAATGGTCTCTAGTTCATCTCTGGTCACAAATTTCTTTCTCCTCCACAAGTCTGAGGGATAAACGATCCTATGTTCCTCTAATTTATTTATAGTCTCGTTCTTTATGCCTAGGTCATGGACCCATTTTGATCTTATCTTGGTATATGGTGTTAAGTGTGGGTCCATGCCTAATTTCTGCCACACTAATTTCTAATTATCCCAGCAGTTTTTATCAAATAATGAATTCCTATCCCAAAAGTTAGGATCTTTGGGTTTGTCAAACACTAGCTTGCTATAGTTGACTATTCTGTCTTGTGAACCTAACCTTTTCCACTGATCCACTAATCTATTTCTTAGCCAATACCAAATGGTTTTGGTGACTGCTGCTTTATAATATAATTTTAGATCAGGTACAGCTAGGCCACCTTCATTTGATTTTTTTTTCATTAATTCCCTTGAGATTCTCGACTTTTTATTGTTCCATATGAATTTTGTTGTTATTTTTTCTAGATCATTAAAATATTTTCTTGGAAGTCTGATTGGTATAGCACTAAATAAATAGATTAGTTTAGGGAGTATTGTCATCTTTATTATATTTGCTTGGCCAATCCAAGAGCACTTAATATTTTTCCAATTATTTAAGTCTGACTTTATTTGTGTGGAGAGTTTTTTATAATTTTGCTCATATAATTCCTGACTTTCCTTTGGTAGATAGATTCCCAAATATTTTATGGTATCAACAGTTATTCTGAATGGAATTTTTCTTTGTATCTCTTGCTGTTGGGTTTTGTTGGTGATGTATAAAAATGCTGAGGATTTATGGGGATTTATTTTGTAGCCAGCTACTTTGCTAAAATTATGAATTATTTCTAATAGCTTTTTAGTGGAATCTCTGGGGTTCTCTAGGTATACCATCATATCATCTGCAAAGAGTGATAGTTTGGTTTCCTCATTGCCTACTCTAATTCCTTTAATATCTTTCTCGACTCTTATTGCCGAGGCTAGTGTTTCTAATACGATATTAAATAATATTAAATATTAAATAATACTGTGAGTGGCAACTCGCTTGCCCTGATTAAAGACCTCAACTGTACTATGTTGGTTCTCTTGCGTTCAGGCTGCTAAGAGTTATTGCCAGTACCAAAGGCTGCTGGGAGGTCAAGAAGGATAAGGACTGAAAAAATGCCATTAGATTTAATAATAAAGAGATCATTAATGGGGAGTTGAATGATGAGGTCAGAAGCTAGCCTGCAAAGAGTTAAGAAAAGAGTGAGAGGAAAGGAAGTAGAGGTAGCAGACTTTAGCTGTAAAAGGGAGGGGACATGTGTGATAATAGAGAGTGGAGATGGATGGAACAAGTAAGGACTTTTTGAGGAGGTCTGTAGACAATTGGAAAACAACCAGTTTTAGCCAGGGAGCCATTGGAGATTAATCAGGTAGAGGATAGAATGACAGAGAGGGCTATTGGAGAAGATGGGATGGAATGGGTTAATTGGTGCCTTCTGAGGGCTAAGCCTTGGCAAGGAGAAGAGAGAGCAATCCTTGCTGGAAAAAGCAAGGCAGGGCCCTCCCCTTTCCCTCCGGCTAAAAGGGCCTCTCCTTACACTTCCCTTTTTCTGCCCTCAAACTAGCAGACACATGATGTCATTCTCTGTCTGCACCTCTCCTGCTGCCTCACCCTTTAACTTGACTGGTCCAAGACATTTTCCCCTTCGGTCCCAGTTCTTGGTAGTCATTCCTCAGGAAGGTGTGGGTGTCTCAGGCAGGAGGGGATTCCTCTCAACCCCCAGAGCAGCTCTGCTGTCTAGGAGGAGGCTGGGAACCAGGGACGCTAGACCCATGTGACTCAGCTGGATATTTGTGGATCTTCTGTTACCAAAAGCCATATACCAATTCGATAAATTTGAGGGAAGTCAGGAGGAAAGAAACTAAAAAGCAGAACAGGAGGGTGATGGGCTGAGACAGAGGGAGGCAATGTGGGTAGAGGGGGAGGGAAATGGTTGGGTGTAAGTACAGAAATAAAAATAATTTCGGTACTGGGAGAAGGTTGCAAACATGGACGTGACCGGGAATCAGGTCTAACTCAGCCCTGAGGGACAGTCCCAAAACACTTTTGCCCATTTTTCCTCTTCTTGAAACACAAAGTAGTTTCCCCACACCAGGGGGGAAAGTGGAAGCTGCCCCAATCTCTTAGCCAGCCTTGAAATTGAACTGGAACGATTCACAGGTCCATGAATAGAGAGGGGCTAAAGCTCTGCTTAATGTTACATCCTCCCAATGTATGTTTTTGTCTTCCCGATGTAGGAACCGATTGTCGGGAGCATTGTGGGTTGTAGGGGCGCCCAGCTTTAACCTTAGCTGCAGGGGAGGTTGAGAATAAGGGATTGTTTTCCACACTGTCTGACACGAACATGATAAATTCCTGGGGGGCTGGAGAGGGTAGCAGGTTGCCCAAGACCAACCTCCATTAGAAAGGGAGTATGTCAAAGTTTCCACAATGATCGGCAGTGGGGGTGGGTTTGAGAGCGATGACCATCGCTCTTTCAGCTAAGTGATAATATAAGCACACGCACAGATGTTGAGGGATGAGACCCCCCTAACAACATCTGGGGGTCCCCAGAGAGGGATCGCAGGTATTGCAAAAGAATTCACAGTCCGAGTCTCCGAGTTAAGTTGGCAAAAAAGGGGTTTATTTTGACGCTGAGATTCTCAGAGGGCTAGATTCCTGATTGGAAATAGCAAAGGATTGAAAGACAGAGAACAACTTTATTTATTTATTTATTTGTTTGTTTTGCTGAGGAGACTGGAGTTAAGCGACTTGCCCAGAGTCACACAGCCAGGAAGGGTTAAGTGTCTGAGAACGAATTTGAACTCAGGTCCTCCTGACTTCAGGGCTGGTGCTCTATCCACTGCGCCACCTGGCTGCCCTACAGAGAACAACTTTATCAGGCTTCTATAGTCTAATGCTAAAGAGTACATGATTCTATGGCCTGAGGCTAAGGAGTAAATTAAGGATGATTAAGGAGATGAATTAAGGATGTGGGCTAAGGAGTGGTCAAAATCAGCAGTTTCCTGAGACAAACTTCATGCCAGAAGAATTAGGGTTCCTGACCCAGGCCCCTAAAAATCAGCAGACCAAAGAATCCTATTATATCACTGATACAGAGAAGAGAAATGAGGAGAAAAGAGAAAGGGGAAGAGGGGAAGAGGGAGGAGAGAACCATCTCATTCTTCAGCATCTCCAACACTTACTAGGAAGTAAATGGTATATTCTCAATAAAATCTTCCTCTATCCCCTCTTTCGATCTAAGAGATCTAGTCTAACTCCCACATTTTATGCCTTAATGGATAGAGTGCAAGATCTGGAATCAGGAAGACCCAGTTTCCTGTGTTCCAATCTGGCCTCGGGGCACTTAATACCTGTGTGACTCTGGGCAAGTCACTTCACCCTGTTTGCCTCAGTTTCCTCAGATATAAAATTAGCTGGAGTAGGAAATGGCCAACCATTCCGGGATTTTTACTAAGAAACTCCCAAATAGGGTCATGAAGACTGAGAAATCACTCAACAGCAACCATTACAATAATAGGTTGTAATTATATAGTACTTACTATGCACTAGACACTGTGTTAAGTGTTTACAAATATTATCTCATGTGATCCTTACAACAACCCTTTGAGGCAGGTCCTATTATTATATTCATGTTACAAATGAGGAAACTGAGGCAAACACAGGGTCACATAATAAGTGTCTGAAGCAAAATTGAGACTCTAGTCTTCCTTATTCCTCACCCATCATTTTATCTTCTACTCAACCTAGTTACCATGAGCAAAAAAGCTCAAACATGAAGTCTCCCTGAAAATAGAAACACATCAAGGGGAATTCACACGACTGTGTTTAAGAGCTATCAGAGCCTTGCCTGAAAAGGGGAAGACAATGAACATTTTAAAGGGAGTGAAAAGGGGAACACAGCTTAAAGGCTGGAGATTCCAAGACTTGACCAGTTGGCCAATCTTATAGGTCAGAAAATGTGAGAAATGGTTCTGTGTAATCTTTCACCTACTTAAAGTAAATGCCATGGAAGGATGGCAAATGATAGTATATACATCTATAGTCATTTCAGGCAAAGAAATTATAATATATGAATTATGTATAATTACAATTATATAACATAAATAATAGCTAACATTCATATAGTGTTTTAAGGTTTGCAAAGAACTTTATATTGTCTCTTTCAACCTTCACAATAACCCTATCTTGTTACTGTTATACCAATTTTACAGATGAGTAAACTGAGGCAGCCAATAAATGTCTGAAGCCAGATTCAAGCCCAGCTTTTTGTGATGTGTCCATCCCTTTATCCACTACGCTATTGCCTCCAGATAATTATAAAGTAAATCATATATGCATTTTCAGTAAATTACTTCCCGTTTCTTTTCAGAACCTCAGAGAGGGAGCTGGTGAGGTGAGGAGGTCAGTTTTAGCTCCATTGTTATTTGTTCGACCACAACATATTAAGTACTCTCTGTAATTTAATTCCTGCTTGAAAGGAAATTTATGAGAAATTAATTGGCAAAGTTTCAACCTCAATTAACTTTACTGCAAAAAAACATCACCAGGAAAATACTGGTGATACGGCAGCCAGAGGCAAAGCTGAGGCTGGAGGGAGGACTGGACAGGGAAAAAATCCAGATGGATTTGTAAACTGTGGCAAGCCTGGCACATGGGGATGGGCCAGCAGAGGAAGCTTGGCAGTGTGAGGAGCAGGAGGCTCTCTGCTGTCTACACGGGCCAAATAAAAGAAATCACCACATTAACAAGCAAACACCAGACCATCTGAGCTCTGGGAAAAGGTACATCTTCCAGCTCTAAATCCACGATCCTTTGCACTCTAGGACGCCAAAATCAACTCTCTCTAACTCTCTCTCTCTCTTTCTCTCTCTCTCTCTCTCTCTCTCTCTCTCTCTCTCTCTCTCTCTCTCTCTCTTTCTCTCTCTCTCTCTCTCTCTCTCTCTCTCTTTCTCTCTCTCTCTCTCTCTCCTCTCTCTCTCTCTCTCTCTCTCTCTCTCTCTCTCTCTCTCTCTCTCTCTCTCTCTCTCTCTCTCTTCTCTCTCTCTCTCTCTCTCTCTCTCTCTCTCTCTCTCTCTCTCTCTCTCTCTCTTCTCTCTCTCTCTCTCTCTCTCTCTCTCTCTCTCTCTCTCTCTCTCTCTCTCTCTTTTGAGTTTGCTCACCAGGGTCTGTGTCTTTCCCTCCCCACCCCAAGCCTCAGGGGAAATCAGTGCCTTATCATAGAATGTTCCACCCTGTCTCATCAGGGGAAAGGCTGCGAGCCAGGAAACTCAGTGCCTCATCACACATGAATAAACATTCTAGGGACCCTGGGGGCTGAGCAGAATGCTTGGTGGAGCCACCATGTAAAATTTGTACTCCACATTAGAACAGGCGTTCTTAACCCAAGGTCCCCGAACATGTGTCTGGAGTATTGTAAATTCTTAATAAAGGCATGTTGATTGAGCAGAAAGCCATCTTCCCTCTTTCATCTCTGTTTTTGGTCCAGGTCATGTCCTCCTCCCGTCCCATCCTCTGTGTTCTGTTGGCTCCTACATCCAGAGGTCCAGAGTAAAGGCAACTCGACCAAGATGGAGATGGCATTCAGGGCTCTGTAGCCATGTCAGGGTCTTACATCTTTATTTTATTTTTGAATGAATTTCACTGAGGTCCCCGCAGGAAGAAAGAATCCTAAGGTTCCCCAGGGAGATCCAAACCATGAGTGGGAATTGGAGAAGAATCCAGAAATTAAGGAATACAGATGTACAAACAAAATAGTTTGGGAGGGAGAGCTCTAGCAATTGGGATCGGAAAAGGTTTGTGTCCAAGGACCAAGGACCTTTACGTCCAAGGTGATGATTTAACTGTCTTTTGATGGAAGTGAGAGATTCTGTGAGGAAGAGGTACAAGGGGATACATTCGGGATGTTACAAAGACACAGAGATGAGAGACAGAGATATAAGAGAATCCAAAGGAAATACCAGTTACTCTTCCCTAGAGAAGCCTCAAGCATAATAAAGGAAAATGGGTTGGTGAGTTCAGATTTACACAAATCAGAAAAAAAAAATTTAAATTAGATTGGAAGGAGAAGAACAAAGCAAAGAAAGCCTTCTTAGAAAAAGACTCCATAGAAGATAGTTAATAAAAAGAAAAGTTGGAGAGAAGATAGAAATGGGAGGTTTTGCATTGGGCAAAGAAGAAAATGAGCATTTAAAGAGTGCCTACTAATATTACCTCATCTGATCTTCATGTAATCCTGCAATTATATCCATTTTTACAATTGAGGAAACTGAAGCAGAGAAAGGTTATTTGCCCAGAGTCATATAGTATTGAAGACAGGATTTAAATTCAAATCTTCCTGACTCTGGGTAGGCCCAGCATTCTAGCATCTAGCTATTTCTTAAATAGCTAGTAAAAGAAAAGGGAGAAAAGAAAGGGAGAATCAAATAATAATTCATAATTTAAGTATAAGCCAAGAATTAGAGAAAGAATAGATATTTTGGAATTGGCATTAAGGTAGGGAATCTGTGGAAAGAACATTTCATCAAAGTAGTTTTTATCAAAGCTCAGCAAAAGGACAAATGACCAACTTCAATGGTTTAACAAATAGTATTAGGACCTTAGGAGAAAACAGATTACCTTTAGGAAGCTACCTCTCTTCGGAAGACCCATCCTAGAAGAATGAATAGGGAAGGACAATGGGTGCTCCATACAGAATAAATACAAAAAATTAAATTAAAGGTAGTTAAGGGGTAGCAGGAGTTAAGGGACATTTAACATTTTTAATAAGAAATAATCGATAAAAATAATATTTGTAAAGCACTTAACACAGTTCCTGGCATATAGTAAGCAATATGTAAGTACTTATTCCCTTCTCTTCCCTCATTTCCCTTTCCCAGTACTTTAATGGTGGGGGGCACATTCAGGGTCATACAGTTAGTAAGTAGTAAATATCTGAGGCAGGATTTGAACTGAGATCCTCCTGAAGAGAGACTGAAAGAGATATATAGGGATGTGTATTTGTATATATGTGTATCTATCTATACACACACACCCAGACATATATACACATATATAAATATGTGTATATATGTAAATATGTATGTGTATAGAGAGAGATGTATGTAGGTAAATATAGATGTATTTAATGCATGTGGCTTTCCTAAAACCCTGTTGTAAAAACTACCATGTGGATCCAGTCTCTCAAATTTCAGATATAGAAAATATAATTTTATATTTGTGTTTTCAAATAAATAAGTTTTTGAATGGTTTTCATACTATGTTGCTCTCGTTCACTCATGTCCAATGCTTCTCTTCTTCCTTCATCTGCACAATGAAAAAGTTGGACAAACTGTGGCAGGTAAATCCCCTTTCAACTTACAATGACATCATTAAGGTATATACTATTGGGATTCTCTACAATATAGTGCTGTTGGGCATCATATATGTGTGGACAAACATTTATATTCATATCTAAGCTGTATCCAATCCTTCATGACCCCATTTGGGATTTTCTTGGAAAAATACTGAAGTGATTTGACATTTCTTTCTCCAGCTCATTTACAGATGAGGAAACTGAGGCACATAGGACCAAGGGACTTGCCCAGAGTCACAAAGCTAGTATGTGTCTGAGGTCAAATTTGAACTTAGAAGATAATCTTCCTGATTCCAGGCTCTGCACTCTGTGCACTATGGTGCCACCTAGCAGCCTTCCATCCTTTATGATGCTATAGATGATATAGAAATTAATGTGTTTAACAATAAAATAAATTGTTTTTTTTTTTTTAAACCGCTTGTCAGATATAGCTGTAAGGTAATTTCTTATTCTAAGGCAAGATCATGGGCTGGCCCCTGAGCTCCCTCCCATGTTGTTCAATTCTCTGTGATTAAAATTGAGAGTAGTTACATTCTGAGGCTGCAATTTCTTTTTTCCTCCTAGATTCTATCTTAATGTCCTGTATCAGTCACTGTCGAGCCCACTGCTTCGATTTCCTTGGCACCCTCTTTGATGAAAGAGACCAAAGAGAAAGATTGCTCTCACTTGAAAGCACTAGGAAAAAGGAAAAATATTGGGAGAAAGGAAGACTGAGAATGAAACAATTTGGAGGTAAGGAAATATTCTGCTAAATATTGAACAACTTTACTAAAAATATTATATACCAACATTTTCTTTATTTAAAAAAATGAATAGCCTTCCCATCTGGCTGATCTTAGAATTAGGAAAATCCAAGTTCAAATTCTGTTTCACCTTTGTGTGATATTTATTGATGGAATGCAGCTTCTGGGAGAAATATAGCAGTAATCCTGAGGCTCCAGACCTTAGGAGTGCTATTATTCTAACAATCTGTTTGTCAATGATCCTAAAGTCTTCTGGCTTTAGGAATACTATAGTATAGACCTAGAAATTTTGTTAACTATCAAATAACAATCTGTTGTTCAGTGATAACAGGGTTTCTGAGACAAATGGTGAAGTGTATACCAGATCACTCCTCAGTTCTACCTCTGAATCATAAAATTAGCATATCAGTGACATGAAGAACCAGATCTCTCTGTCTTTTCCTACAAATTTATCTTCTTGCTTAATTCTTTTGGAATTTAGCCTGTTTTATTTGGCATTACAATTACAAAAACTTTGCCCCTTGACTTGGAGATGGGTTCAAGTCTGCAAATTCTTTTGAGACACCTTGTAACTGGTCTGTGATCCCAACTTTTTTGGGGTCTCCTTTTTAACCTCAACTTTATGGGCCTCAATTTCCTCATCTGTAAAATATGGGAAGATTCAATGACCTCTAAGATCCCTTCTAGCTCTAGTTCTATGATACTATGTCCTGGCACTTCTGCAGCTGCACCAGTCTTTCTTCTAGGTTCCTGAATGAAAATTGGTCCTAATAAAAAGGATTGATGACAGGTGGGATTTGGTTCAGCTTTCCTTCCTCTTTGGCATGGCTCTATCTCTGCTAATGGCAAAGTGGAAGAGACTGAGACTTCCTGTGGACATTCTGAAGAGTCTTTCCCTCCCAGATTCAGGTAAGTAATTCTCATTTTTTCTTCTGCCAAGAACCAGTATGTCTGGTTTTAAAATTTGAATTTGAAACCTTGGGTTCTAGAAGGCAAAGAAAGAACATTAAAGGAACCCTGATTACTCTGGGGAGATTGGGGAAGAAAAAGTAATAGCTATTAATGAAGCCAGCATTGTCAATGTCTTCCTCCTCTTTTTCCCTATCTCTTTTAGTGGTTGGGAAGGAACCCCAAAACATTGGGAGTCATAGATCAGTGTCCTGAATCAAAAGAATTTGCAGACTAAATAAAATTAAAAGTTGAGAAGAAGTAGTTGGAGACTTTGAATGTCTTTTTTGTCACTTTGAAATTAATTATTTGAGTGTGCTTTATATCTTTTCTGGGTCACCTAACCCTCAAACTTTCTCTTAACCAAGTGTTCAATTTTCCTTGGTTAAATTTTTTTAGGGGATATAAAATCCATTGGAATGCAGCTTTTGTTTAAAGCTCATTATCAACATTCCTAATAATAATTATTTAGGCTTTAATTAGTGTTAAAAAAATCAATGTGGAGTTAATAAGGGATGGATGAGAAAAGAGAATAGTCTATTTGGGTGTTTCTGGCAAATTATTATTTTTTTTTATTAAAGCTTTTTATTCACAAAGCATATGCATGGATAATTTTTCCAACATTGACCCTTGCATAACCCCCTGCCACAAATTTTCCCCTTCTTCCCCCCCCCCATCCCCTCCTCCACCTGGCAGGCAGTCCAATATATGTCTGACAAATTATTAATCACTGAATCAAAGTGATTTTTTTAAAGAACATTTTTATTTCCCTCTCACAAATAGCACATACATCAACTATATTTAAACACTCAATTTTCAGGACTTGCTCTTTAGCTTTCTTTTTTTCTTTTCTAAATTATTTGCCTCTGAATGAAAGAAACGTGAGTTCTGGTTTGCTTAAAAAAGCTAAAGTAAAACATATTAAAGAAGTTGTAAATTTTCAATACAAATGTCATAGTAGCATTTGAGACAAACAGAATAAAAATAATAGAATAAAAACCAAACATGATGAAAAGGATTCTTTATTTGAAAAGAGCTGCAAGGCAGGTTGGCAGAAATTAGGTACTAAGCATTCTTTTACATCAGATGGCACAGTAAGCTCAAAATGGATGTTAATTTGCATATGAAAGATTATATCATTAATATGTGTGTGTGTTGCAATATTAATCTCTGTAGGCTCACTTTCCCAAGTCCCACTCCACTAATTGGTTGGTCCACAGAAGGTAGTTGACTGTTTCCTCCCTCAGGGGTTCTACTGGGTAATCCTAAAAGGATGAGGATGAGATATACTTATGAGTCCCCATCTGGTTATGTTCTCTATTATCAACCAGTTCACCCCAATTAGATTTTACAAAGGTTTATTTACTGAGAATGTATAGCAAGAACAGAAGTATAAAAATAAAATCCCCACGAACCTGAGGCACACTCCCTTATTTGAACACACTTGGGCCCTAAGATAAGAAAGTACAAATTTTAAGCACAAAAACATAGATGTAAAATACACATATGACCAAGGAATATCTCAGGCCCCAGGAGGTCTTTTCTAACTTCATGGAGTTCTCATTAAGTTTACTTATTGATGTAGAGTAGATGATGAACAACTTGCTTCCTTGCTCAGATGGACTGACTCTTTGCTTAGGTCAGATTGTTCCTTAGGCTCTTCATCAGGCTGAATTTTGGCAACTACCAAAAAATGGCTTTATGTTCCAGTTACTGGATTTTTGATGATTATCAGGCTTCAAACTAGTTTATGAAAGAGTGCTTTTTAAAATTTGTTGAATAATGGGAAGGAAGAAAGGAGAAAAACATGGAATGTGAATATTTTAAATAATAGCTTTTTTATTTTCCAAATGAATTTAGTGGCAGAGTGGCAGGCAAAAAGTGGTTAAAATCCCCTTATGATCAGTGCAAAGAAAGTTTATTGTTGGATAGAAACCAGTTTGCTAACAGACTGAGTTCTACAGTGGCAAAGTCCTATTAGGGAAATGGAGTCTGGCACTGAGAAGACAATGCCTTCTCAGTGGGCAGGGTCCTACCAAACTGCTTGGGCCTCTGCAAGGAATGAGTTTAAGGAAACCTGTTATATGGGTAGCTTTTGATGGGGGTCTGGGACAGCCTGAGCTGATCAAACCAGGATTTTCTAATTGAATGAGAATTTAGAATTTCAAAAAGATCAATGATTTGCTCTTGAATAATGTTGCTTCTCTCATCCTGAAAAGATGGGCCCTCTCTCTAGACTCCTTGGAGCCTGGGAGATCCTGATCTCTCAGATCAAAAAGGGGACACAATTTAAAGGAAACAGTTTCCCTCCCCCCTCACATTATATGCAAAGATAGTTTTCTACATTTACCCTTACAAAACCTTGTGTTTGAAATTTTTTCCCTCCTCCTCCCCACTTCCCTCCCCTAGATAATCCAATAATCCATACAGGTTAAACAAGTGCAATTCTTTTTTTTTTTTTAATTTTTAAAAATTCTTTGTTTAAAAATATTTTCACATTTATCATACTGCGCAAGAAGGAGCATATCAAAAAAGCAATCAAACAACAGAAAAAGGTGAAAACACTATGTTGTGATCCAGCCCCCATACTCCTCTCTCTGGGTGCAGCTGGCCCTCTCCATCACAAGTCTATTGGAATTGGCCTGAATCATTTCATTGTTGAAAAAAGTCAACTCCATCAGAGTTGATCACCACATTATATTGCTTGTTGTTGCTGTGTACAATGTTTTCTTGGTCCTACTCACTTCCTTTTTCCTTTTTTATGACCTCTTTGGGATACAGGTCCAGTAGAGACACTGCTGGATCAAAGGATGGCACGTGAATACAATGGAATATGAGGAATTAAGAAAAATATGGGAAGATTTATGTTGTGATACTATGTGTAATGAAAATGAGAAAAATTCCTCACTCTTCATTCCTTAAGGACCTGATAATGAACCCATACAACACTTAATAAAACATATTTTCTGCTGAATAACAAATAAAAAGTCTGAGAGACAGTTTCAAGGTAATTAATAATTTATTAGGCTAGCTAATAATCAATAAATTGATGGTCAGTGATTTTAGTAACTAAAGATATCCTAATGCAGATGCTGAATACCTTAAATATTTTTGTTGAAGGAAAATGTATCTGACAGGACATTTAATAAGGAAGTGGGCGAGAAGTCTTCAGCTCTCCTGAGAACATGGCTTGATTATAAGCCTCGGGTGCCTAAGACAGTCTGGACAGGGGAATCCATCTCTACCTAGACTACTCTAGCTGTTTTTCTCCTTTATAAACTGGGCCCCCCTAAACTCCAATGGAGAGGTACAAGGATATGACATTATTCCCTAAAGGCAAGAATTCACCTAGATTAGATTCTGTTTATATTCTAAATAGGAGAAAAATCTTCTAGTTGGGGGGTACTGCCCAAGAATCAGGAGGATTAGGACAATCTCCTTTATCATCCTTGTCCTTCAGAGACTTGACTGACTGACCTATAGGGTATGGTCCCTGAATGAGGAAATAAAGAAGCTTGGATCTTAATTAATAATGGGTCATTAATATAATGAAAAATAATCATTTCTCTTATCTAGAAAGAGATAGAGGTCTTATGATCATATATTTAGAACTAGAAAGAAATAAGTATTTATGCATATATGCTACATATCAGATTACTATGCTAAGAATTTGTCATTCCAATAAATATCAATCCAATGAGTTTCTTACCAAAAATAAAACCCAAAACTCTTTATAAGCACACCATACTATGAATACTTCTTTTTATTGGTTCTTTCTCTGGAAGTGAATAGCATCTTCCTTCATAGGTTCTTTGTAGTTGATTTGAATATTTATAATACTCAGAATAATTGACAATTATTGTTCAAATAATATTGCTATTATTATGTATGATACTCTCGATTCTGCTCATTTTATTCTTCACTATTTCATGAAAAGCTTTCTAGGTTTTTGTAAAATTAACAGTGTATTAGTGTCCCAATTTTTGCATATCCCCTCCAATATTTGTCATTTCCCCCCTTCTATCATTTTAGTCAATCTGATAGATTTAAGATGATATTTCAAAGTTGTTTTAATTTGTATTTCTCCAATCAATAATGATTTAGAGAATTTTTTCATATGATTACCTATAGCTTTGATTTCTTCATCCAAAAACTGCCTGTTGGAGGCAGCAAGGTGTCAAAGTGGATAGAGCACCAGCCCTGAAGTCAGGAGGACCTGACTTCAAATCTTAATACTTCCTAGCTGTGTGACCCTGGGCAAGTCACTTAACCCCAATTGCCTCTGCAAAATAATAATAATAATAATAAAAAAATAAAAAATAAAAAAATTTAAAACTGCCTGTTCATATCCTCTGACCATTTATCAGTTGAGGATAGGGAAGAATGATTATAAAACCATCTGTGAGGAGTCTTAAGTGATAGAAGTAGCAGCTGTTCTAGATGGGTGATTTTAACCTAAATATATTTTGATATTTTGATAATTATTTCCATATGACTGGTTTCCTTTGTAATATTAAGTATTTTATTTTATGCTTATAGCAGTCTGTTCTGGCCCCATTCTCTTGGGTCTGAGCTAGCTACATTACTCCTCAGGATTCCAAAGGGTACCCTGAAGAGTTTGTGGGCATTTCCTTTCTCCATTATTGGATGGAGCTCCCCTGGGCTATATTCTCCTTCCCATAGGAAGGACCCAGTGGCAGCATCCCAGTTCTATTTAACCACTTCACATCAGATTAGCTTTTACAAAGGGATATTTACTTCAAAGACACAGCAGGATCAACCATGCAATCATATTTGCCTTCCAATGCCTTGGGGCATACTTTCCCAAATCCTACTTGGCCTTTGTGAGGGGAGAGGAGGGAGTTCAAAACAGTTCATTCCTACCAAGCATGGTTTCACTAAACTCACGTCCAGATGCTATGTGACTGCCAGATGACCCTGTGTCTCAGCCTCTGCTCAACTGGTGCCCTGCAGTTCATTACCAAAGATTGCTACTTGCTCCTTGGGGCAAAGGAGCTGTGTTGATCACAAAATCCAGACTCTAAAATGACAGGATTCTGAAAAACTCTTTGTACCTTTCAAAGTCACAGGGTCATAGGTGACATCCCCTTCATGGGTTGCCACGCTCCTCCAGGAGCGCTAATGCAAAGAGAAACCAAAAACTAACGCCTTTTTGAATGATCCCACAGCCAAAGAGTCTCCTCTTCCTGTCATAGCAATTGGAATCAATCACAGAATGATGATACATAATCCCATACATAGTCCCATCTCTTCAAAGCATTTCCTTTATAAATCATCCCAGCAGCTCCTTACCATCCTCCATGTAGAGAGACTCCCATTACTGCCTTGAAAACATTATTCTGAAAGGTGATCTAGAGATTTCTCTAGACAAGTGGATTGATGACACACAAAAAAAGGTTTAAGACCCTCTGCTCGTAGAGTCAATAAACACTTAATGCCTACTATGTACCAAGCATTTGGCTAAACATTGAGCATTGTGGATGAAAGAGAGAGAAATCCCTAAAACGAATGCACAAGAAACTTAGCTCTGACTCACAAAAGACCTAAAACATTAAGACATTAGAACAACCACCGACTCTATTCTGTTTTCTTCTCTGTGTGAGTCTAAACTAGAAGCCTCTGGAATGGCCAAATTTTATCATAGAGGTTAAAGTTAACATTAGTCAGTTCAAACCAGCGTCTAAGATGATCCACAAAGAGTGAAAGAGGGAGAAAGCCCCTTATTTCATCTCTAAATTGAAGTCAGAATATGAAATGGAAAGAAACAATCTGGCACAGGTTAGAAATAGACTGTGTTGTCAATTATGATTACAGAAATACAAGGAAGTGGCCTGAATAGGCATCTGGGTTCAGTAAGAAAGAAGGCACAGGAAGCAGTTGTAAAAAGACTCGAAGACATGCATCAAGTGCTAGGAGGTCAACTTTGGCAACCAAAAGGAAAATGATGGTGCTACAGAGGAATTTCAATGAGTCTGCTCAACAGACTAAGAGAAAAAGTAAATATCAAACACTTGGTGCCCAGGGCATGAGTCTTAAAACCCATGCAAATGGTTTGCTCCAAGAATCACCCATAAAGACACTGGCCAAAGGAGACTTCAAAGATGCTTTGAACTTTGCTGGGGACAGCCTTAAGTTGCCAATATTTGAAAATAGAAGGAAAGCTGGTGCTAGCTAGGGTTAGGTATTAACTTTAACAAAGCACAGGATAAAATGCTTAACATCTGCATGAAATCCAGAAGCACACAACTGTGAAATAACAGTATTTGGAGAACTAAAGAAAATGCCTAACAGGAAGTGAACATGGTGTTACAAAAAGAGTAGTACTCTTTTTTTTTTTTTTAACCCCAAGGCAAGGATTTTTACATCTTTCCACCTAACAGACCTCTTTGGCAGTTTGTTCATGTATATGGACCCCTTCTCAGAATCATTTATTTCTTTTTTCCTTCCTTCCTTCCTTTTTAATTAAAACTTTTTAATTTTCAAAATATATGCATGGATAATTTTTCAACATTAACCCTTGCAAAACCTTGTGTTCCATTCCTCCTCCCTTTCCCCCACTCCCTCCTCAGATGGCAAGTAATCCAGTATATGTTAGACATCCTTCATTTATTTTTGACAATGATTTTTCCTATTTTACTCAGGCCTATCTCACCCAAGATCAAAGTACAGATACTCATGGTCCCATCCTTATCAAGAATGGGATGGGCACAGAAACTCCAACTTGTCTTTTTGGACCAGTTTATTTCCCCTTCTCAGCCTGGTCCACCATACCACCCCTCTTTCTCCCAGAAGTTCACATTAGCAGGGCCAAAATTAGTTTGGAAATTTAGCTTCCTTTAGTCCACTGAAGCTCAGAACTCCAAATTTGTTCAGTCCACCAATCTCAACCTTCACAATAATAGCAAGGATTATAAGTGTACCACCATGCCCTACTAATAATATTTTAAAAAATAAAAACCCATAGGATTACATAGGAAACTAATTTGAAATATAGTTATAAAAATACTTTTAAAAATCAAGTTCATAGATGTCAGGTTATAAACTGTTAGCCTAAGGATTCTTAAAAAATTTAGGGGTCCTAGGGGACTATGAACTATTAGTCATCGCTGTAACATCATAGCCAAAAAAGCTAGCATGATCAGTTGCTGATAAATGTTAACAAGTGACTGATCCCTATGGTGATAGGAAACTCGTCACTTCCCAAGAGTTCCTATTCTACTTTTGGCTAACTCAAACTGTTAGCAAGTTTTCCTTACATCTGCTCCAAATCACCTTCCCTGCTACTTCCCTAGCCAGTTCTGTTTTCTGGGGTCAAGTAAAATTAATCTAATTGTTCATAAGAGATGGAAGAGACCTTTAGATCATTTAGTCCAATCTCTCCATTTTGCATATGAGAAAGCTAAGGCCTATAGAGCTTGATCAGGTAATTTGACCCCATTCATACAATGAATGTGGGAAGAATGCATTATTATATTGATCAGAAAATTCATTAATTATTATACTGTTTAAATCCAATTTTATGTGATTAGAAGTGGTTGTACCCATTTTGTACCTGACTTCAATAAGTCTCTAAGAATGCTAGAAAGTCCTGGATCCCAAGCTTATATTTTGAGTTTCTCTCTAGTGATTGTGTGACTCATGCAGAAACCATTGTCAAAATCCTATATGATATAAACCTTCCAGAATCTGAAGAGGGAGCCACCCCTTCTTTCTGGTTCTCTCCTCTAGCAAATGACCTAATCAATCTCTTTCTAAAACTATTACAGATGTTGGCATTTATTCTCACAAACAGCAATGGTTAATGGCAGACTCTGAAGTCCTGACTATACTGTCTGTCACATTGCCCTTGCTCAGGCCTGGGCAACTGATAAAAGTCCTTTAAAGTCTAGCACATGACAGATACTTTATTCTTTCTACTAGAAATAGTAAATGGGTAACTTTTAGAAGAAAAAGATCAAGCGTGTCTGTCTACAAAGAGAGAGCAAGAGAAAATCCTATCTTGTTTACCAGAAATGTGATGAGCAATGAAGCATGATTCACATATGATATTATTGGAATTGGTTGGAATAAAAAGGTGAAAGCAGAAAAATACCAGAGAGGATTCTTAGAGCCTCAAGAAAAAGGAGGAAGCCTGTACTTTCTCCTCATGGTGTCAGAAGACTGACACTTTTCTCTCCTGAGAACAGCTTCATAAGAGATTTGGGAACTGGAGGAAAGATTACAATATTTGAAAGCATTAGTATTTCATTAGTCATGAGTTTCAGAACTGAAACTCAGAGATCTAGTCCTATCCCTTGTCCTCATTTCAGAGGTGAAGAAACTGAAAGTTCTAACTTTGTTGCCCTCTGCCATAGTGAGACTCTGTGACCACTCTAGGGTGCCATAATTTAAGAAGGGTGTTGAAAACCAGAGAATATCTAGTAGAAGAAAAGCTGGATGATGAAGGATCTTAGGTACATGACAAATGAGGACCAGGTAAAGGAGCTGAGGTTTTTTTGTCTCCAGAAGATAAGATTCAGAGGTGACATGATTGTCTATTGTCAAGGACTTGAAGAGCAATCACCTGTAAGAAGGAGGGATTTAAACTTGTTTCACAATGAGCAGAAGATGCAAAGAAACAAATTTAGATTAGATATTTGGAAACATTTCCTAGCAATAAGATTTGCCCAAAAGCAGAATCGGCGGCCTCAGGAAGCAATGGGTACCCCCTCAGTAGAGAACTTGAAGCAGAAGCTGGATATTTACTTATTGTATGCACATATTATGATGAGGGTTTCTTTTTCCCATATCAACTGGACTAGCTGGTGGTTCAAGAACTTTTTCATGATGTTATGATGAAGTGGATGAGGTATAGTCACATTGTCCAGGGAAAAAAGAGAGAAGAGGCAGATGCTACTCTTAAAAATCTCATGGTTGGGGCAGCTAGGTGGCACAGGGGGATAAAGAACCAAACCTGAAGTCAGGAGGATCTGAGTTCAAATATGACCTCGGACACGTAACACTTCCTAGCTGTGGGACTTTGGGCAAGTCACTTAACTCTAATTGCCTCAGCAAAAACAAAACAGAACAAAACAAAAAATTCATGGTCTAATAGAAGAGACAACAAGGAAACAAATATATACAATCTATATACGGAAAAATAGGAAATACTTAATAAAGGGAAGGTATTAGAATTAAGAAAGGCTAAGAAAAGCTTCCTATAGAAGACTGATTTTAATTAGAACTGGAAGAAAGTCAGAGAATCCAGAAGGCAAAGTTGAAGAGGGAGACCATTTGACAGCAAGCCAAGAAATGAAGGTCTTTTTTTTTTCTTTCCAGATCCTGCTTCTTTTTTTTTTTTTTAATTTTTTTAAAATAGCTTTTTATTTACAAGTTATATGTATGGGTGATTTTACAGCATTGACAATTGCCAAACCTTTTGTTCCAATTTTTCCCCTCCTTTCCCCCAGCCCCTCTCCTAGATGTCAGGATGACCAGTAGATGTTAAATATATTAAAGTATAAATTAGATACACAATAAGTATACATGACCAAACTGTTATTTTGCTGTACAAAAAGAATTGGACTCTGAAATAGTGTACTATTAGCCTGTAAAGGAAATCCAAAATGCAGGCAGGCAAAAATAGAGGGATTGGGAATTAAATGTAATGGTTCTTAGTCATCTCCCAGAGTTCTTTCGCTGGGCGTAGCTGGTTCAGTTCATTACTGCTCTATTGGAACTCATTTGGTTCATCTCATTGCTGAGGATGGCCAGGTCCATCAGAATTGATCATCATATAGCAATGTTGTTGACGTATATAATGATCTCCTGGCCCTGCTCGTTTCACTCAGCATCAGTTTGTGTAAGTTTCTTCAGGCCTTTCTGAAATCATCCTGTTGATCAGAAATGAAGGTCTTGTTCAAGTAAAAGCCAGGAGGCCAGTGTCATTGGATGGAAGGGTATATGCCAGGAAGTAAGACATAAAACAACTGGAAAGTAGGAGGGAGTTATGAAGTGTTTGAAATGAGAGCATTTTGTATTTGATGATGGAGGCAATAAGGAACCACTGGAGTTTATTCAGAAGTTGGGATGATATAGTCAGACCTGCACTTAAGGAAAATCATTTTCATGGCCCAATGTAGGAGATACTTGAGACAGGCAGCTTCCCGTCCCCCACCCTCACCCCAAGCAGGCTAATGCAATAATCTAAGCACAAGGTGATGGGGGCCTGCACCAGAGTGAGGACAGTGTCAGGGAAGAGAAGGGGACAGGTATTAGTGATATTGAAAATGTGAAATCAATAGGCATTAATAGCAAATTGGAGAATGAGAAGAAGGTAAAAGTAAGAAATCAAGAAATCAACACCTAAGGGTGTTGAGGGAATGGGACAGTGATATTGCTTAGAAAATTGAGGATCACTGGGCTTGAGTGACTTGTCTAGGGTCATATAACCACTAGCATTAAAATCCAGGGCTATCCACACTCCAAATCCCAGCATCCTTCCCACAACAAAATGCCATTACCCACATAAAAGTATGATTCAAAGTAGAATGGTATGAGCTAAAGAATCACCCTAATGCAGGTAGAAATTACGTCAAAGAGAGAAGCAAGATAAAGGGTGGGAGTCAAATCTGAACAATAAGTGAGAGGCAGGTGATAGTCTCATCCTGATATTTCCTTGTTGTCTAATATTTTTAAGAGACAGTGAAGTAAACTGCTAAAGGGGAAGAGCAGGAATAGAGGGGTAGGGAGGTAGGTAACTGACTAGCCTTCAGTAAATGAGCTCACTGGGCATTATAGCTAAAATCACAGAGGATTTAGGTCTGCATGGAGTCTGCAGAGATTACCTAATCCAAACTTTTCACTTGACGAAAGAGAAAATTGAATCTCAGAGACTTTAAATAATTTAAAGTCATGTAGTTAAAAATTATAATCAAACCTGATGGGATGTTTTTTCTATAAGACCGTTCTCTACATCTGGAATATACAACGCCTTCACCTCTGCCTCATTGAATTCCTTGTTCCCTTCCAAACTTTGCTCAAGTGATTCCTTCTACATGAAATGTGTCTGCACCTCCCAGCTATCAGGGCCCTCTACTTAAAGAAATGTGCCCATATTTATTTTCTATACATTATCTCTACCATAGAATGTAAGCTCCCCAATGGCAGACTCTTTTGTTTTAGTCTTTGTATCCCCAGCACCTCACATGGTGGCTGGTCCACAGTAAGTGCTTGCTCATTGTTTGCTTGTATAATATTTTTCTTCCGTCTTCCAGATGGGGAAATTGAGGCCAGGAGAGGTAAAATTAATTACCCAGAGAAACATATTAAATAAATGTGTAAAACAGGATGTGAAGTCAAAGCTTCTTTTCTAAGCTTACTGATCACCACACCATGCTGCCTTTTAGATAGCAAATACTAGATCTGAGATTCAAACCCAACACCCATCCAGTTCAAAATACACTAAGAGCTTCTTCTTCCTTTCTCCCAACATCTGGGCTTCCAGGATTCTCACTCCATGAGTAAAATCGACCTTCCTTTTGCTTGATTATACTGCTGTTCTTCTGTATTACAAAAGAACCTCTTCTTCTTACAGGTTATCTTCTTGTTCAAATCAATAGCAGCTTCAGGAGCAGTGAAAAGCCAGAGGAGCTCAGCTAATGGCACCCTCTACCTTGCTCCTTTTCTGAGTCAAAGCCAAAGCCAAAGCCAAAGCTAACAAGAAGATCTCCCTCTCTCCTCAGCTTTGGAAAGGTTTTACATTGCTAAGAGAGGCCACCTGGTGGTGCTATTCATGGCCACATTTCCTGGCCTTTCTCCATTCTCATGCTTCTTGACCTTTACAATATGAGACACTTTCTTTTATGGAAAACCCTCTCTCTCTAGGTTTTTATAGACACTGTTTTTCCCTGGCCCCTCTGCTACCAATCTGATTGGTTTGTCCCTGTCTCCTCTGCTGGATCATCCTTTAAGACCCACCCTTTATGCATGGGTCTACCTCAAGGCTCTGACCTGGGTCCTCTTTCCATCTCTCCCTACATTCTCCTGATGATCTCATTAGAGCCCATCTGTTCTTTTTTTTTTTTTTAATCTCTGTGTAAATGGCTTCCAGCTTCTGTCTGTATCTTGAGTTCCAATCCCACTCACCAGCTGCCTATTGGACATTTTGAACTGGATATGCCATGGACAGATCAAACTTAACATGACCAGAAGAACCCATTATCATCTGCCCTCTTCCTCACTTCCAGTTTCTGTCAAGATGTTTACTATCCTTTGAATCATCACGGTTGTGGACTTATCCTCCATTCCCCACTCTCTCTAACCTACTGTACAATCAATAGTTGCCAAAGTTTGTCAATTATTCCTCTAAAGTTTATTTTGCATCTTTTCCCTCCTCTTTACCACCCTAGTTCATCTCTTTATCTCTTGCCTGAACTAACATAAGAGCCTCTTACTTTTTCCCCTTGCTTTTAGTCTCACTTTTCCACACATTGACCAACGTGAAATTCCAAAATCAAGTCTCCTCCCCTCAAGAAGTTGCCATCGCTCCCTACTGCCTTTAAAATCAGATACAAACTCTTTTGACATATAAAGCCTTTCACCATCTAGTTCTAATCTACCTTTGCATCTTGATCACATGTTATTCCCCGTCAGAAACTCTAAGTTCTAATCAAACTGATCTAGTCACTTTTTTTTAGATGTGACATTCTATAATCATCTCTTTGTGGTTGCACAATCTATCTCCTGTACTTGGAATACACTCCCTCCTTCCCCTGCCTCTTAGAATTCTGAGCTCTTTTCAATGGCCAGGTTAAGGGCCGCCTCCAATCCAGGACCCTCCTGGTCCTCTCAGCTGTAGTTGTTCCTTTCAAAATTCCTTCACAGGTACCTATTAGTTAATTTGTTTTTTTTGGTTTTTGTTTTTGTTTACCTATATGCACATGTATTATTTCTTCTTATAAAATATAAGCCTCTTGAAGGCTGGGACAAGCATCTTTTTTTTTTTTTTTACAACCATCTTTTTTGTATAACATCACAGATTTGAATCAGACAATTCATGGAATCAATCAACAAGCATTTATTAAATATCTACCACATGGTCAGCATTGTTTGTGAGTCGTGTGTGTAAAGTGTTGCATAGATAGTGAGTGTTATGAAAACCTCAGCCCATCCATGCAATAACCACTGGTCTTGTAGCAGAGTCCCTCTCTGATGGTCAGGACCTAAATGGGTCTTAATTGATCCATCATGAGGACTAGAAACCAAAGGAGCCCTTGGAGGGCTTCCACCAGCTCATTTGGAACCCTTGTTTTCCTTTATGAGAAATCGTTTCTTCTTCCCTCCATCTATCCTCCTTCTTTGATGGCCTAGCCCCACCATGGCTCCCTTCTCTGGTTCTCCTTGCTTACTCTTTAAGTATCCAAGGCCTTATTTACAACCATTAGGAGATGACCCCGGTTTTCTCCTCCCAGACGACCAAGCAGACTGCTGTGAATCAATCCTCACAACAATCCTGATTAGTTTTGGTCAATTCTAGGAATTCATTTCATGTCATTCCAATATAGCTGTGCTGCTCTCTAGTGGCCACAAGTTAATCTACAGGACAAGCTCTAAGGTTTCCTAAGAGGAGTGACTTTAATTTTGGATCTCAGAAATTTTACCTCCTCCCTTTATTGTTTTCTCTCTCCTTACCTTTTGATCCATTAGCCACCATGTCCTGTCAATTCTTCCTAATACATTTCAGATCTACTCCATCTTTGACAATATTATCACTCCCAGATGAGTCCAAACTCTTGATCACTGGGACCTGGGTCACTGCTTTGGATGTTAAAGAAATTGGAAACAGAAGACCTGAATTTTAATCCTTCCCTAGTTCTTATCTGTGTGACCCAAAGCCAATAGCTCTCCCTCTCTGTGCCTCAGTTAACTGATCTATAAAATGAAGAAGTGGTACTAAATGGTCTCTAAGATCCTTTCCAGTCCTAAATCTATGACTCTGATCATATGACTATTGAGATAGCCCTCTAGCTATTAAGCTCTGTGATCGCTCCTCTCTGACCCATCCTCTATTATTATTTAGTCATTTCAGTGATTGCTAACTCTTTGTGACCTTGTTTGGGATTTTTCTTAGCAGAGACACTGGAGTGGTTTGATATTTCTTTCTCCAGCTCATTTTTTAGTCAAGAAAATAAGAAAAACAGAGTTAAGTGACTTGCCTAAGCTCACACAGTAAGTGTCTGAGGCCAGATCTGAACTCATTATAAAGTGGAGTCTTCCCTGCCCTCACATCCAGCTCTCTATCCAGCTAGCTGCCCTCCAATCCATTCTATGTGGTCCCAAAAACAGTCTGATCATGTCAGTTTTCTACTCAGAAATCTTCAGTGGCTCCCACTGACTTTCACATAAAGTCCAAACTCAAGATATAATATGATTCATTTCCATGCCACCTTTCCAATTTTCTCCCAATATTCCCCAGTATTAATCCTCTGCTCCTGTCTCCTCACTGCCCCTTTATAGTTTATACTTTCCCACCACAGCACTTTTGCTCCTGTCATTTTATCCTCCTAGAATGCCCCCTTTAATTCCCCCTTTAACCTTCCCCACCTATCTGAGTTCTCTCTGTCCTTCAAGGTCACTCAAGTCTTCCTCTTTCATGAAACATTTCCTGATCTCCCCTGACTTTAACTCCAAAATTCCTTCTGTGCTGCCTCTTCATCCTGGAACACCCAGATCCTTCAAGGTTCAGCTCAGGTTGTTGCCCTCAATTATTATTTATTCTCTCCCAATTCTCTTTGCATTGACTTTTTATATAACCTTTATTTGCTTATCTGTGAACTTATTATATCCTCCCAATATAATCTAAGCTTCTCAAAGGCAAAGGCAATCTCATTTTAAAATTTGCATATTAAAAGCAGATTGCTACGGGAAGTAGTTCTTGGTGCCTACACAAATATCTCTGCCTGGTTCTTATCCAAGTGACTACTTAGAAGCTTGGGGTGAATCTGCATCCATTAATGAAGATTCAAAGGATTGCACTATAGGAGGGGAAAAAGTTCTCTATATGGGTGCTAAATTGGGAATAGCTAATGGAAGTTCTGAGTCAGAAGTTGGTGTGTATTCAGAAGGGATCCTTCTGAGCTTTCTTCCTTTGTGAATGAGAAAATAAAGCTGCTATGAATTGTCTCCCACCAACAATGGGGAAAAAATCAGCTGATTTACTTCCCCCTTGTCCATGACTATTCTGAGTCCATGGACATCTCTTTCTTTTTACATTTATTCTTTCTTGATTTTAAGTTAATGAGTAGCCCAAGTTTGAAATGTCCACGTTGCCCTCTAAGTTTAGAGATTCAGCAATCCCATCAAATATTCCATCAGTTATTGAATGGTGGTGGTAGAAGGCTCCACTAAAATGGGAGAGACCAACAACAGTACTGCATCAAGATCAGACAGACCACTAAAGACAAATAGATAAAGAGCAGTGATCATCTGAGGAAATCAAATTCAAAGAATGTGACCCCTCATGGGAGAGAAAAGTGCTAGCTAAGGACTTTAGAAGGCCCCCAAGTCTTGGAGCTCCAAAGAGAGCTTCTTCTAAGGGGACAACTTTATTTTTTTTTAATTTAATAATAACTTTGTATTGACAGAATCCATGCCAGGGTAATTTTTTACAACATTATCCCTTGCACTCGCTTATGTTTCGATTTTTTCCCCTCCCTCCCTCCACCCCCCTCCCCAAGATGGCAAGTAGTCCTATATATGTTAAATATGTTGCAGTATATCCTAGATACAATACATGTTTGCAGAACCAAACAGTTCTCCTGTTGCACAGGGAGAATTGGATTCAGAAGGTAAAAATAACTCGGGAAGAAAATCAAAAATGCAAATAGTTTACATTCGTTTCCCAGTGTTCCTTCTTTGGGTGTAGCTGTTTCTGTCCATCATTTATCCATTGAAACTCAGGTCTCTTTGTCATAGAAATCAACTTCCATCAGAATACATCCTCATACAATATCGTTGTCAAAGTGTATAATGATCTCCTGGTTCTGCTCATCTCATTTAGCATCAGTCCATGTAGGTCTCTCCAAGCCTCTCTGTATTCATCCTGCTGGTCATTCCTTACAGAGCAATAATATTCCCTAACATTCATATACCACAATTTACCCAGCCATTCTCCAATGGATGGGCATCCATTCATTTTCCAGCTTCTAGCCACTACAAACAGGGCTGCTACAAACATTTTGGCACATACAGGTTCCTTTCCCTTTTTTAGTATCTCTTTGGGGTATAAGCCCAATAGAAACACTGCTGGATCAAAGGGTATGCACATTTTGATAACTTTTTGGGCATAATTCCAGATTGCTCTCCAGAATGGTTGGATTCGTTCACAACTCCACCAACAATGCATCAGTGGGACAACTTTATAAAAGAAGAAAAGGACTTTAGGAATCAAAATATAATCCTTTGCCATGCATGTTCCCTACATGTAGGCCTCTCTACCATTGTACTTAATATTTAAGCCCACTCTTCTAGTGAACATAGTGTTATTGGGAGAGTATATCCTACCTTTTTATAAAAATTATTTTTACCACACAATTCCAATGAACATGGGGAAGGAAAATGCCATCCACATCCAGAGAGAAAGATACGACTGGATAGGGATCGAAACATACTATTGTCACTTTTTTTTCTTTTTTTTTTTCCTTTCTCATGATTTTCCCCTTTTGTCCTTTTTTTTTTCTTTCCCAACATGACTAATATGGAAATATGTTTAAAATCCTTGAACATGTATAAGCTATATCAGATTTCTTGCTGTCTTAGGGAGGGGGAAAGTAAGGGAAGGAGGAAGAAAAAAATTGGGATTCAAGATATTACAAAAATGATAGTTGAAAACCATCTTTATATGTAATTGGAAAAATAACATACTGTTTAACTGAAATATTAAAAGGAAATTATTTGACCAACTGTTCTTATAGCACAATAGTAAAATACTTTTTCTCAAAGTCTGACTATCTGATCACTAATGGGGAACACACCAGTGGTATCTCCTGAGCAGCAGTACTATAAGCACAACCCATTTAGAATGAATGTAAAAAAGAAAGAGATGTCCATGGACTCAGAATAGTCATGGACAAGGGAGGGAAGTAAATCAGCTGATTTTTTCCCCATTGTTGCTGGGAGACAATTCATAGCAGCTTTATTTTCTCATTCACAAAGGAAGAAAGCTCAGAAGGACCTCTTCTGAATACACACCAACTTCTGACTCAGAACTTCCATTAGCTATTCCCAATTTAGCACCCATGTAGAGAAACTTTTACACAATTTCAGGTATATAAAATAGGGATTCAGATCAAACATCTACTGATAGATAAATCATAATTTTGCAACCCCCACATTCAGTTATGCTACCCCATATGGGATCACAACTCACAATTTGAGGCTTTGTCCTAGAACCCAAGTAGCTATCACCCCGTACAAAATTAGCCTGCAAATCCAAGTGTAATTTGGGGGAATGGACCCAGAGGGATGATGCCATATCTTATGAAAGCACTTGGCACAATGCCTGGCATATAATACTAGCTTTATAGATCATGTTGATCAACTAATTGACATATAGTCTTCTAAGTCTTCATGATTTTGATGACATGAACAGGTTATGAATTTTTAAAATGAAAAATAAGTTTTGAATTTGAATGAATGCACACACATATACATATACATATATGAGGGTCCAAATGAAAGAGAATTGGATTTAATGTTAGGAACTTCCAGGTTTAAATTCTGCTCGTGATACTATTATTTAACTTCTCGAAGATTCAGAGAATCAATAAATATTTATTATCTGCTATGTGCCAGGAGCTATGCTAAGTATTGGGGATATAGAGAAAGGTAAAAGACAGTCCCTGACCTCAAAGAGTTCACAATATATGGGAGAGACAACATGAAAAGTATATATGGATTAAAGAGAAAATAATCAACAAAGGATTAAGGTAGTGGCTCTATAAAGTTGTGCTATAAAAATGGGGATAATACCATTTTACAGATATAGAAACTGAGACAAAGAGAGATTGAATGACTTGCCTAGGATCACAGAGCTACTAAGTGACTAGGGCTACATTTGAGTCAGGTTTTCATGACTCCAGGCTGAGCACTATCCAATGTGCTACCTAAGAACTTTTAATTTAAAAAATCTCCAAGAAAGACCCCATCATATCCTCAGATACTCCATTTCTCTTTTAAGTAGCTCTAATGATTAAGGAATTTTTCTGTTATATTAATCCCGAATACACCTATTTGTAATTTCCACCCATTAGACCAAGTTCTACATTCTGAGATCAAGCCAAACATGTCTCTTACATGTGATAGCCCTTTCAGATACTTGAAGACAGCTGTGATGTCCCCACCAAGCCTCTCTTCCAGACTACTGTCTTTAACCCACTTACCAAGTAAAATCCAGATCTCTTATCACTCCACTTACTTTCCTCTGGGCTCTCACCAACCTAAAATACAGTATCCCAGAATGACCCCCAATACCAGTGCAGATCCAGGCCTATCACTTTCCTACTTCTGGAAATAACCCTCTTAAAATGCAGTCTAAGACCATGTTCACTTAAAAAAAAATACTATATCACATTATACTCATGTCAAGTTTGCAATCCATTAAAAAAAACCCAGATGTTTTCAGGCAAACTGCTCTGCTTACTAGCCATGCCCTCATATGTCAATGAGAGAAATTTCTCTCTCATATTAATAATCAATTACTGAATTAGTAATAGAATTTTTTCAGAAGCCTGTAGGTTGTTCAGTCTCAAAAGACATTGCTGATAATGAGGGCTAAGCAATTTAGAAGTAAATGACATAATCAGTTATATTCCCCCAGCCCCTCATTAGAATAAGTTCATCTCTTAATTTTAATCTTAATATTCATTTTCTCTCATAGTTAACCAATCATTGCCATCCTCAGAAACATCTACGCTTCCAACTGCGTATAAACTGTGAGCCTACCCCCATAAGGATCTTTGGCATTTGAGAGTGTCACTGACCCATTTTACTGACAATATACTAGCATTATTAATAAAATGATTAATTACCTAGAAATTATATCTCTTAAACTTTTAAAATATCATATCAAATATATTTACCTAAAAGGGCAATAACTCATCTTTATATATCATTTTACATACAGATGGCATATAGCATATTATTTCCATTTGACCTTTAAGTCCCAAATAAAATTCCATTTTTTACAGGAAATCTTTTTCAACTATTCTTAATTCTAATGCCTTCCCTCCATTAACTATTTCCTATTTACCCTGTTTGCTTTGTATATATTTATTCCATATTGTCTCCCCTATAAGACTATAACCTTCTTGAGGGAAGGACCTTTTGCCTCTTTCTGTAACCATAATGCTTAGCACTGTGTATATAGTAGATGATTAATAAACATTGATTGATTGTTTGATTTGACCATGCTGAGACTCAGAGAGATTAAGGCTCTTGACATAACTATTCTGTGACTGATCTGAGACTTAAATCCAGTCTCCTGTGTTAATGCCTAGTGTTCTGTCTAATTCTACTCCTCTAATACCAATGTATATATATGTTAACACTGTAAATATAAAAACAAAGTGTTAGTGTGTATTCTTATGAATACAAAGATACTGTCAGGAGGCTGTAGCTTCAGACCAGAACCACTTAAAAGAATAGGGAAGACATTGTCAAGGATAAAGCAGTCCCTGTCTTTGGTACAGAGTATCCATTATCACCAACCTCTTGGTACCTATGTATCAATGCACCCTAGACCCTGGAGCTTACAATTTAGTTTTTTCTACTTTGTAGCCCACCAATATCAATATCAACAGACTCAGGAATAGGATATCTATAGTTAAAGCACAACTAGAGAAAGGAACTCAAGAAACACAAAACACCCTTTCCTCATTATTCCTCTTGCCCTTTTCCCTCTTTTTTCTCTTTCTGTTCTCTTCCTTCCCCCTTCTCTTCCCTCCTCATCCTTTTCTTCTATTTCCTCTTAATAAAAAGTACCCTTTTTGAGAAACCTCAGTGAGAGTAAAAAGCAGAAGGAATCAGGGCCTGACAGAGGCAGAAGGAACAAACTGTCTCATGTCTAACATAATATGCTTTCAGCAACTGATTCACCCCCTTTCATTCCATTTGTTCTCAGCAGATCTCTCTCTTCCTTTGTCTATTAGACATATTTGCTTAAAAGGGGTAGAGAATTAGATTTCATTTGAATTCAACTGATTTTTAAAAAAATTATGGTTTAGCCTAATGTACCAGTGTTCAGTTTCAATTACAAAGTCCCAAAGGTGATGGGCCCAAAGCATTAATTTATTAACCTACAAAGGAAACTATGGGATCAGACATAAATCAACATCCCTTTCTAGTCAATTCCCTTAGCTCAAGCACAGCCCCACTTTACACTGTGGTACAGTTTCCTACTCTAAGGCAAGCTTTGGGTTTCCCTAACTCAGTGATCCATCTTTTATTTTCAAAGAGGACCGATGACAGCATCACATCATGATATCTTGACTCATACGTGGATTGGATTTAAGTTAGGCAGAGTTTCACAAAATGCTCAGCCTCTTTGTCTCTTCTAGTCAACCAAATCCCCCAGGATATAGTGGATGAATTTAATGTATTCAATGTCTGGGCAAGCTCTAATTGCTTTACAGAGCCTGTTTCATAGCCACCTTCATTGCTGGGGGGGGGGGGGAGTCCACCCCAAGTATAGTCCATGGAAACTGTGGAAATTAAAATTATCCCACTTACAATAAAAGACACTGAGACAGAGGTCTACACCAATGGTACTTTCTTAAAGAGTTGATGCTCCCTTCTAATCAAGTGGATCTCAGATCTTCCTCATTATCTGAGAGGCCAACTTTTTCCAGGGCCCGTTTTTATAGGGCTAGATGTCTGATCATTCTGGAACAGCTATACCAAATACATGTACATCAGAGATATTTTGCCTTCTTCTCCACC
The DNA here is from genome assembly GCF_016432865.1 of Antechinus flavipes. Lineage (NCBI taxonomy): Eukaryota > Metazoa > Chordata > Mammalia > Dasyuromorphia > Dasyuridae > Antechinus > Antechinus flavipes. Next base: position 485,244,075 of record NC_067401.1, on the reverse strand, counting down.
CAGATGGAAGAGACGTAGAATGGGGACAACATAAAAGCAGGAGTATAAAGGACCAAAGCATGGCCTCCAACATGCTAGCCTTACCTGGAGTAGGTAATGGAATTAATTTGTGTGGAATTACTGTTATTCTACTCAATAAGCAAAATAATATGTCAGCAGGGTCACCAGTTGGGCGAAGCAAGGAATATTTCCACATAAAATGAACAGGCTTCTCCTTAATTTGGACAAGAGTATCACAGTCAGTGAGTGGTCATAAGAAGACCATCTACTCCTATTGACCAAGTGATTAGTCTGAAAGTACAAACCTGTTTTAGAGCACTTTTCATGTAGTTATCATCAGTTGTCATTAGTTAAGCAAATGAACTTAGAATCTGCAGCTCACAGTTCTGGGCCCTCATATACAGAACTTTAATATGAATCTATAAAATTGATCAATACTTATTGAAATAGGGTAGGGATCCAAAATGAATTATTTCTCTGAAAATCTACAAGGCAATACTGACTGATAGCTTCCCTTGGGAAGTTTTTAGATCCCAAAGGAAGATTGGATGGATTGATGCTGGCAATGCCCTCATCGTTTCTCCTAGGATGGTTTTGTTCCAAGTGCCTCAAAGAAAAGCAGAAGACCAATAGAAACTCAAGGCATATGCCATCTCATCTCTGGGCAGGGATTGCTAAAAGTGAGGACAAATGACCCATATCTCCTCCAATGGAGCTTGTAGCTCAGGCTTTTTGAGCCAGCCCATGAGAAACTACTCTTTAGCATCTGGGAACACATTTTCTATTGGCAAGGACACAGCTATAATGGGTTTATCCCACATCTCTCTTCTAATACTACAACCTGGAATAGGAAAGCTTACACAGCTTAACTGTCATGTCTCTGATTATTTGCTCATCTGACAAGCCTCTTTCTTTTGTATCTGCCTTGGCCTGGAACATTTATGAATCAAAATTATGGGGCTAGTGGGATCCTAATACTTTGGGGTAGGAGGGAATGGAAACAGCTTTTGTTTAAAATCACAGTCCAGACCCATTTTAACACAAGCAATACTATAATGGACAGAACCAAACACTGAAATTCAAGGAATCAAAGCTCTAATCCTTTGTCTTTCACCAATTAGCTATGTGACCACATTTCTTTTTTTTCCTAGTAAATTTATTTCTTTTTAATACATATTGCTTCATGGATCATGTTGGGAGAGAAAAATCAGAGCAAGAGGGAAAAACCATAAAAAAGAGAAACAAACAAACAAACAAAAAGAAGTGAAGATTGCATGTGTTGATTTACATTCAGCCTCCTTAGTTCTTTTTCTGGATGCAGATGGCATTTTCTGTCCAAAGTCTATTGGGACTGCTTTGGATGTGACCCCATTTCATATCTAGCCTGAATCACTGAATGGTGTTACCTCAGTCAAACTAAAACCTCTTAAAAACCTTAGTTTAAAAAAAACTCAAGGTCTTCCATTATATCTAGGGCCATCTCCAGTCATCCTGATCTATGTCTGGCCACTGGATCCAGATGGCTCTGGAGGAGAAAGTGAGGCTGGTGACTTTGCACAGATCTCCCTCACTAAAATCCAATTCACTCACATGTCATGGTATCACCTCTCTAATGTCTTTGAGAATGAAGAACAAACAACAACAATATGATCTTGGGTAAGTGCCTTCATCTTCACCCAAGCCTCAGTTTGCTCTTCTGTAAAATCCAAGAATCTTGGGTTAAATGATGTCTAGCCCAACTAGAAAGTGTCTCCTAGTTCAAATATCTACTGATTCTTCAAATTTTGTACATTTGAAAGTAAAATCTGGCCATGATAATCTGTCCTTCTTCTTTGGATTCAGTTGTCCAAAGAAACTGCATAGAAACCCCTTGAGTAAATTTTTAGACTAAGTTTCACCACATAGCCATTGTTTAGTATTTTTAAAATACTAACAATAATAACAAATTGTATGAAACCCATTTATGATTCTGGTATTGGAGGATAGGACTCAGGCTCATACTATAAACTCACTTTGAATTATGAGACTTTTATCATATGTACATATATTTCAAGTAAGATTGAGTATATATACATTGTAGAAATGAGACCTTGGAAATATTTATGAGAACATTAAAATAGTGGGACCTATATGTACAAAAATGTTTGTAGCAACTCTTTTCTCAAAGCAAAAAAAAATGGAAATTGAGGGGATGCCCATCAATTGAAGCATGATTGAATAAATTGTGTTATGTAATTTTCATGGAATATTATTGTTCTATGGGAAATTATGAGCAGGATGCTCTCAGAAAATACCTGGAAAGTCCTTAAGCAAAGTGAAATGTACTATGTACAAAATACAGAAAATAACAACGTTCTGGGATGATCGGCTATGAATGACTTCTATTCTCAGTAGTACAATGATCCATGACTACTCTGAAGACTTTATGATGAAAAGTCCTATCCAGAGAAGAAACTAATTGTGTCTAAGTACAAATTGAATCATAAAAAAGGAAAGTCCTGCCAATGTACCAATTTGTGGATACCATTGTGATGGCTGCATCAAGCCCTATAATATAGAAAAGCCTCCTGAAACAGATCTGTAATCATTCAAAAGTGATTGGCCTGATCATCTACACAAGAAAGACCAAGTGGAAGAACAATGTCTATTTAACAGAATTTGACATGAAATTAGATGGAAAACTTGTTTATCCACATATATATCTGTGGCAGTAAAAATAGTCAAAGAGTTGGGTCCAGACAACAGGAAGATAATGGACTGAATTCCCTCCAGGAAAATGCAACACACCTTTAGTGACAGACTTTTCTTAAAATCAATATTTAACCAATACTCTTATATGGATATGAGACATGGAACCTTACAGTTTCCAAAGATTAAAAAGCAATGGAGAATGCCCAAGGCAAAGCAGCATAGATCCTTAGCCAATCCCTTGCTGCACCTTTGAAGCCAAGTAATAATTACACGCATTTTCTTCACAAATACAGACCTCAAACAATTCATGATTTCTCACCCAATGTGATTTTTGGCCATGTATGTCCTTCTATACATCTTCCACATGATATCTATCACTGGGGATCTTCCTCTGTTTCTTTTAGCATTTCATAGATATCCATCTGTCCATTTGTTACCCCTCAACTTTGCTATATAATTGACCAACTTCCTTCTCCAGCTATTCATGACCTTGCTGATGTCTTTCACAGCTGCTTTGTGTTTGTGTGTGTACACATACAAGCTATACTTGGATAACCTGCAAGTTTCATTCTTTTGTTATTTTGATATTCCACAATCTTCAGGTACATAGTAGCAAAATAATGGCTTTAAGTGCTTGACTTTTCTGGCAGAAATCAGTTTAGAATCATTAAAAGAAAAGCACAATCTCCCAAATGCAATAAATTCTGCTTTCCTCCTCTCTGGAAATTACATTTATTTATAATGCTTAAAGGTTTATAAATCATTTTCTCAACAGCAGTCCTCAGTGGCAGATTTAATAAATATAATGCCAATTATACAGAGAGCGAAAGGGCTTGAAGAGCTTCAGTGATTTGTCCATGGTCATGCAACTAGACAATACTAGAATGTGTATTTGAACCCAGGTCTATTGACTCAAAATTTAATGCTCCATCCACCACACTTTGCTGCCTTTTAGGAAAGCCCATTCTCATTTCATAGAGGCTAACAATTGCCCTACAGAGATATTAAGCAATTTCCCCAAAGTCATATAGTTGAAATAGCTAGAAAGAAAACAGATGCTCTTGACTTCAAGAGTTCAGCCAATTACATTTGATAAAGCTTTGCTGATATTTCAAAAATGATCCCAGTGGTGATTTGGATTTCTTTGTGTGAAAAAAATCTGTGACTCATTTGACCATACCTCTAACAAGTACTCAAGATGGTTTTCGTTTATCGGGATGCTACAGTTCTAATGAAGACTTCCCATTTCTAGGAGACCTTTGAAACAGGATTTTCTGGTTAGTTTCCATAAGTAGAAAAAAAAAGAATTGCAAACAAAAACATAATTAGTAGGCTGGATATTAAGTGTAAAACTGTCATGCACTTTGGCTAAATGGCTCCATCCTTGTGAGTCAAAACGTTAGAATGGATCGATAATTCATGCCTTGGCCCCAGAAGTAATTTTTTGGGTAAGGAAACAGAGCTGTTTGATCTTCTGCAAACAGTGGAAATTGTCCAAACTACAACTTCAAAGGGCTTTGAATCAAATGGAGAAAGAAGAGGTGAGAATTCACTTTTAAGTGACCTGGCTTTATACCAATGTTCTTTCCTAGAATAGATCCATTCCATTCTCTGGTGACATTATAGTCACGGGTCCCTTCTTCCCATCGCATCTGTGGAGCCCATTAGTGACCAGCATGGAAGGGTTTTTTAAGTTATAAAGGCTGCTTTCCTGCTGAAAACAAGGCATGCACAAGCAAGCATCCATCAGGGGATGCTATGCTCACTGTATTCTCTGAGCAGTGCTGATGGAGCTGCTATCTCTCTGGGCAGATGTGGTCAGAGTCTCCCCTCTGCTGTCTTCAAGAAAAGACTGACCTTTGATTTTTAACTAAGGCTATTCTTGGCAGAAACTGTTACCTTGAGAGAACTTACTCTCTGGGTAGGATGAAAGGCCAGTAATTAGCAACTTGACCACAAAGCAAGCAGCAGTAATAATAGCAAAAGCACCTACAATTCAACTGTGTAATTCATGATATAAAATAATAGAAGTAATTAAGATAAATCCATTAGGGGATAGGGTATCATAGGATCATAGATTCAAAACTGGCAGGGATCTTTAAGGTAACACAAATAGTAAGTGATAAAGCCCAAACTTGAAACCTATTTCAACTGAAGCTAATTCAAAAGAAGGCGTGTGCTAGTAAATGTTTAAGAACCAGAATGTCAAGTTACTATATAGACATAAATACTATATATATATTACATTTATAGATATATAATATTAAAATATTGTTATATAAATATAGCTATAGGTACTTTTAAGTTAAATCTACAGACATTAAAGATTCAAGGTCACCCACTGCATCCTGGGCCATTACTGGTCATACTGACTTATGTCTTGCCACTAGCCTTCAATGATTCTGGAATATAGAGTGGAGCTGATCACATTGTGTAACTCTGCCTCACTTAAATCCAATCTACACGGGTATTAAGACATCACCATTTATCCACAATTTTACGATTTTTACCCTATCATCATGATGCCATTGGTTCTCTTCGAAAATGAAGGATGAACATTACAAACATTTTCTCCATCACTTTCCTTATGTCTAGATTATCAACAAAACAAAAGATCAGACCCTAATTTGTAGCATTTGCCATTTTCCAAAGTATAAACTCACACACTAAAAACTTAGCCATCAGTTTCTCAGAAACCTATTGATGGGGTTCCAGGGCATCCCTCTGAATCCAAAGACAAAAAAAAAAAAAAAAAAAAAAAAAGGTTTCTTATTGTTCTTCATTGCTTCCCAATATGGGAGAGGTTCTATGACACTCCCTATAGGTAGGAGGAGCCTAAATATTCTAAGAACACTAAATCTGCTTCTGGAGAAGCTATGAATTTTAAAAATAAGTGAATAAAAAACATCTAGAAGGGAACCCCGGCCAGGGAGGAGTTTATGTGAAGTATGGCCAACAGAGCAGAATATGAAGGGGGAGGAAACACTTTGCTGGTACTTTCCTCTTTTAATCAATTATTTTTGTCAACTAATTACCAATCTCATTATGTTTCATGGCATCAGTAAGAAGATAAGTGCTGTCAAAATGCAAATATGACTCATATTTAAATTGCACAACTTTTAAAATCCATTGATTTTCATTTCTTCACCTCTGACATTTCAGGATTAGTTGCCCAGCCCTAGTTATGCTAATTGGCTTGACAGTCTCCTTTAAAAAAAATGTTGTCCATCCCTCCAAAAAAAAAAAAAAATGAGTCCCACTCTTTCTGACTGTAGGTATCAATAACTCTACTGCTACACTTGAGATTGAGCCTCCAGTGGATCACTAGATATTCTCCTGCCTACTTTGTATCTGGTTCCATATATTGAATGGCAACTGCTTAACTTTTCCATAACTCAATTTTCTCTTTTATAAAATGGGGACAATACTTGTTAAAATCTACATCACAAATGGCCAAAGGATATGAACAGGCAATTTTCAGATGAAGAAATTAAATCCATTTCTACTCATGTGAAAAGCTGCTCTAAATCACTATTGATCAGAGAAATTCAAAGTAAGACAATTCTGAGGTACCACTACATACCTCTCAGATTGATTGAGAGGACCAGAAAAGATAATGACAAATATTGGAAGGGATATGGGAAAACTGGGACACTAATATATTATTGGTAAAGTTGTGAATGGATTCAACCATTCTGGACGGCAATTTGGAACTATGTCCAAAGAGCTATCAAACTTTGCATACCCTTTGATCCAGCAGTGTTACTACTGGGTTTATATCTCAAAGAGACCTTAAAGAAGGGAAAGGAACCCAGATGTGCAAAAATGTTTGTAATAGCCCTTTTTGTAGTGGCAAGAAACTGGAAACTGAGTGAATGTCCATCAGTTAGGGAATGGCTGAATAAGTTATAATGTATGAATGTTATGGAATATTATTGTTCTGTAAGAAATGACCAGCAGGATGTTATCAGTGAGGTCTGGAGAGACTTACATGAACTGATGCTGAGTGAAGTGAGCAGAACCAGGTGATTGTTATACACAGCAATAGCAAGATTGTACAATCATCAATTCTGATGAATGTGGCTCTTGTCAACAATGAGATGCTTCAGGCCAGTTTCAATGGTCATGTGATGAAGAAAGCCATTTGCACCCAGAGAGAGAACAGGGGGAACTAAGTGTGGATCACAATATAGTATTTGTTCTCTTTTGTAGAGTGTATTGAATGTTGTAAAATTTTTAAAGAATTTGTTTCAAGGAAATCATATGTTGTTAAGATGTTTTTAAAGTAGCCAAGAAGAAGGATTCAAAAAGGTAATGAGTGCCAGAAAGAAGATCTTCTAGTAAGAAGCCCATTAAGCCCAAGCAGCTGCTCCATTAAATTGAAAATTAAATTAAATTCTCAAACAGTAGTTGAGAAAGTATGAAGTAATTATTCAATTCAGTTAAATCTAATAAACATTTATTAATCACCTACAATGTACCAGGCATGATTTTTGCTATTAGGTATGGGGATCATACAATGATATAAGGAAGAGCAGAAGGGAGAGGGTATGATATGGTCGAGTACTTACTTGGGTTTGAAACTTATCTATAACTAAACAGTTGTGTGACCACAGATGAGTCCCTTTAACTTTTCCAAACTTCAATTTCTTTATCTGTAAAATGGAAATAAATGTTCTCACCACTTTATAGGATTGTTGTAAGGGAAGTGTTTAGCAAACCCTAACGCTCTACAGCAGTGTGTGAACTATAATATCAAGCTCCCAGTAGCAATGGTTGCTGTTCAGTCATTATTCAGCCACATCCAACTCTATGTGACCCCACTTGGGATGTTCTTGGCAAAATTACTGTAATGGTTTGCCATTTTCTTCTCCAGTCTGTTTTACAGAAAAGAAAACTGAGACAAATGAGACTAGCCCAAGATCTCACAGCTACTGTCTTTCTGATTTCAGGCCCCACACTCTATTATGCCACCTAGCTGCCATCAGAAGCAATAATGAACTCTCAATTGCCAAGCATATTAAAAATAGGTATAAGAGCCCCCTGTCCCTAATGGTTAATGGCTTCTAAATTCCTCTCTGCCTTTAGGACCTGACCTAAATTCTTCTTATCTCTAATTGCACAATTCCAAGAGCTACAGAGCAGCTTTGGGACTAAGTGCTATTTCTCTAAATGGCAACAGAACCAAAAGGGGACAGAATTGGCTTGAACAAGGAAGTTTCTATATCATAATGGGAATATTTTTATTTGAGAAAACTGGAGTTTGTTTTCTCTAAGAATAAGGACTGGAATGATGCAAACAGATCTCTCACTCATGAATAAAACTCATGGCAAAATTTTGAGCTCCTCCCCTTAGTTCCCATTTTCCATTATCTACTAAAGACTTATTTCCAGGTACTTTCCCCTAAGACCAGACAGGGGAACGATGCAGTCAGCCCCAAAGGATGGGGCTCAGAATCAGACCAGTTGAGAATCCTCCTTAAAGAGAAAGGGATACTTCCACAGGATAAACTGAAGGTCCAAATTCACTCTAATTTGATTGGACCTTACATTTTTAGCCCTAAATGCACACCTAGATCTTGGGGATAATGTCCAAAAATGTTCAATGACATCAAAATTTGTCCTTGATTTATGGGGATTGGATCTATCCTTTCATTAAAATTGAACACACCCAAGTGAGGTCACTTCCTTTACCAGTAAAAATCAGCACCCTTTTTAGATCTTAATCTCTTAGGGACCCGGGCAATTCTTTAAGACAAAGTGACTTAAGAAGATTATATGGCTGCTAGGATTCAGAAACAGAATTTGAACCCAGGCTTTTCATTTCAGATCATTCCACATAATGCTTCTCTTACAGATGATTTAGACTCCAGTTGCTCGTAGTCCTCCTTTCAAAACAAATCTAACAACATATTGTTTTTATCTATGAAAAATAAAGGAAAAAAACAACAGAATTTGACCCTCTGTCTGTCCCATTCTCCGTATCTCTGTCTCTGTCTCTGTCTCTCTATCTGTTTCTCTCTGTCTCTCACTCACTCAAACTGTTCTTTAAAAGGTGATTTAAATGTTCATGCCCTTTGAACCAGGGCTCAAGAAAGCCAAACTCAAAAGGGAAGACCCCATAAATACTGAAATATTTATAGCAATAGTTTGTGTGTGTGTGATTTCAAAAACCTAAAAATGAAATCAATTACCAGTAACTAAGAAATGGCTAAGATAAATATAGCTACCACTGGATGCTGTGTAATGACAGTGAACAGCCTTGAACTAGGAGAAATGCTCTTCTTTTCCCATTGTTGAAGAACTGAGTAACAATGGCTGTGGAATACCGCATATCACATCAGCTACCACAGTCCAGTGTTGATGAATTTGGTTAAGCTGCTATTCTTCCTCTTTAAATCTTTGTGACAACATAGAGCTCTGGAGGGAGAGGATAACATAGGGATATATTTGGAAATGAATATAATGGAAAGAAAAAAAGGCATCTTTTTTTTTTTTTTAAGTTGCCATTTTCAGAGTCCTAGATAAAACTGAAGGGGGGAAAAAAGAACCTACATAAAATAAGTGAGATTGACTAACCACTGTGTCAGTAAAGAGCACCTAGCATCCTGAGGACCTTCTTGCCCTCAGTGGGGACCTCGGGCATCCACTCAAGCATCCCTCTCCATGGACATCTTTCACTAATTAGTTCTACTTCCCAGGTTTTTCAGTACACTCATGCCTTGCCTTTCATGAGCACACAAGAAGCCATCCACAAGGTGGCCCTCTTCTCTCTCTAATGTGAGCTCTGTTCAGACTCTAAAGCCCCAATCCTGGAAGGAACCACACATCAGAACAGAGAGAACCTGATACTAAACTATTGGAAGGAGCAAACAACTGCCTTTTACAAAGAGTGTTCATATTTGCAAAATGTTTTGAACACACCAACTCTTTTGAGCTTCATGATAACCCTATGAAACAGTCAATTCAATTCAAGAAGTATTTATTAATTGCCTAGTATGTACCATGAATTGTCTTAAGCTCCAGAGATAGAAATAATTTAAAAAAAAAAAAAAGAAAGAAAAGAAAGAAAGACATTCCCTGCCCTTAAGGAACTTACAGTTTAAAGGGGATAGAAACAATATATAAAAGGATGTTGAAGAACCAGTAGATTATTATATACTTCAACAACAATACTGTATGGGGATCAATTATGATGGAAGTGGCTCTCTTTGGCAATGAGAGGATCCAATTCAGTTCCAGTTGATCAGTGATGAACAGAACCAGCTACACCCAGCGAGAGAACCCTGAGAAATGAGTGTTGCTACTTGCATTTTTGTTTTTCTTCCCAGGTTATTTTACCTTTCTAAATCTAATTTTTCTCGTGCAACAAGAGAATTGTATAAATATGTACACATATATTGTATTTAAGATATACTTTAACATGTTTAACATATATGAGACTGCCTGCCATCTAGGGGAGGGAGTGGAGGGAAGGAAGGGGAAAGTTGGAACAGAAGTGTGTTGCAAGGGTCAATGTTGCAAAATTACTCATGCATATATTCTGTCAATAAAAAGCTGTAACAACAATAATAATAATAATAATAAAGGATGCTGAAAAGAAGTGAGGAGGGGAAATCACTGGAGGTAGTTGGGGAGGTGGTCGGATGTTTATGAAATCCAAACCAAGCAGAGCCACTGATAGAAATTGGAGCTACACAGAAATCCACATAAAGGAAAGCTTTGGGAAAGGGTTTATTGTTCCAGCCCTTCAAGCAGAAGGGTGAGGCAACCAAGGGAGTTGAAAGTGTTGAGTGTCAAAGGTGAATCAACCTACATAGCAATGAGATTTCAGGTTATCAGCCTATTCTGGGGAAGTGAGTTATTTATGTGATGTAAACAAAACAAAGCCATTGAGGGGAAATGGAGAGGTCGATACCAGAAGTCTTATTACCTCCAGAGGAAACAAGATCTCAAAAATTCATTTCTAGCTTGGTCAGGACTAATAAGTGTAAGAATCAGAATTTGAATCCCAGAGCTTTCTGACTCAAGTCTAGTGCTTTAACAACTATTCCCATGTAATAGGAGGCAAAAACAGGCTTATACCCAGTTTCCCTTCATTATAGCTGTTTACCACAACATAAAACTAGTTCACACTGAGCTACTTGACCCATGCTATTATGATACAAGCTTTTTTGTACATTTATCCCTTCCATATAACTGGGACTAGCGGCACAGAACTCCCACAATCTGGAAAATCCAAGTAAAACTTTTTGGCCCTCCTTTCATACCAGAGAAGAAGTTTGAAATTTTCATTTTCTGTTATGGTTGTTTAATATTTAAATGATAAGATAGGTTAATATTCTATAACATTATACATATATTTTCTTCATTCCTGAATTTCTAAACATTTTCTGTGTTGTCTGCTGGCCTTCACGTGTCATATGTAGCTTCTGCAAAACTCCCCAACAATTCCTTTTTTATGTATGTATATATATATATATATGCCGATAAACAATATATTGAAACCAAAATGGGAAAAGTAGCAATGTGGATGGGATAACTATAGTATCTGTAATCTGTGAACATATTTGGTGTTTTTAAGTGTGTATAAGACTTGGCCTTCCTTAAAAGTGGGCACTTACTTAATCATAAGACCAAGGACCCTATTCTGTTGTTGCTGTTGTTATTGTTGTTGTTCAATCATTTCAATCATGTCTGATTTGTGACCCCATTTGGAGTTTTCTTGAAAAGTATACTGGAGTGGTTTGCAATTTCCTTTTCCAGATCATTTTACAGATAAGGAAACTGAGGTAAACAGAGCTAAGTGACTTACCAGGGTCACACAGCTAGGAAGTGTCTGAGGTTGGATTTGAATTCAGGTCTTCTTGACTCTAAGCCCAGCACTCTATCCACTGTGCCATCTAGCTGTTCCACTTTATTCAGTATTTGTTATTAAATAATTTTTCAGATTCATGTGGAGGCTTTGGGAGTAGTGCTTCCCCTACTTGGAGAGAAATCTGAGTTGCTCCTGACTGGAAATCCATTGGTTTTATAATTTTAAAAGAATGAAAACCCTTCATGATGGAACTCTTGCTTGGAATCCAGAGTTTAAATAGATGGCATAGTAAACAGCCCCTTTCTCCCAACTAACTCCCAGATCTCTATCTTGAACTAGATAAAGGCTCACATATATATAAATCAAGTAATGGTCAACTCCCTGATCATGAATGATGATCAGACTAATATCTTACACTATTTGCCAAGATAAGATCAAAATGGATACTTACTTAGATATAAAGGGAGATGTTACAAGAATATTTGAAGAACATGGAATGTATTATCTATCATCCTCGTGGATAAGTGAAGAATTTATGAATGAACAAGAGACAGACAGCATTGTGAAATGTAAAAACATAATTTTGATTACATTGAATCAGAAAGGTTTTATACAAATAAAACAAACGTAGCCAAGATCAAAAGGAAAGCAGAAAACAGGGGCCAAGGGGAGGGGAGGAGGATTATATACACAGTTCCTCAAATAAAGTTATCATATCTCAGCTAAATAAAGAATTTTGTCACACCTATAAGAATGCAAGTCATTCCCAATTGATAAGTGGCCAAAGAAAATGAACAGGCAGAATCAAAACATTTTATAGTCATATGAAAAAATGCACTGAATCATTATTAGAAAAGAGCAAATTAAAACAATTTTGAGTTATTATTTTATAACTCAGAATGACTAAAATGATAAAGGGGAAACTGACAAGTGTTGGAAGGCGATATGGAAAAATTGAGACCTTAATTCATTGTTAGTGGATCAGTGAACTAATCCAACCATTCTGGAGAGAGATTTAGAATTATGCCCAAAAAGTATTTAATCTGTCTATATACTTTGATGCAACAATACACTATTAAATCTGTTTCCCAAATTGATAAGGGTAAAAAGAAAAGAACCTCTATGTTCTATCTATCAGATCTCTTTGTGGTGGCAAGGAACTGGAAAGGGATACCTGTCAATTGGGGAATGGCTGAACAAGTTGTGATATATGTATTCACAATGGACTATTATTCTGCTTTAAGAAAGGATGAGCTCCAAAAAGTTATCAAACTGTGCATACCCTTTGATCCAGCAGTGTTACTACTGGGCTTATATCCCAAAGAGATCTTAAAGAAGGGAAAGGGACCTGTATGTGCAAGAATGTTTGTGGCAGCCCTCTTTGTAGTGGCCAGAAGCTGGAAACTGAGTGGATGCCCATCAGTTGGAGAATGGCTGAATAAATTGTGGTATATGAATGTTATGGAATATTATTGTTCTGTAAGAAATGACCAACAGGATGATTTCAGAAAGGCCTGGAGAGACTTACATGAACTGATGCTGAGTGAAATGAGCAGGTCCAGGAGATCATTATGGAGATCATTATATACTTCAACAACAATACTATATGATGATCAGTTCTGATGGATGTGGCCATCTTCAATAATGAGCCGAACCAAATCAGTTCCAATAGAGCAGTAATGAACTGAACCAGCTACACCCAGCAAAAGAACTCTGGGAGATGACTATGAACCACTATGTAGAATTCCCAATCCCTCTATTTTTGTCCACCTGCATTTTTGATTTCCTTCACAGGTAATTATGCAGCAAAATAACTGTATGGGCGTGTATACATATATTGTATTTAACTTACACTTTAACATATTTAACATGTATTGGTCAACCTGCCATCTGGGGGAAGGGGTGGGGGAAGGAGGGAAAAAATTGGAACAAAAGCTTCTGTAATTGTTAATGCTGAAAAATTACCTATGCATATATCTTGTAAATAAAAAGGTATAAAAAAAAAAAAAAAGAAATGATGAGTTCAATGTGGAAAAATATGGAGAGACCTCCATGCAATAATGAAGAGTGAAACAAGTAGAACCAAGAGAACACTGAATATAGTAACAGCAGTGTTGTTTTATGAACAATTTTCAGCAGTCAAGTCATTCAGACTATTATAAAATTTCAAATTAACTGCAAAGATCCTATGAAAGATATTACTTGTATTTTTTTTAAAAAAGCTAAAATACAGAAAGAGACAGAGACAGAAAGAAATGAGAGATGGGGAAAGGAAGGAAGGAAGGAAGGAAGGAGAAAAATATAAAGAAAGGAAGAAAGAAAGAAATTAGACATCTCAAAGTTTGGGGGTAGGGAGGGGAAAAAGGAAAATTACATAATTATTTTGTTGTATCTTTGAAAGGAATAGCACATTGTACATAAAACCCCTGCAATTTCAGGTGCAATTCCCTCTTTTTTATGCTTTTTTTTTATTTCTTAAGTTTGGAATAAAATTAAATTTTGAAAAAATAAATAGTATTTTTGTCATGAACTCATCAAGTTTGTCCTTGGATATCAAGGACAGTCTTTCCCTAATCTTGTACTTAAAACCTCTCAAACTAGGGTTAGCAGTTGCTAAGCTATGTTTTTAGAAGGAATTCAACTACCAGAGACCTGCTGCAATGAAATTATAGGTCCTAACTTTAAAACCAAAATTGAGAATTTTTTAAAAGATCCCTCTATGTTTAAATTATTGCATGTTATAATTCATGGACAGCAGAACTGGAGCACTGAAGCCAAAGGAGGCTTCTTCAAATTTAATTCAACTCAGTGTCTAACATCTACTCATCCATATAAAAAGAACATGGCACCAAAACTCCAAATCTGGAATGCTTTCTCTCCCTCACTTCCATCTCTTAGAATCCCTAACTTCCTCTAAATCTCAATTCAGGCTTAAGAACAACAGGAAGCCTTTCTTGAAATTACTTTGTACAGTTTCCTTATCTAGAATTTCTCCTACCAAGGAAACCACAGGTACAGTCCCAGCCCCATCCCTATAGACATTGTATTTGAGAGATAGCATAGTGTAATACACAGAGAACTAACTTCAAATCCAGGAAGGCCCGTGTTCAAATCCTAACTGATACAAGACTTTGTGACCCTGGCCAAGTCATTTGACCTCTCAATTTTCTCATGTAGGCAGCAACCTAAGATTACAAATTGCAGAGAGATACTGGCTTGTGTTGACAGAGAGAGATTTCCATATCTGAAAAAAATCACAGCTCCCATCCTCTCCCTACACTTCATGTTTACTCAGGCATACATGTAGACTATAAACTTCTTGAAAATAGTCACTGTTTCCTTTTCATGTTTGAATACTCAGTATGTCCTTAATAATTCCTTGCTGAATTGATAAAGATAATCCTTTGAAAATCTTATCTTGCTCAGGCAGCATATGTCACATTCAAGAGTTATAATAACTGACAACATAATAAAGTGCTAAATTGGACACAGTGAATTGTGAGAATTAAAATGAGCCCATGGGAAAGGAGATGATCTAGCTTATTAAAGGCAATTGCCAGGAAGGGGGACAGCTCACTGGAAGAGATAAAGTGATCAATCAACTGCCCAGGACTTGCCTTGATCTATGGAAATAGATGGCTGCAGATGGTTTATATCAAGAGCAACTATTTTAAAATTTATGGTGAGGACATATGTCCTCTTGCCTCAGTTAGACCAAAATGTAACAACCAGCGTCAGCAATGGCTGGAGAAGAATAGATGGATGGAGCTAAATCGGTACGCTCTAATTATGAGACCTAAATATCAAGGAGTTCATTTCTTCCTTTGGTCTTCCTCCAGTTCTCAGACCACTGGCTGCTTGGGATTGATTTTGGGGAAGGAAAATGAATTGTGTAATCCTGTCTGAGCCTCTGACTCTCCTTCCCAAGCATCCATTTTCTACATAGTGGAGAACCTATCAGTAGCAGGCTCAGAGAATATCCTAGCATAAATGCCAGTGCCCAGTGTTTTCAGAGGAGTTTCCTCAATGCAGATTACCATTCCGTACAGTGTTCCCAGATGGAGGGAAGAGGTCTAGTAACAGAAAGATGGATTGGTGACAGGGCCAAGCCCCAGGAGGCTGGTCAATACCTATAGGGAGAGAAGTCATTTTTTCCTCCTAGTGCTCTAAAACAATAGCCAAAGAGTAATGGCTATAAAATATTTGATGACACAAGACTCAGTCAGTCAATAAAAATTTTTAAAGTATCTACTGTGTGGGGCTGCTAGGTGGTGCAGTGGATAGAGCACCAGCCCTGAAATCAGGAGGACTTTAGTTCAAATGTGGTCTCAGACACTTAATACTTCCTGGCTGTGTGACCCTGGGCAAGTCACTTAACCCCAATTACCTCAGACCAAAAAAAAAAAAAAAAGTATCTACTGTGTGTTAAATGCTGGGAATACAAATACAAAAAAGAAAAGATAGTCCCTACCCTTAAAGGGTTTACAATCTAATGGGGGAACACAACACACAAAACAAAGTTAATAGGAGAGGAAGAAAATTCACTGGCTTAATGGAGTCCAGTCAGAAAGTGTTGCAGCTGATAGGAAAGAGCCAGATGGTTGGCCTTTTTTTATGGAGTTTAGGGCATTTTTTCAGTCCTCCAATTGGCAAGGAAGGGAGTGCTGAAGATACTGATGAGGTGTGAATATCAAGGCTAATTCAGCCTTGGAGGATGGTGAAGTTACCTGGAGCCATGGAGTCCAGGCTGTATATCACAGCTGGTGGAAATTGAAGCATGCCCCCTCCTGACTCTGTACTCTGTGGCAGAGCCTTATTCTCCCCTTGCTAGTTACAGTTCAGATCCTACGTATCTTTAGGAGGACAACAGTAACAAGTAAGTCACTTTCCCTCTCTGAGCTTCAGTTTTCTCTTGTTTGATAAGATATAAATCCCTTTCAGCTCTAATAGTCTAGATAAAGTCAAAAGGCATCTGCCAAACTTCCTTCCCTTTGTATGCATCATGCTTACATCAACTGATGCTGGATGATGTTAGTAGACCCAAGAAAACATTGTACATGGCAACAAGCTTATGTGATGATCAACTGAGATGGATGTGGCCCTTTTCAACAATGAGGTAATTCAAGGCAGTTCCAATGGACTGGTATTGAAGAGAGCCATCTACATCCAGAGAATGATGGAGACCTGTAATGACCGTGTATTTAAAATCAGCCAGAGTCAGGAATTCAGGTTAAGGGGAAAATCTTCAATCTTTATTGAAATGAAGAGGTGAAAAAGGATTGCGATAGCAATATGGGCAAGAAAGATTGCGATAGCAATATGGGCAGCTGCGACAGGAAGCCATCTAACAGAGGGAGATCTGAACTGAAGGGTCATTGCAAGGGCAATGCGAGCAGCTGTAACAAGATGCCAGCCAGTCTCTCTTTCCACTCCCCTTTCCACTCCCCTGCCTCCACCCACCAAAATCGTCATTTCCTATACAACACATCAGGACTTGCACAAAGAGTGGGCGGGGGCCATTCTTTCTCCAAGCTTACATATTACTAGAGTATGGTCCAATTACTATTTAGTGCATCAACTCAAGCCTCAACCCATTACAGAGACCCAATGTGGATCACAATGTAGCATTTTCACCTTTGTTGTTATTTGCTTGTTTTTTTCTTTCTTTCTCATATTTTTCCCTTTTGATCTGATTTTTCTTGCATAGCATGATAAATGTAGAAACAAGCATCTGGGAAAGGAAGGGGATACAGAAATCTTCCTTATGGGGCTTTTGTTTGCTTTTTTTTCTTCTTCAAACACCATTCTCCCTCTCCCAAGATGAAGAAGGAAAGGGAAAGATAAGCAAACCACGCGTTCGGATATGAAACCAGCTACATTTTACAAGGCACATTCCTAGACTGAATGCAACAGTATCCTGAGATCAGCAAGAAAGTATCATTTAGGGAAAGCGCCTTGCACTGTAGCGGTTTGAAAAATTAGAGACCACCACTAGATCTGGATCCTCAAAGAGATTAAAAAAACAAAAAGGAAAAGGAACTATATGTTAGTTGATATATATATATATATATATGTATACATAACAGCTCTTTTCTGGAAGCAAAGAATTGGAAATTGAAGGGATGCCCATCAATTAGAAAATGGATGAACAATGTATGTGATGGAATACAATAATATTCTGGTGCATTGTTGGTGGAGTTGTGAATTGATCCAACTGTTCTGGAGAGTGTTTGGAGCTATGCCTGCAGGACCATAAAAACTGAATGTTCTTTGATCCAGCAGTGTTTTTGCTGGGTCCGCATCCCAAAAAGATCATAAAAAGGGAAGGGGGAGGCAGCTAGGTGGAGCAGGGGCAGCTAGGCAGAGCAGTTGATAGAACACCAGCCCTGAAGTCAGGAGGACCTGAGTTCAAATCTGGCCTCAGATACTTAATACTTCCTAGCTGTGTAACCCTAGGCAAATCACTTAACTTCAATTGCCTCAGCAAAAAAAAAAAAAAGGGCGGGGAGGGAAGGGAACTCACATGTGCAGAAATATTTGTGGCAGCCATTTTTGTGATGTTAGGGAACTGGAGGTTGAGGAATGAATGGAATGGAATATTGTTGTTCTGTATGAAATGATAGGCCAACTGATTTAAGGAAGACCTGGAAAGATTTACATGAACTGATGCTGGATGAAGTTAGTAGACCCAAGAGAATATTGTACATAGCAACAAGATTATGTGAGGATCAGCTGTGATGGATGTGGACTTTTTCAACATGAGGTGATTCAAGCCAATTCCAATAGACTTATGATAGAGAGAGCCATTTGCATCCAGAGAGAGAATGTTGGAGATTGAATATGGATCACAACATAGCATTTTCACCTTTGTTGTTTGCTTGGGTTTTTTTTCTCATTTTTCCCCTGTTGATCTGATTTTTCTTGCACAGCATGATAAATGTAGAAAATGTATATTTAGAATTGCATATGTTTAACCTATATTGGATTATTCACTGTCTAGGGGAGAAAGGGAAGGGGCGGGAAGGAAGAAAAAAATTGGAACTAAAGGCTTTGCAGGGGTAGATGTTGAAAACTATCATTGCATTGCATGTATTTTGAAAAATTTAGAAGCTATTATAAAAAATAAAATAAAAAAGAATACTATCATGCTCTAAGAAATGATGAGCAGAATACTCTCAGAAAAACCTGGAAAGACTTCCAGGAGCAGATACAGAATGAAATGTACTATATACAAAGTAACAGCAAGATTATAAGAAGATCATCTGTGAATGACTTAGCTATTCTCAGCAATTCAATGATCGAAAGCAACTTAGAAAGATTTATGATAAAAAAAAGTTATCTGTACCCAGAGAAAGAACTGATGGTTTTTGACTACAGAATGAAGCATACTTTTTAAACTTTATTTTTCTTAAGAGCTTTTTGTGTGTGTGTGTGTGTGTGTGTGTGTGTGTGTGTGTATGGGAGAGTCTATGATTTCCTTCACAATCTGATTATTATGGAAACATTTTGCATGAATACACATGTAGAATCTATATTGAATTGCTTGCCTTCTCAGTGGGGGAAGGGAAGGGAAAAGAAAGAGCATCTAGAACTCAAAGTTTTAAAAACAAATGTTAAAAATTGTCTTTGCGTGTAACTGTGGAAAATAAAATAAATGACAAAAAAGTGTTATAAATAAAAGAAAAGAAAAATTAGGAAAGTGGGTTCAAATCTTCACTCTGTCACTGATGCCCTCTCTGACTCTGATCAAGTGACTTCATATTTCTGGCCTTTCATTTCCTAATGGGAAATATGAAGGAGTAGAAAAAGATGATTTCTATGCCCCACTCCAACTGTAGATCTGAGTTTCCATGATTCTAAATCCAGGAATGCATTTCATTTCCCATTATTTAATCAAATCACTTTCCTACCACTAAACTATGCACTAAACTAACACTAAAAATGCAGGTGTTGGGTGGAGACAGAGAGGAGAATGGATATGACATGTCAGTCTGGAGAGTGGGACAGACTCAATTGGGGTGACAAAGTTGACCATCTAGAGAAAACTGAGGTCCTAGGATTGTACAGGCTGGGAAACTGCAATGGGGAAAGGCATGGGCAGAACATAAAAAGGAAGATGGAAGATTCAAAGACAAACTTTGCCATTTTTAAATCTCCTAAAACTGGTCCTGCTTTATCTCTGCTATTTCAGGCTTGCCCTAATTCCTTGAGTTTGGCCTATAGGGCAAGAAGAGGGAGGAAGAGAACAGAGGAATCCAGTTGGCTCCTTAATGATATTTTCCC
Organism: Antechinus flavipes; assembly: GCF_016432865.1. Taxonomy (NCBI): domain Eukaryota; kingdom Metazoa; phylum Chordata; class Mammalia; order Dasyuromorphia; family Dasyuridae; genus Antechinus; species Antechinus flavipes. The sequence goes on along the minus strand of NC_067401.1, from coordinate 485,224,283 downwards.
AAGATGGGGCAAGGTTAAATATGTATAACAAACAAATGGTCTGAGACAAAAGGGACCCTGCCATAGTCAAGAGTAAAGGATAGAGTCAGGGAGGAGTGTGGGGAATGTAGCTGATACTAAAGAGGTAGAGAGATGGGGTGGACTCAAGGATAATATTGTTGCCAAAGAAACAAGAATGATTAAATTACATTTCTCCTCAGCAATATAAATACTTGATGGTAAGGAATTTGAGTCTTATATTGTTATGCTGAAGAGCTCAGGGAGAGAGGAAAGAAAAGGAGAACAGAGAGATTAATTTCAACACTCCTTAGTTTAAACCTGACTGGATGTCTAGACTCCACTGGACCATAATGGCTGTCGGGTTCAATTTTTACAGGTTCAGAAACTTGATTTAATCTGTTCACCCACTTACATCTCTTATCCTGGAGCTCTGGTCTCTGAAGAAAAATAATCCTTTTTATCAAGACCAACTCTTTTATTTGTAAGCTCCTTGAGAGCAAGGATTGTCAGTGATGATGTTGATGATGACAGCATTTAGTGTTATGAGGTGTGCAAAAATGTCTTATTTTTAATTTCTCTGTATCCTCAGTGCTTAGCACAGTGCCTAGTACATAGTAGGCATTTAATAAATGCTTTATTACTGAATGACTAATTGTTCCATTGATCTCAGCCTTTCTGCTCCTCCAAGAAACTGTTCACTGGATCAATCTCTGTGTGTATCTCTCTCCATCTCTCTCTCTCTCTCTCTCTTTCTCTCTCTCTCTCTCTCTCTCTCTCTCTCTCTCTCTCTCTCTCTCTCTCTCTCTCTCTCTCTCTCTCTCTCTCTCTCTCTCTCTCTCTCTCTCTCTTCTCTCTCTCTCTCTCTCTCTCTGTTTCTCTCTTTCTCTCTCTCTCTCTCTCTCTCTCTCTCTCTCTCTCTCTCTCTCTCTTCTCTCTCTCTCTCTCTCTCTCTCTTCTCTCTCTCTCTCTCTCTCTCTCTCTTCTCTCTCTCTCTCTGTCTCTCTTTCTCTCTTTCTCTTTCTCCCTCGCAAACTCTCTCTTTTTCTCCCCCTCTCTCTCTCTGGAATTTATTCACACACACAACATCCTTGTAGCAAAAATGTAGAAATGTGGGTTAAATTATATTATAATTAGATCAAGCAAATAGTTCAGTGACTGGACCCATAGAATGATCATTAAGATTTGATATCAGGGACAGCAGATGGTGCAGTGGATAAAGCATCAGCCTTGAAGTTAGAAGGACCTGAATTCAAATCTAGTCTCAGACACTTAACACTTCCTAGCTGTGTGACTTTGGGCAAGTCACTTAATCCCAATTGCCTCAGCCAAAAAAAAAAAAAATCTAAATAAATAAATAAAATGTCAACTTGAAAGGGGATCTCCAAGAAAATGCTTTGGGTATGTGTATGGACTTATATTAAAATTTTTATCAATGACAGATAAAAGCAATAATAATAAATAAATAACATTTATATAATACGTAAATCTTTGCAAAGTGCTTTACATGTTATCTCATTTTATCCTCACAATAACTCTGGTAGGAAGGTGCTGTTATTAACACTACCAGTTCACAGGTGAGGAAAATAAAGCAGATAAGAGATTGGGTGACTTATTCAGTTAGCCAACTAATAAGTGACTGGGGCCAGATTTGGTCTCTATTCTTCCTGACTCCAAATCTAATACATGACATGCTTAACAAATTTGCAGATGGTGCAAAGTTGGGTGAATGTTAACTATCCAGGTGTATTCTGGTAAATGTTTAACAGTCAGCTGGAAGGGTATGTTTACACAACATACTTCAAATTTAATCTCCATTATTAGCATACTATCCATCACTTACTTAAGTCTTGACAATCAACAGAACAATAAATCAAGCCCTGATTTGTAGTGTTTGCCAATTTATGATGAGAGGTGGAAAAGCTCACACTTAAAATTTGACAACCAGCTCTCCTGAGCCAGTTGGAATTGGCTCTAGCACATTCCTCTAGCTCTCTCTCTCCATTTTATGTCATCTGCAGGCTTTATATACACACCATTTATGCCTTTATCTAAATCATCTTAGATAATTACTAATTACAATAAGATAATTTTATGCAATGATATAAATTGCTAAGAATAATAATAAGTAGGACTAAAAATAGTCCATGGGGGATTCCAATAAAAACTTCCTTCCAAAATGATGTCAAGACATTACTGATCACCCTTTGAAGCCGGCCATTTAATAAATTCCAAATTCATTTAACTGCCCTTTTGTGGGTCCCACATTTGTTAACCTTTGTTTTCCTGAGAACAGTATGTAAAAGCATCATCAAATGCCTTGCTAAAATCTGGATAAAGCTCGCAGAGAGTATTCCCTTGATCTACCACTTCAGTGATTCTGTTAAAACAGGAAAAGGAGTTACTCTAGTGTGACCAATTCTTGATGAAGCCATGCTAACTCTTTTTGGTAATTGCTCCCTTTTATAGAAGCCATCTAGCTCATCCTGCTAAAAGAATACACTGAGGTCTCAAAGACCTCAGATTTTGTTCAGTAAGGGTCAAAGACATTTAGCTGGGCAATCTGGATAAAGAATAATAATGTAACATCAGTTCACGAAATTAGTGGTGTTTCATTCACATTAGTGGGGCAAAAAAAATAGAGATGACGCATATGACAGTAGACATGTCCCTATTTTATACTTTAAAAGGTTCTCATTAGAAGGTTAATCCATCTTAATTTTCTGATATTCCCCTCAGTTCTAGCCTAATGAGTACATGTAAGCAGTTAAATGGCTGCTTTTACAAAGCAGAGATTATACATAATCTACAAGATATAACTAGCCCTTGAAAAGTCTCTGAAGAGAAAAGGGGGAAAAAAGGTCTTAGAAGACTGTCCTCGAGTTATGAAGTAATGCAATGACTTATAGTCAATAAGTCAATATTTATTAAATATTTACTATGCTCCAGGCACTGTGCTAAGCACTAGGAATAAAAATCAAATCAAAAAGACGTGAAGGAACTTATGTTCTAATGAGAGAGGATAAACACAAAAAAGAACTAAAAAAACAGGAATTCTGCTTGGAGAATGAAGGGGTAAGCATGACTGACCTGGACCCTTACTTACAGCAGAGTTCTGGGAGGAATTGGGGAATCAGAGGAAGAGGCCACAAGGATAGAGGAATCTTCCAGGGTGAAAAGGCCACAGAGGAAGAATACCTTATAGTTATGTTTCTGATGTATGCCCCTTCCTCTGGATCTGTTTAAGAAACTGATTGGTTGCTGTCTGATGCTGGCATTTGGTGCTCTTCTTCGGGGCAATAGTAATTAGCGCTTTCCTGAATAACAAAAAGTAGTGGCCAATATATCCTTTTGGAAGTTAGAAATATAATTTCCAAATACAAGGCTTTGGTCTTAAGTGTCAGTCTGATAGAACACTTGAGGCTTAGGGGAAATTTGAATTCAGATCATTCCTCTGAAACTTACTAATTAGATAAACCTGGGCAAGTCATTAAACTTCTCTGAGAATAACTTTTTTCATCAATAAAATGGAAGTAATAATAAGACCATCAAAAAGATAATTAATTGGTGAGCATTTATCAAGCACCTTCATTTAGTTCTATCCAACTCTTTGTGACCCCATTTAGGGTTTTCTTGGCAAAGGTACTGAAGCAGTTTGCCATTTTCTTCTTCATCTCATTTTACAGGTGAGGAAACTGAGGCAAGCAGGGTTAAGTCACTTGCCCAAGGTCACATGGTGAGGAAATGTCTGAAGTCATATTTGAATTCAGATCTTCTTAATTCCAGACCACTGAGTTTTATCTACTGTACCACCTAGCTGCCCCATCAAGCACCTATTATGTACCAAACACTTTGCCTTCAGGTTGGGCACAAAGACAAAAGATAAAATGGTACTTATACTTAGCACTTTGTAAACCTTTAAGTACTACATGAATATAATTGATCATTTTCATTATTCCCTAGATAGAAATCACAGATGATTTGTGCCATAGGAATTCTATCAAGCCAAATTCCTAAAGTGATAGTAAAAATCAACAAATGCTCAGAAATATTTTCTCACTGTCATAATTTATTGACTTTTTACAACTTAATGTCATGGGTTCTACTTATTATTGTTCATAATTGTATGAAGAATAATCACATATATGTGACATGTATATATCATTTTTAACTCAAAAGTTACAACAAACGGAATATTTTTATTTGATCCTTCTGTTCCAGTGAGTTAGATATTATTGTGGCTGTCATGTTATAGATAAGGAAATTGAGGCTCAAAGTATCAAAGGGATTGGTCTTTGGTCAAATGGATAATAAGTATCGCAAGTGAGATTTGAACCCAAGTCTAGCACTCTATCACTTCTTTTAAGACACAATAAATTGTTTTTCAAATCATACATCATTAGAAAACTTCTCAATATCAGATAGAATGGATTAAGAACTGTTGAAAATTGCACACGTTTAACATATATTGAATTACTTGCATCTAGGGAAGGGGGTGGGGAATAAGGTAGAGAGAAAAAATTTTTGAAACACAAGGTTTTGCAAGGGTGAATGTTGAAAATTATCCATGCATATGTTTTGAAAATAAAAAGTTTTAATAAAAAAAGAACTTTCAAAAGATGGATATGCATTTCAAATGTAACTAGGTGGCTTTATTTTATAAGACACAGAATCCTGCTGATCTTTTAGAGGACTCATATTTAAAATTTAGATCTAGTTTACCTAAAAAGATATTCTCATACCCTAGATCATAATCCATTTAAAAAAATTAATTAATTAAAAAAACCTACTTCAACAGTGAAAGAAAATGTATGCAAGATTACTTTGTCCTAAACAGCCAATAACTTTAATAATATAGTGTTTGACAAACCCAAAGACACCAGTTTCTGGGATAAGAATGCATTATTTGACAAAAATTGCTGGGAAAATTGGAAATCAGTATGGCAGAAACTAGGCATTGACCCACACTTAACACCGTACACCAAGATAAGGTCAAAATGGGTTCATGATCTAGTCATAAAGAATGAGATGATAAATAAATTGAAAGAGCATAGGATAGTTTACCTGTCAGACCTGTGGAAGAGGGAGGAATTTATGACCAAAGAAGAACTAGAGATCACTATTGACCACAACATAGAAAATTTTGATTATATCAAACTGAAAAGTTTTTGTACAAACAAAACAAATGCAAACAAGATTAGAAGGGAAACAATAAACTGGGAAAACATTTTTACAATCAAAGGTTCTGATAAAGGCCTCATTTCCAAAATATATAGAGAACTGACCCTAATCTATAAGAAATCAAACCATTCTCCAATTGATAAATGGTCAAAGGATATGAACAGACAATTCTCAGACGAAAAAATTGAAACTATTTATAGACATATGAAAATATGCTCCAAATCATTATTAATCAGAGAAATGCAAATTAAGACAACTCTGAGATACCACTACACACCTGTCAGATTGGCTAGAATGACAGGGAAAGATAATGTGGAATGTTGGAGGGGATGTGGGAAAACAGGGACACTGATACATTGTTGGTGGAATTGTGAACACATCCAGCCATTCTGGAGAGCAATTTGGAACTATACTCAAAAAGTTATCAAGCTGTGCATACCCTTTGATCCAGCAGTGTTTCTACTGGGCTTATACCCCAAAGAGATACTAAAGAAAGGAAAGGGACCTGTATGTGCCAAAATGTTTGTGGCGGCCCTGTTTGTAGTGGCTAGAAGCTGGAAAATGAAAGGATGTCCATCAATTGGAGAATGGTTGAGTAAATTGTGGTATATGAATGTTATGGAATATTATTGTTCTGTAAGGAACGACCAGCAGGATGAATACAGAGAGGACTGGCGAGACTTACATGAACTGATGCTAAGTGAAATGAGCAGAACCAGGAGATCATTATATACCTCAACAACGATACTGTTTGAGGATGTATTCTGATGGAAGTGGACCTCTTTGATAAAGAGAGCCTTAATTGATCAAAGATGGACAGAAGCAGCTACACCCAGAGAAAGAACACTGGAAATGAATATAAACTGCTTGCATTTATGTTTTTCCTCCCGGGTTATTTATACCTTCTGAATTCAATTCTCCTTGTGCAACAAGAAAACTGTTTGGTTCTGCACACATATATTGTATCTAGGATATACTGCAACCCATTCAACATGTAAAGGACTCTTGCCATCTGGGGGAAGGGGTGGAGGGAGGGAGGGGAAAAATCGGAACAGAAATGAGTGCAAGGGATAATGCTGTAAAAAATTACCCTGGCATGCGTTCTATCAATAAAAAGTTATTAAAAAAAAAAAAAAAGATTACTTTGTCCTATATATGCATGTCTATCTCTATTTCACAACAAATGAAATGTAGGCAGCAAGGTGGCACAATGGATAGAGTGCTGGTCCTGGAGTCATAAAAACTAATCTTCCTGAGTTTGAATCCAGCCTCAAACACTTGCTAGCTGTTTGACCCTGGGCAAGTCACTTAACCCTATTTGCCTCCATTTCATCATCTGTAAAATGAGTCAGAGAAGAAAATGGCAAAACCTTGGGGTATCTTTGCCAAGAAAATCCCTAATAGGGTCACGAAGAATCAATCACAACTGAAATAGCAATAACAACCTGATAATCTATCTATCTATCTATCTATTTATAGGGGTTGGGAGAGTGAGAAGAAAGAAGGTTTGTTTGTTTTCAGAGAAATAAAATTGAAAATACATTCTAGAAGATGCTTCCATTTGCTTTTATGTTCATCAAGTCATCTCCAAAGTTACATGAAAACTATGTTGTTTAATGTTTAATTATAAACAATGTTATCTCAGCATCACAAGCTTTTTTCAAGTATCCTAAGCTATAAGCATGAAAATGAAATCATTCCGATATTGTCTTTGCATTCCGATTGTGCACAGGCAGCATATCTAATTACTAGAAAAATGAGGAATGGAAAGCTAGCAAAAAATGATTTTTAAATTTAGGTCCAGAACAACAGCAATTGTATTTAATTGTTATACTCTGTGTTCCCGGTTAAGTCATAGAAGAAAGTTATCCTTCCAGGAATGAGAGAGATAGAACTGAAAAGCCATTCCTAAACACAATGTTGTGTTTCTATCTAGAAACCTCCTTAACTAAGTTGTTCCCTGATAGAATATCAATTTACACATTCAAGTAAGATATGGGAGCCTCCTCTTATTCTGATAAGATAGACTTGAAAATTACAAATTCATCAAAACAAAACAACCCAAACCATCAACAATTGAGGAGTGCGGCTGAACAAATTGTGACATATAATGCAATGTAATGTCAATGGGCCAGGAAGAAAAGGAATTACAAAGATGAAAAATGGAGAAAAAATATGGGGAGACCCCACAAAGTGATTCAGAGAAAAGAATACTGAAACTCACCATCTATTATTATATAATTATTTCAAAATACATCGGAGGAAAAAAGAATCAAATAGAGACATGAAGTGAGAGGTTTGGGTCTTTATTTTTATTATTGTCTCATTTAAGTTAATATATACATTTTTATTTATTTTTTTGTGAAGGAGTTTTTGTTTTATTTGTTTTTTAATTTAATTTTTCATTCTGAACTTAAAAACAAAAGAAGGATTCTCCATGAAACTATAATTCTCCATTTCACAATGCTTGCATTTTAAGGAGCATGTGATCCATTCTATATGTCACTTTAAAAATTGGCCTACTTGTTTGTTTCCTTCTGGTCTCTTCTGTGAAACATTTAAAAATATTTCAATGGCCTTTTGGAGGGCATAGTTTTTGTTAGCTTCTTCCTCCCTTCTGACCCCCTTTGAGCAGTATTTTTTTTATTATAGCTTTTTATTTGCAAGATATATGCATAGGTAATTTTTCAGCATTGACAGTTACAAATCCTTTTGTTCCAACTTTTTCCGTCCTTCCCCCAACCCCTTCTCCCAGATGGCAGGTTGACCAATACATGTTAAATATGTTAAAGTACAAATTAAATACAATATGCATATACATGTCCAAACAGTTATTTTGCTGTACAAAAAGAATCGAATTTTGAAATATTGTACAATTAGCCTGTGAAGGACATAAAAAATGCAGGCAGACAAAAATAGAGGGATTGGGAATTCTACGTAGTGGTTCATAGTCATCTCCCAGAGTTCTTTCGCTGGGTGTAGCTGGTTCAGTTCATTACTGCTCTATTGGAACTTATTTGGTTCATCTCGTTGAAGAGGGCCACGTCCATCAGAATTGATCATCATATAGTATTGTTGTTGAAGTATATAATGATCTCCTGATCCTGCTCATTTCATTCAGCATTAGTTCGTGTAAGTCTCTCCAGGTCTTTCTGAAATCATCCTGCTGGTCATTTCTTACAGAACAATAATATTCCATAACATTCATATACCACAATTTAATATATACCTTTTTAAACAAATGTCTGTAAGAGTTTACAATTTCATGTACAATAATAATAACTAGCACTTATAAAGCACTTAAGGCTTGAAAAATGTTTAATATATGTTAATTTATTTGATCCTAACAACACACTGAAGTAAGTACTATTATCACCACCCTATTAAAGATGAGGATATTGAGGCTAAGAGGTGACCTATATTTGCCTACAGCCATATAGCTGGTGAGTATTTTAGTTTTGACTATTTGAATGCTTTCTTGTTGTTGGCAATTTTAAAATAACAAACTCATCGAAAAGTTTTCTAGTTGAATTTCCTTTAAAATTTATTTTACATGCAATAAGACTTTCAAATTCATTGGAACAAATTATATGGCTATTCCAGGGAAAGTAAAAGATTGCCCCATGTCACACCCAAATCCCTTAGCCACTTTAAAAAACAAAATTTATGTTGTTAGTAAATAACAGTGAATTCCCCATCTTAGCATTTTTAAGCTAAGTTTTTTCTTCATAACCATTCCCAAATGATAATGCCATCCTGAAACATTCACAATAATCTTTCTCTGAGCATTAATCTTACAAGGAATGTATACTTAGCCAAAGCCAAAAAAGGGAAATCTTGAAATTCTTTCAACTGCCTAAAGCATTGGTTAATTCATCCAAGTGAGAATTAGACTATTCATGCTTTTCCTTGGCTTCAGGGACTTTGAATTCAGTCACTTTTCATTTTGAGCATTCCCAAGACTCAGAAATCAATTTTATCAAACTTTATAATTTGCTTTTCAGTTTAAGGTTAGTCATGATTTCCTTCCAACTTTACTACTAGCATCCTTACTTATAGCCCATTCAGTTTCAGCTTAAAAAAAAAATCTTTCTATTTACATTGTTGCAGTCATTATATGTTATTTTCCTTATTCTTCTTAACTTTGTTTTATTTCAGTTCATACTAATCTTCCCGTAATACTCTATTTTCTCCTTATTCATCATTTTTTGAAGTACAGTAACATCATATTATATTCATTTGCAATAATTTGTTTAGCCAGTTCTCAACCTACAGGCATTTGCTTTGCTTATTAATCTTTGCTATCATAAAAAGTGCTGCTACGAATATTTCAGTGTATATAACATTTTTTTTTCTGTCTTTGAATTCACTGGCATGTCTTCAGGCAAGGTCTCTGGCCAAAGTAAGTCTGGTTTTAAATTTGTTACAAAAATATATATTGTTTGAATTAGGAAAGTAAACTAAGCAAATGTTTATTTGAATGAATGGGTAAATTAAACGAATGAATAAGTGAATACATGTGATAACCATGGGTTTTTTTAAGTGCTATTTGTCACAGTCTAAGGAAATCCATCCACAATTGCCCTTAGTCTTAAATGATTTTTCATTTGAGGGCTGTCTTCTATTGTCTCCAAAAAATATATACTCTTTGAACTCAAGAGTAATTGGGCTGAGTGTCAGACCCAATCAATCTGTTCTTTTGGTAAAAGCAACATGGTAGAGGTAGATGATAAACCACCCACAAGGCAACTTGTAAAAATTACAAAAAATATGACCTATTAAGAAAATCTCCCTCCAACACAATTAATTAGACCATCGTTCAAATCTATCAAAATCTTGATTGCTCATGTTTCCAATCTCTCCCTATTTTCTATGATTTTTTCCCTCTGTACATTTATTGAATAAAAGGATTTACTGAAGGGGGAAAGTACCACTTTCCCAAACCTCTTCCCAATAAAAACAATCATCAATTAATCATTCAACAAATATTTATTAAATACCTACTATGTGCTGAGCATTGTGCTAAGTGCTGAGGATATGAAGATAAAAACAAAATCATTCTTGCCCTTGTGGAGCTTATATTCTAGCAGGGAAATGACTATAAAAACACATATATCCACATATGTTACATATATAATATTAAATATCTTATATCTTACATGTATACATAATAGTGGCCATTTCTGCTGGAGTAAAGAAGAGGAAAGAGAAAGAAAAGGAAAAGGAGAGAAACAGAAACAGAAACCGAGAGAAAAGGCAAAGAGACATAGAAACAAAAACAGATACAAAGACAGAGAAAGAGAAAGACAATTATATCAGGACTCAGAAAAAGGAAGAGTCAGAGGACAAAGGCATTCCTTTTAAAATTTACTAAGTTTGTGCTTCTTCCTAATTCAGATGTTAATCTCTTATCTAGTTTTAGGGTAGGTGGGACTAAGGAATGCAAACCCTTAGCACCCTAAACAAAACCAGGGTTTGTTGCTTCATTCCAAAGCTTTAAAGACCCAAGTCCTTTAGACACTTAGCATGAAGTGACCCGAGCCCAAGCTTATCCTTTCACATGCTGCATGACAATACCATAGTGACACATCAGTATATACAAAATAAATAAAAAACAATTTGGAGGGGGAAGGCACTGGGATGATCAGGAAACACTCCATGAAAATGGTACTTGAGTTGTACCTTGAAGGAAAATAGATGAAGGATGGCAGTGAGTATTCCAGATGTGGGGGGCAGCCTTTACAAAAACATAGAGATGGGAGTGTCATAAATGAAAAAGTATAAGAAAGGTAGATTGGCTAGAATGAAGATTGTGTGAAGGGCAGTAATGTGTAGTAAGCTTTAAAAGGCAGACAGAGGGGGCAGCTAGGTGGTGCAATAGACAGAGCACCAGCCCTGAAGTCAGGAGGACCTGAGTTCAAATCTGTCCTCAGACACTTAACACTTCCTAGTTGTGTGACCCTGGGCAAGTCACTTAACCCCAATTGTCTCAGAAGAAAAAAAAGCAGAGTCATTCCTATTGAGTCCTGGAGGTAAGAAGGTTCCCCCTGGAGTTTTTACTAAGGAACATGGTGGTATGGTCATTCCTACACTTTGGAAAATCACACTAGTTGCCTTGTGAAAGATAGATTGGAGTGGGGAGAGGCTTGAGGCAGGGAAATCAAATAAGAGACTATCCTAAAAGACCAGACTAAAAAAGTCATGAAGGCTTGTACAAGGGTGGTGGTTATATAAGTAGAAAGAATGAAACATGAAAGAGACGTTGTGAAGGTAAAAATGAAGGCTTGGCAAATGACCAGCTATATGGGATGAGACAGGATATATTTTTTTCACACATATTACCTTTATATGTCCCCTTCCACGTGTCTCTATATGCAGATCCATATATGTCCCTTACATGCATATAATCCTTCCAGTGATAATGTGTTTGTGGAAGATCATATCCCAGATTTGTAGGGAAATGTTTTATTATTAATTTTCTTGCTATGCTATTCATTAAATACCTTTCCATTGAATTTTTCCTTCTGGCTGACTATTAGATCCATTTAGATTTAAGTGGATATAGATTTGCAGAATTCTTTGAATTTAGCAGCAGCTGGTGGCACATAATTGCATTATATAAATGTTAGTTGTGATGATGGTGATGAGGATGATGATGATGATGATTGTGATGGCTGCATTGGGTAATTTTAGTTGGGGGAAAAGGTGCTGGTATTGGTGTTTACCTTGTAAATGTCTCTTATTTACCGATCTGTGTACAAGTTGTGACAACTTCCCCCTCCTCTAACCCAAGAAATGTGAGCTATTTGAAAGGAAGAATTATTTCTTACATTTCCCATGCTTTGTACAATCCCTTGCAAATTGTAGGCCCTTTGTAGATTCTTGCTCACCTCCCTGGCTTCTTTTAAGATCTAATTAAAATTCCACCTTTTACAGGAAACCTTCCCCAACCCCTCTTAATTGCAGTGCCTTTCCTCCATTACTTGTCCTGCATATAGCTTGCTTTGTTTATTATTTATATTTATTTATTATTTATATATTGTTCCTTCCATTAGACTGTAAGCTCCTTGAGTGTAGAGACTGCAGGAAAGAGGAGAGAAGGAAGGAGAAGAGTGGAGTATTGGAGCCACCCTGAGAAACTTTTTCTATCCATTTTCTTATTTCAGGATTCCTTGTCAGTCCCCGCTACGGCTGTCAGCACATACTTCCTGCTAACAGGCCTATTCTGGTTCCCGAGATTACAGTTTATCTTTCACTAGTTACATTTTTAGATTGATTTCTTCCTTTTAAAGAAGCTCCCTTGCTGAGTTTTAGGAAACATCATAATCAGTGGCATTCACTTATGGCCTGTAGGTGGGAGGACCATTGCGTCTAGAACGAGAAGACCTGGGTTAAAAAACCAAGCCTCTAATACTCGCTCCCTCCATGACTCTGCACAAACCATTTAACTTTCCTTTGGGTTAAAACATTGAAGATCCTTATTAAAATTCAAGCACCACTTGGGAGGAGTTATAGATTAAACCAAAGTTATCAATTAACACTTTAGTTTGAAATAGTTTATTAGCTGAATTTGATTCATGTTAGCAGGGAGCTGAAGGTATAAAGACTAGACATGTCATAGTGGAATAGTTTTACATTTTTATACTGGAATGTTTCATAATTGTAAAAAATTGAGAGAATACAGAATTTATTCCATGAGAAGGACTATCTTTCCCCCAATCCCTCTCTCCGACAGCCCATTAGTATGTCACCTGACATCATAGAAAAGACTACAGGAAAGGAGAAAAAGGTCAACAAGTTTAGTTCTGAAGACTTAAAATTTGGTCCTGACCAATGATTTCATTGAATCCAAAATTCATTGTGTAGAAAGTTTCTCTAGAGTTTCAAATTACCTCAGATTTATAACCCCAAAATTGCCATGGCCATACAGAAATTAAGTGACTTGCCCAACAAGAGAAAGACAATGAGTGATGAATTTGATGTCAGAACAGTAGGAATCTTGCTCCCTACATTTATCAGGTTTGAATCTTTTTACCACACTGGGCCTCAATATCTTCATCCATAAAATGGGGGTGATCACAATAGCATCTACCACTGGGTTGTTGTGAAAATAATGCATGCAAATGAGATAATGTATGCAAAGCATAATATAAATGAGAGCTACTAGTTTTCTGGTATCATAGCTAATATATCAGAGTCAGGACTTGAGTCTTTTTGACTCCAGAACCAGCCCCATTCCAGTCATATAATATTACCTCTCTCCTATTCATGGGTTTGGCATATGGCCAGGTCACTTAAAATGGAGATACATTTCTCACATGGGAGATGTCAGAACCCTAGTTCTGAGAGACAGAAGAACTGACAATAATCATGGGCCTACCATGTTATTGAAAGCAGATGCTTTTTGCATAGGTGAAACTGTCTGCAGCTTGAAATGGATTTGAATGTAGATTGTTCTCTTATCAGTATTTCTGAGATTCTGAACTTTTTTTACTACCATCAAGGACAACCTTGTGGTAAAGGGGACCAGTGTTTCAGGCTTGTCCTCCTTCTCCCTCCTCTCAGGATATGAGGCCCCTGAGAAACGGGCTTGGGGTTTTGATTTGTTTTGTTCATCCTTTGCAATTCTAGAATAAGGGAATAGAATCTCAAATCCTGGAACTTAAGCAACTGGAGACATTGAGCCCTAGGATTTCAGTCCAGATGTTGCAGCCAGTCCACTGGGGCTCAGGGAAACCCTGAGGAAGCAGAAACCTAGAATACTAGCCCTGGGGAGGCTTGGTTTTCAAAACATTGTGGAATTAATACCATAAGGAAAATGAGCTAAGCTGTGAGCCCAGTTTTTCTCCTCCCCCAGAGGCTGAGGTGTTGCATATGATGAAGACATATGTTTATACATTTGTTCTTGCTGTACTCTTTTTTTTAATAGCTTTTTATTTTCAAAATATATGCAAAGATAGCTTTCAACATTCACCCTTGTAAAACCTTGTGTTCCAATTTTCTCCCTCCCTTCCCTCTACTTCCTTCCTTAGACAGAAATTAATCCAATAGATGTTAAACATGTACAAGTCCCCTATACATATTTTCACATTTATCATGCTATACAAGAAAAATCAGATCAAAAAGAAAAAAAATGAGAAAGAAAACAAAATGCAAGCAAAAAACAACAAAAAAGGTGAAAATACTATGTTGTAACTCACATTCAGTCCCCATAGCTCTCTCTCTGGATGTGGATGGCTTCCTTGTAAAACCTTGTATTCCAAATTTTTCTCCCTCCATTCCCTCCACTTCCTCCCTTAGACTAATCCAATATATATTAAACATGTACAATTCTTCTATACATATTTTCACATTTATCTAAAATATTTAGAGAATTGACTCAAATTTATAAGAATACAAGCCATTCTTCAATTATCCAATGGTCAAAGTATGAGAACAGATCATTTCAGATGAAGAAATTAAAACTATAGTCATGAAAAACTGAAGACTTAGCATTTTGGTCAAACAATAAACTGTCCTAATTCTCAAATATAATGTCTCTTGTCTACTATTCCTAAGAAACCCTAGACACAAAAACTATCTTTGCATATATTTTGAAAATAGGAAAAAGAAAATTGTCTGTTCATATCTTTTGACTATTTATCAATTGAAGAATGGCTTGTATTCTTATAAATTGGAGTCGATTCTTGAAATAGTTTAGAAATGGGGCTTTTATCAGAATCCTTAGATGTAAAATTTTTTGCTGCACTCTTGAAATAAATAATCTATAAAAATTGATTTAACTGGTAAGTGATTAAATAGAATTAGACGCGTAGACTCCCTAAAACTGGAAAAACACAATCAGTAAAGTGACTAGAGTCACTTGTGGAGAAATAGGGACCCACAACCAGTAGAGAACATTAGGGAGGTAGAAATGTAGTTTGTCTCAAGGGAATGAGGCTGGGGGACTCACGGTTATACTTTGGGCAATATTGGTGAAAAAATGAAAAAATCTGTTCTGGGATCTTTCCTTGGGAAAAGAGGGGTTCTGAGAATAGTACAGTCATTGCTGTACTGAATGGTTGGCTTCTCACCTACCAGGCTAATTCTGGGTGTCTTTCTGACCCTGACCATATCCACTCCAAGGGTTTTGCACATCAAGATAAAAATACAGCTGGCAATAGATGTAATTTTTTAAAAGGAGAGGAGTGTAGGTGGATCCAGTCGGCCACCATGGCACATCACAGCCCAGTTTCCCTACAGATGCTTCATGTCTGTCTCTCAGCACCTGCTCTACCATGTGTGGCTGCATTTCCTTCAGAAGCCTCACGTGTGCTTTCCTCCTCAACCTTCAGGGAGACTAGGAAAGAAAAGAAGGGAGAACTCAAACCTTCTCTAAATAGGATTATTTTGCCACCTGAGCTTTCCCTTTGAGTGACAGTGTGAGAACAACCTGTTTTTCACTTAAAAACAAAACAATCTATGGGAAATAGAACAGATGTTAAACCAAAACAATCCCTCTGAAGTAAATTGCAGTGTCTCCCTCAGACGTTGTGAGTTGGCTTAACACAGGGTGTTGATGGTAGTTGGCTATTCTCTCCTCCCCCTACCTGTTTATGGGGGGTGGGGGTGAGGGTGGAATCCTTTTGGCTATAATGGAGAAAAGGGAAGTAAATGAGAGACAGAGAAAAGACTGACAAAGGTAGACAAGAGAGATGGAATAAAAGACAAAGAAAGTGAAACAGAAAGAGAGAGAGAGAGAGAGAGAAGAAGAAGAAGAAGAAGAAGAAGAAGAAGAAGAAGAAGAAGAAGAAGAGAAAAAAGGAGGGAAGGAGGGGAGGAGGGGAGAGAAAGAGAGAGAAGGAGAGAGAAGGAGGAGGGAAAGAAGAAGGAATAGAAATAGAGAGACAGAGACAGAAAAAAGAAAGAGAGAAGAGAGAGTGAGAAGAGAGACAGACACAGACACAGAGAGGGAGACAGACACAGATGCAGATGACAAATAGACACAGACAGAAAAATAGGGAAAGAGCCCAAGTGAGGGAGGAAAGGAAAAAGGAGAAGAGAGGAGAGGGAAGGAAAAGAGAGGAAAAGGGAGAAAAGGAGAAAGGAGGGGAGGAGAGACTTTTCAAAAACCCTGCCCTAAAGGAGCTGACAATCTAATGGGAGAGACTACAAGTAAAAATATTGCATACAAAATTCATATAGAATAAATGTAAAGTAAATTGTAGAGAGAAAACTCAAGCAATAAAGAACAAAAAGCCTCTATAGAAGGGGGGCTTGAATCTTAAGGGAAGTCAGGAAAATAAGGCGTGAAGACGAAGGGAGACGTTTCTAAGCATTCTGCCTGTGCAGTGCTTGGAGTTGAGAAATAAGTGCCCTTTGCAACGAATTGTAAAAAGGCTAGTGTGGCTGAATCATAGACTGAATCCCGAAGGGGAAGGGGGTGTAAGAAAACTGCAAAGGTAAGAACGGATCAGGCTTTGAAAGGCTTTAAATGCCAAGTGATTTGGGTTTTGATCCATAAGGTAATAGGGAACCACTGAAGAGTATTGATGGATGACGTGGTCAGACTAGCATTTAAGAAAATCTGTTTGGGCAGAAAGATAGAGTAGATTAAAGGGAGATTTGAGGCACAGAGATTAACCAGAAGGCAGTTGTCATAGTTCAGGTGACTACTACTACCATCCTACTAGGATGGTTGCTGTTGTGAGTGGAGAAAAGGGAACATAAAGGAGATGACGGGAAGAAAGAAATTAAAAGATATGATAATGGCTTGGATATATGGAATAAACGTGAATTGGGTTTCAATGACAACTGTAATGGTGAGCCTAAATGACTGGGAGGATAAGGGTGTCCCTGTCAAGGACATTCCTATCCAGGAATAGAAAAGTTGAGAAGAGGAGAGGGTTTAGGAAGAAAGATGAATTCTGTTTTGGCAGAGATCTGGAGTGGTTTCCCATTTCCTTCTCCAGCTCATTTGACAGATGAGGAAACTGAGGCAAACGGGATTAAATGTCCTCTCCAGGGTCACATAGCTAGAGTCTGACCTCAAGTTTTCTTGATTCCAGATCTGGCTCTGTATTCACTGAAACATCTAATTGCCCCAGGAGAGGACTATAGATAAAGGTCTGAGAATTCTCTATGTAGAGATAATTGAACCCATGGGAACTGATGAGATCGCCAAGTGAAATAGTGTAGAGAGAGAAAAGAAGAGACTGGGGGCAGAACCTGGGAGGATATCCATTGTTAGTGACTTTAATATCAGGGATCCAGAGAAAGGGAATGGGATGGAGTACTCAGTGGTAAGCTTCCTGAGCCCAAGTTTGAATCTCCACTCTATCAGCTCTTATAATTCCATCTTTGCCTCTTAAATTTTGACATCTTGAAGGAACCTTGAATCCTGACTTAGCTGGTCCTCTAATACTTGAGTCCTAATGTGGCCTCACTATTATTTCCCAAGGAAGAAGACTTTTCCTTGCTCCCGATGACTTGCCTTTAATAACTGACACTCACATGTAAAATGAGAGAGGTTAAGACTAAAATCTATTCACTAGATATTTTTTGGCCACCTTTCCAGTTCTAAATTTAGTTCCCATCTTCAGAGCTTGTTTTCTTATATGTGAACTAGGAATACTTATATGGAGCTCACCAGTTATAGTAAAGTTCAAAAAATTTGGTGTAGGCAAAGAACACAAACTTGAAAGCAGCTTCATGAATGTCATTGGTTAAACCAGGTTTTATGGGGGGAAAATTATATTATGAGTTCCTCTGTTCTGCACTATCTCCTCTAGAATGTCATAGATTTTTTTTAGCTTCCTGGCTGAACTGGCAGGGAAGAAGACTTGATTTTTTGGGAGGTCAACTGTCCCTTCTTCCATAGAATCTACACATGCTATAGGATTGCCCTGTGTATTCCCATCACCATCTTGTCAATGAATTTGTCTCAACCATGTGAACTCTCAATTATAGGTTGACAAAGGGTACTTATTGACCAAGTCTGATTTTTAGAAGACACTTGTAAAATATAGAATCCATATAGATGGATGCAAGGGAAGCATGAACCAGGACTGCAATCAAAGCTGTGCTGGTAAATAACTAGCTTTTTGAGGGAAAAAAAATGTATGCAGTCCACATTTTTTGATTTAATCTTTTTTATTAATATCATCTCTATCATTTTCTGAAGTCTAGACAACCAACAAAACAATAAATCAAACATTTATTTTTAGCAGTCTCTTATTTCTGAGGTTTAAACCCTCACACTGAAAACTTAATAATCAGCTCCAGAAAACCAGTTTAACCTGGTTCCAGCATATTTCTGATTGTAACGTTGATTAATGTCAGAAGTGCTACAGTTTAGAATGAAAAGAGTCTAGGGAGTAAATCACAGGACAAAAAAGGGAAAAAAATAGAAAGAGAAACAGAGAGTCTAAGGAATAAGTTGTGCTTTGAGTAGATTAGAAAATGAAAGAGGACAGGAGAAAGTAAAAATGCTCAGTTCTTTTTTTTTTTTTTTTTTTTTTGCTTCTGTTTTCTCACCAAAGAGAATGTTCTTTGGAATGGAAAGGACAGAAGTAAAATAGCTAGTGAGGAATTAATGTCAAAGAAAATTAAGGAGATAATGAGAGGTTACCTAAGTACCTTTGATGAATACTAGTCACTAGGCCCAGATCCTAAAATATTCTTCCCAGATATGACTACTGAGCCACTGGCAGGCATCTTTGAAAAACCAGAGAGAAATAAAGAGGTCCTATGAAACTGAACACTAATAAATGTCCTTATTTTCAAAGAAGAGAAGAGAAGAGACTTTGAAAGTACAACTCAAGAAGTCTGCTTCTGATTCCTGATAAAATCTTAGAACTTACTTTTAAAGGGATTGTTGGTGAACACAGGGAAAAGGAAGTAGTCATCATAAAAATACAGTAGAGCTTTATCAGGAGCAAGTAACAATGGATTAGCTTCCTTAAAACATAAGAGCCCACCTTTGTTAACAACAAATAAAAAAGGAGGAAAGAAAAAAATAAATGAGTTCCCAAAAACAATTTGCACTGTCCTCCTCCTCCCCCTCTCTGAAGAAAAACTTCTTCTCCTTTTTCTCCTTCTCTTCCTTCATTATAGACTGGCAACATGGTATAGGGATTAAGGGTAGAGCACTAGCTTCAGAATCAGAATGTCCTGGTCCTTATTCTGCTTCTGACACCTATAGTTCTAATCTCAGCAAGTTATTCATTGCCCCTACTAAAAGTATAAATGATGGAGCAGGTTATAATTTGCCGTAGGAGTTTCTTAGACCAATGAAACCCCAAGTCCAGTATAAAAAAAGCAAATAATCAAACAAGTAAATAAATGAATTAGACTGATTGATAGATCAGGGGAATGCTGTAGATATTGTTCCCATAGATTTTATCAGAGCATTTGATAAAATATAGTATATACTTCATAGTATAAGGATATTAAAGGTGAAGGCAGCACTAAGACTTTTAGGACACCTGTTCCTACCTCCTTCCATTCTTGTGGAAAAGGTGGCTAAGTATGGAGTAAACAATAAATAATCCATTCAGATTGGCTTAAAATAGTCATTATTGATTCATGACAACTTTGCCTCTAGTGGAAATTTCCTGGATGGCACTATTACCATCTGACTTCAGCACCCTGTTCTTACTCTGTTCTGGTCACCCGCATTGGCTCCTACTCCCCTTTGCTCTCTCTCTGCAAGAGATCCACAGTCTTCTTCCTTCTCTGAGTGGTTTTCTAGAACCTCTTTGACCATAAAGTCTCTTGTAGTTGCTCTTTGACCTAATAGCTCTCCATCCCAAGGTCAAAGTGCCTTTTTCCTTAGGAACTTCATCACTCTCCTAGAAATACTTCAAACTCAAAGCTTCAGGAAAAAGTGGCCACACTTTTTTTTCTATCTTTTCTCTCCAACTCCAGAATGACAATTTACTGGAAAGGGTGTTGCATTTGGATAAAGACATGGATAATATGCTTAGTAAGTCTTCAAATGACCCAAAGTTAGGAGATAAAACTAAAGTTTTGAGTGATAGAATCAGAAAACAAGAACCATTAATCCAATCTATTAAGAGAATATAATGGGAATCAATACAAAGTTTTATGTTAGGAAGGGTATGATGTCTCATACTTGGATGGCTTAAACTCAGCACCAGGGCTAAATCCAATCACATGTCCATACTAAACATAATAACAATGAGTTGAGTCTCTCAGAGTGAAGGAATAAATAGGTAACAGTTTATCTCAGAAAGAACTTGGAGAGAGAGCCTCACAACTCCCTACCCTATCCCCCCACCAAAAAAAACAAAAAACATAAACAAAAACAAAACAAAAAAAAAACAAGTCACTTAACCCTGATTGCCTCAAAACAAACAAACAAACAAAAAACCTGATTGTTAGGGAATTGAGATCAATTTGGGTCAACAGTGTGATTTGATAACCTGCAAAGCTTATTTTATCCTGTTCTTATGCATTAAATCTATGTAAGACAGTCCAGCTTAATCCTAGTCAGACCACAGTTGTTCTCATTTCTGAATACCACATTTTAGGAAGGATATGAACAAACTGGAAATCAGTCAGATTGTGGGAACCACTACAGAAAAAGGTCTGAGATTATGGGAAGGAAGTGGGGGGAGGAGGGCACAATATGATATTGAAAAATGTAGATTTGCTTAGCCTGGAAAAAGAAAGGAGTAGGGGGAACATGATAACTGTCTTCAAGTATCTGAAGGGTTGTCATGTGAAAGAAAAATCAGACTTACTCTATTTGGCCCCCAGATGGCAGGACTAGCCTCAGTAAGTGTCATTTTCTCTAGTGGTCATTTCCATCCCACTTCTCTATATCACTTCCTTATATGCCTGCTAAGGACTTAGAAGTTGCTCAATAGATACTTGCTGAACCTAATGTATTAAGACTGTACTATATGTCAACAATTTGTTTTAGAATTCATGGGATTTTTTTCTTTTAGATACAGAGTGAAAATTCTTTCATTTTACACATAAGTAAACTGAGACCCAGAGAAAAAGGGGGATTTTCCCAAGATGACAGACATAATACACCATCTAATATTAAGGAGTCATTGCTGGGTCATCAAGTGCTCCCACTCTTTGTTCTGTACCCAGAAGTGCAGTTGGATGGAGTTCAGTTCTAGGAGAACCTGCAGTAATGAAAGGAGCTAGGTGTCCAGTGTTTACTCTTTTTAACTCCGTAGAACTCCTATCCCAGCAGACTAGAGGAGGATTTTACTAATTAACTCATATCTAAGCACCCCCTCAAAGGAAAAATACAAAAAAGGAATTCAGTATCCAATATGTTTCAGATATGGAATAAGTAATTTATTTCTATATATGCAAGAAGTGCTTAAGAAGAAAACTCACAAACATTTCAACAGATCAGAATTTAGTAAATGAACTTATGGCTATTGTTATCTGCCAAGAGAGCTATACTTAAACTCATCAGAACACAAAATAGGTTAGTAGGAAGGCTAATGAAGCATTTTACTTTCCACCTGGGTTCTTCCACCTTCAAAGAACTCATAGTATTTGAATGTTGACAAAAGTAACCAGGTATGAGCCATCTTCTCCAACAATTTTGGAAAAGTTGCCTAGGACTCCTCCCCTATTGTCAGTTTAGACCCAGTGAGATTCAGGACCTCCAGAATTCTTTAACTTAAAGGTTACCTCCAATCTTGAATGCATCCACCTCAGAATGGTTACATCTTTCACCTTAGATGTGGAAAAAATAAGCACAAAAGAGGAAGCTCAAACCCCAGAGATGGGTTTAATGAGGCAGGTGTATGCTTTTGCTGTCATGTGTCCATGGTCACATGAAAACCGAGTAGGGAAATGAGACCAGTAGCTTGAAAAAGTCTAGCACAATTTGAATCTGAAAAAGAAGAGTAGTTGGTACTCCCCCCCCCCCCTTTTTTTAAAAATATACTGATCATTAAGCTCTTGTCTCTATAGAAAGTAAGAGGATTCCTCATCATCGCCAACTGGTGTTCTACACAGTTGAAAGCAGCCCTTCCAAAGCGTCTTCATGGTGTGACTCTGAGGATGTTCACTGGCATGGTACCATGATATTGGCAAGGCCAGGATTTGGACCCAAGTCATCTGACTTCCAAAATAATGCTTTATTTCTCCAAGTGCTTTATTTCCATATAGTTTTCCCTCAACAAAATGGTAAATTTTATGAGGACAAATATGTATTTTCCATGTCCCTCAATCTCTGGTAGAGGATGAGGAAAGTATTATCAAGTATATAACTTTAACAGATTTGCTGACACAGTTAGAACACCTCAACGCTGATATTTTCTGGGCCCAATTTCTGGACAGCTTGCAAATTAACACAGGATACAAGACTTCCCTAGGGGTATTCATAGCACCAGGGAAAAGAAGCACACACACACAGGGGAAAAATCATCTAGAAAAAGAGATCAATGGAGTGGCACTAATTGACTTCAAAAAGGCCTTATCTGGTACTTGTGTTTACTTACTTTTAACCCTGCTCTCTCATTGCACAATAATGGGCCATTTAAATTTTTTTTTTCAATTAGAAAAAAAAATCTGTATTCTCTCTGTTCCTTCTTCTTTACCTCTATTGAAACAAACAAAAAACCCTTGTGACAAATAAAGTCTATGTCCAAACCAGCTGGGTCTAAAAATGTTTCGTTCAGCTTCCTGAGTTCATCACTTCTTTGTCAGGAGATGTGTAAAAAGCCTTTGAACTTGTAGCTGAGAATAGCAATGATCAGAGACTGAGTAGAGATCTGAAGTCTTTCAAAGTTTTCTTTGCAGTGGATATTGTTTTTCATAATTCTTCTACTGATTTTGCTTCCCTTGCTTTTCTGTAACCATTTCCTTCAACTTCTTTAACACCATTTCCTTCATCATTTCTTACCATACAATAGTCTTCCATCCTATTTGTATACCAAATCTTATTTCGCTATCCCCTTCAGTTTCCAATTCATTTCTATGATGAACTATTTTATTTTAATTTTTCATTTTCAAAACATATACATGGATAATTTTTCAACATTAAGCCTCTCAAAACCTTGTGTTTCAATTTTCCCCTTCTTCTCCACTCTTCTAGATGGCAAGTAATCCAACATATGTTATACAAAGTAGAAATATATGTTAAATCCAATGTATGTATATATATTTATACAATTATCTTGCTGCACAAGAAAAATCAAATCAAAAAGTGAAAAAAATGAGAAATTAAAAATCAAGGAAACAACAACAAAAAGAGTGATAATGCTATGTTGTGATTTACATTCAGCTCTCTCAGTCCTCTCTCTGGATGTAGATGGTTCTCTTCATCACAAGACCATTGGAACTGGCCTCAATCATCTCATTGTTGAAAAGAGCCATGGCCATGATGAACTATTTTAAATACCAGACTACAGCCTCTACTTTCCTGGCTTTGATCTGTGGCTTACAAACAACCTCAGAGTAGGTTTGAGACTTCATTAAGTGGATTGGTACTTGCTAATTCCTTCATTCCACCCCCCTCCAAAAAAAGATTGGTTGTCTCATTGATGAGACAATCTATATGGGGGCAGAGGAGAAAAGAACTCTTAGGTAGTTCCTAATCACATATAATGATATTAAGCAAGTTTATTAAATGATCAGTCTGACTGGGAAGAGAAACATGGGGAAAAAAAAAAAAAGAAAAATTTAAAAAGTAACACTCATTAACTAATGTAATATAGGGATCCCAAAAGTCTTGTGCAATTTTAAGCTTAATAAGCTTATGTGTCAGAACTAAATGTTCAAGCAGATTTTTTTTAACTCTTCCTAAATTTATATGCTGCCTACAGTCAGCTTCAGAGTGGGTACTAAACTGATGCCCTCATTAGTACCAGTGCTGCCTTGCTGTTCCTACAGATCATCTGGTGTACTTCCCTGATTGGGGTGAAGAAGTCTTTGATTGTCCTATTTACAAGAGAAAACATGTGTGTCTACTAGAGTTTGTGATGACCATGGTAATTATCACAGAGGTATTTCTGAGGGATGATAAAGCATAGCTGCTACTTTCTCTTTGGGGTGAATTGCCCTCTAGCACATGTTCCAGAGGGCATGATAAGCTTTAGTATCACATCAATTTTCCTATCGGTAAAATGGGGATAATAATAGCAATTACTCTACTAGGTTGTTATGAAGAGAAAATATATGGAAAAATGCTTTGCAAACTTAACAATACTATATAAATATTAGCGGCTATTATTGTTGTAAATAGGTGGTCTTAATAGAATTTAGGTATTAACAGAATTAGATAGTAGTAAAGAATCATTGTTCAATCACATCCAATTCTTCATGACCCAGGTTTTCTTCGCAAAGATACTAGAATATTTGGCTATTTCCTTTTCCAGCTCATTTTACACATGAGGAAACTGAAACAAAGAGGATTGAATGATTTACCCAAGGTCACGCGGGTAGTAGTCTGAGGCTAAATTTGAACTCAAGAATATGAGTTTTTGGACTCTACTCCCATAACTCCATTCACTGTGCCACCTGTTACCTAACTGCTCTGGTATTATAGAATAGATGGAATCTAGGGTAGTCTGAGGCTAAATTTGAACTCAAGAATATGAGTTTTTGGACTCTACTCCCATAACTCCATTCACTGTGCCACCTATTACCTAACTGCTCTGGTATTATAGAATAGATGGAATCTAGGGAAATCTAAATTTGAATCTTACCTTGGACTCGGCTTTACTAACTGTGACACATCTAGAGAGTTACCTAGCCTCTCTGACCCTCTGTTTCTTCATCTATTAAAATAGGAATAATATCTGTAAAGTCTATTTCTTTTCTTCAAGGAGATAATGGATATAATGTACTTTGCAATTATTAAAGCACTATAAGTGGAACACCTAAAACATTCTTCTCAAAACAGAAGAACTACCTTAAGTTTGAGAAAATCTGCATGTTAACAGTCATGAGCCCCCACCAACATATTGACTTTTAACAGCCACCTAAGGAACATTATTTTAAATCATAAAACATTTAGTCAAATAGCTTAACAAATAAAAGGTTTAAAAAAAAAAAAGTGTCATTCCCAATCCCTCTATTTTTGTCCGCTTGCATTTTTAATTTCCTTCATAGGCCAATTATATACTATTTCAAAGTCTGATTCTTCTTGTGCAGCAAAATTACTGTTTGGACATGTATACATATATTGTATTTAACTTATGCTTTAACATGTGTAACATGTATTGGTCAACCTGCCATCTGGGGGAGGAGGTGGGGGGAAGGAGGGGAAAAGTTGGAACAAAAGGTTTTGCAATCGTCAATGCTGAAAAATTACCCATGCATCTACCTTGTAAATAAAAAGCTATAATAAATTTTTTTTAAAAGATCTCGCTGTGTACAAATGAAATATACTATCTCAAAAGTTAATATACCATCTATAAGGAAAGATAACAGATGTAATCAGAAAACATGCATGAATGGAAACACCCTGGGAACTCATCCAGTCAGGGCAAATATTAAAGGCTGTATCCACAGCTACAATGCTGCTAATATTTTCTGGTGATGTCATTATGCTTTATTTTCCTAAGTATCACATCCCTGTTCTCTGCTAGGTGAATCATTTATGTTGGGCTCATTTTTTCTGTGCTGCATCACATATCCACTAGGCTGTATGTTATCTCTGTTTGCCTCCTGTTTGAAGAACTGTTCTCCAAATCCATCTGTTGGATCCCGGCTCCCATCTTCTGAGGTGTAAAGGTCAGGAAACCTCTTCCTGAGAAGCTATAAGCTGAGATTTTTCCAAATATACTTTTAAAAAGCACATAAGCCACAAAGAGATCATAAAAAAGTAAAAAAGACCCATATGGGCAAAAATGTTTGCAGTGGCTCTTTTTATGGTGGCAAGGAATTGGAAGCTGAGTGGATGCCCCTCAGTTTGAGAATGGCTGAATAAGTTATGGTATATGAATATTTTGCAATATTATTGTTCTATAAGAAACAATCAGCATGATTATTTCAGAGAAGCCTGGAGAGACTTACATGAACCAATGCTAAGTGGAGTAAATAGAAGCAAGAGAATATTGTATACAGCAACAAAAAGATTATATGATGATTGATTCTGATGGACGTGGCTCTTTCTCATTCAACAAATGAAGCTGAATGAAAACAAACAAAAGTAGACCGAGTCATCCCTGACCCTTTATTCTATGTACATATTTTCTACCAAGTCTGCTACCTCACTAGATAAAGATATAGGGATAGGAACTGGACCTGGGATTTCACTGAAATTTCCAGATGAAAACCTCATTTACCAGAGCAAATCAGCAGCGGCTCTGTAACTCAGAATTAGAGAACTGTCCAGGTCCTTCAGAAGTTAAATGACATATAATGGCCCTGGGATCACATGTTAGACTCAATTTCAATTCAGATGATCCTGATCAGAACCACATTACTTTCTAGATGAAGAAAGGCAGAGACAGAGACAGATGGCAGTGACAGTGATTGAAATACCTGCCATCCACAATAACAAAGACCCTGTTTCTGTCTTCAGTTCTAGTTATCACAAATAACAACAATGAAAACCTATATTATTTCTTTGTATCAGGGTCTACTACCATTATTATTAACAAATCCATGTGGATATTTAAGATTTAAAGTGCACTGAGACTTTTGGGATAACTTTGGTCCACATCAGTTTGTTTTCCTTGGGTAAATGAGAGATGACTGATTTTTACAGGAACCACCAAATTCCTGTGCCTTGAAATGACTTAAATGTATAGAATAGATACTATTCCTTAGCCTCACAGAATTTTACTCACCAAACCCTTCCCATCAGAACTGCAATGAAATTAGTAAATAGACACAGAGAGATGATTTATCCAAGGTCACCCAGTTCATGAGTGAAAGATCGGGGATTGGAATCCAAATCTTGATGATTCTGGCCTCTAGACAATACTAGTTTAAGGACTACACTAGGGAGGAGTGAGCACAGAGTCTGTGACTAAAACTGAGTCAGCATCAGGAGAGGTACCAGAGATGACGGAGAAGGTTCTGTTTTCAATTCTATAACCACCTTCCATTCTGGGATGATAGCAGATTGTTTAAAAAAAAGTGACCTGTTTTATGCCACTGTTATGATACTGTCCTTTCTATTGTCATCATCTACATTCTGTGCCCCAGTCTTCATTACTTCCACCAAACCACTGGATCCAGATGGAGAATATGAGACCAATGACCTCCCACAGCCCTCCCTCACTTCAGTCCAATTCACTCTCATGTCATGGCATCACCTCCCGGATATCAGGGTCCTCTTCAAGAATGAAGGACAAGCAGCTGCCCCACTGGGGACCCAAATGGAACCAGTCAGTTAGGAAACTCCTTGCTTCTTCCCTTCCTTCACTCCTCTCTCTCCTTCTCTCCCTTCTTCCCTTCTTCCCTTTTCCCCTTTCTCTTTTCCTTCCCCCTCCCTTACTTCCTTTATCCCTCCTTTTTTCTTTTCTTCTTCCATCTCTCCCTTCTTTCCTTCCTTCCTTCCTCCCTCCCTCTCTTCCTTTTTTCATTCTTTTATCTCTTCTTCCCTTTTTTCCTTCCTTCCTTCCTTTCTCCCTCCTTTTTTCTTTCCTTCTTCCATCTCTCCCTTCTTTCCTTCCTTCCTTCCTCCATCCCTCCCTCCCTTCCTTTTTTCTCTTCTTCCTTCTTTCATTCTTTTATCTCTTCTTCCCTTTTCCCTCCCTCCCTTCTCTCCTTCCTTTCT
Source organism: Antechinus flavipes (assembly GCF_016432865.1). NCBI lineage: Eukaryota > Metazoa > Chordata > Mammalia > Dasyuromorphia > Dasyuridae > Antechinus > Antechinus flavipes. The sequence continues at coordinate 485,196,391 of NC_067401.1, read as the reverse complement.
TCCTTTCTTCTTTCCTTCCTTCCTTCCTTTCTCCCTCTGTCTACTCAGGATATCATACTCTTACCTGCAGATGCTCTTAAATGCTATTTTTTTTTTTATCACTGAACCTGGGGGTTCCTGGCTAGATTTCTTTCTTAAGGGAATGGCCTTTAACCCAAGCCACTCTGATTCATTGGTTGGCCAAAAATAGGTTCTAGGCCAAGCTCTGTTTTGTTTTGGTTTTTTTTTTTTTTGTTTGTTTGTTTGTTTGTTTTGTTTTGTTTTGTTTTTTTGAGTCCTGATTGACTGAAAGTGAATGTAAATAGCAATCATTTCTGTTTTGGCCAGGAACCCAGAGGTCTTCTCCTGGATTTATTTTAGCTGTTGTTGATGTTTTAGACTAGGTGAAAGAGGATATTTTTTGCCTCATTGCTATCTAGCCTTAATCACTAAATGGATGTAACAAACTGAGAAAGTCTCCTACTGCATCCAGGGCCATCTCCAGCCATTCTGATCTATATCTGGCTGCTGAACCCAAATGGCTCTGGAGAGGACAATAAGACAGGTGACCTTGCACAGCCCTCCTCCACGTAACATAATTCATTTTCATGTCACAGCATCACCCCCTTAATGTCACAGTCCTCTTCAAGAACAACAGTAACAACTCCCACCAACAGCTTTCTTGATGTTGCCATGTACCAGGCAAGACAATGGGAACCCAGATAATACTGGAGCTAGGATGGTAGAGTGCATAGCTTGCACTGCTACCACTACCACCACCACCCACTACCACCCTTATACTACTACTACTACTTCTCCTACCACCACAACCACCACCACCATAACTAAAATGACAAATACCACTATCCCTGTTGCTGCCGCCGCCACTACTACTATAAGTACAATGACAAATACTGTTGCTGCTATTACTATTATAACTACAATAACAGAAACAACTACTATTGCTACTACTATTACCACTATAACTACAACAAATACTACTATTACTATAACTGCAACAAATGCTATTAGTGCTACTGTTGCTGCTGCTACTACTATTACTATAAATATTACAACTACTGCTACTGCTACTTATTATTATTATATTTCTATATATACAATATTAATAATACTAAATATTAAGAGCATGCATTTATAAAGCACTTTAAATTTTGCAAAGTGTTTTACCAAAACAATCTCATTGATTCTCACAACAACCCTGAGAAGAAGGTGCTATTATTATCCCCATTTGAAAAACTGACAATTGCGGAGCTAGGTTAGGAAAGAGCAAGGGGATGGAGTGTCTCCTAGCTCTCCCCTCTTCCCAGGGGTAGAAATGACTTCCTTCAGCTAGCCCCATTATTATTCCCTTGTTTCACATCAGGAAAGAACTTCCTCCCCAAAAATATTGTTATGGTTCTATCTATACAAATGCTTTGCCTCAAGCAGAAAGAATTTGCAGATGAGATCAATTACACTGATCTGGGAGATGCTGCAGTGATTGATGCTATTTAATGGTTGGGGGAGACAGCCACTGGGAAGAAGGAGTGAACTCAGCCAATTGAAATTGTACAATTTCAGTACAACTCAGCCAATTGTACAAGCCAGAGACTTGAAGAATATATTATAAGCAAATATCTGGTCTGCCCATCAGCCCCCTCCTATTAGCATCACTAAGGTGGTTTGGCTACATATTGTCCTCTGTGACTTCTTTTCCCCTCCAAGGATGTTCGTGCATTATGGTTGAACTGGCTTTAATTTGCATAAATATGAAGTAGCTCAGTGGAGAGAGAACTAAATCTGGAATTAGGAAGACCTGCGTTCAAATCCAGCCTCAGACACTTACTAGCTGTGTGACCCTGGGCAAGTAATTTAATTTTTGTTTGCCCAAATCCACTGGAGTAGGAAATGGCAAACTTTGCAAAAATATCTTTGGTTCACCCCCATGAAAAGTCCTACACAACTCAACAACAACAAGATAATAAGTTGTATTTAAAAATATTGAAGGAGAGAAAAGGAAAGGAATCTGTTTATAGCATGATTTTTTTGAACACTTCATCCTCCTAGAAATGACACTAGACTCTACCTCATAGGATGATCGTGGGCAGAAGAAGAAGAATTAACAATGATTGAAGTTGACCAGTCAATCATAATCAGTTGTGGGTGGAATAATAATTATAATTGTTGTTGTTCAGTCATTTTCAATCATGTCCAGCTCTTCATGACCTCGTTTGGAGTTTTCTTGGCAAAGATACTAGAGTAGTTTGCCATTTCTTTCTCGAACTCATTTTACAAATGAGGAACTGAGGCAAACAGGATGAAGTGACTTGCTCAGAATCACACAGTTAAATGTCTGAGGCCAAATTTGAATTCAAGAAGAAGAGGGTTCCTGACTCCAGGCTTGGCACCCTCTATCCACTATACCATTCTGGGGTCCCCTACTAGTGTCAGGCACTGTTCTAAGCACAGAGGATACAAATACAAAACAAAACAAAATAAAAAACGAAAACCATTCCCTGCCCTTAAGCTCCTTGAGGGAGTCTAATGGAGAAAGGAGAGATACTACACAAAAGAAAGCTGAAAAGTAGGAAGGAAGGAAAAATACCAAGAAAGGGCCATAATAGAGAGGTCAGAGAAGTCTCTGGAGTAGTGCAACCTGATGAAAAAATAATATTCTAAATAGAAGTCCCTTCTTAAATGGACCTTTTGTTTTTCATGGCTCTACCCTTCAAACAGGGACAGAGATTCAAATTCAGGTCTTCCAGTTTTTCTGATATTTGTAAGCTTGGGATGAAGGCTGGAGTCATTTGAATTGCACTAGCTGTCCTCTGAGGTTGCTACCACCCCAGAGATGTGTAATCCTGCGACCGAGGTTCCATCCAGCATCCTCCCTGATTGTGCCTCTCCTGGACCCATCCCAATCTGCAGGTCTTTCTGTGTATGTGGGACCTCGGGCTCCAGGCCTGCTGGCTGAATTCTCTAAACCTCTTCTCTTGTCCTCATCTCCTACTGTTCCAAAACCACATTACTTTCATTACCCATACTACTTATACTTAAGCTATTTTTAGTGTCCTTTCTTTTAAGAAATTAAATCAGGGGAGCTTAATGAGCATAATTTTTTTTTAAAGAAAAATTCACAGTAAGTGCTGCAGAAAGCTGTGGAATTGGCTGCCATGTCCCTCAAAACCAGCCATTTTCTTCTGCAATACAATAGTTTATTTTTGGACAGCAGCCCCCACACAGTATCTCACAAATACTGCTCCAAAGTTCATCATGCATTAAAAAGAAAAGGAAGACTCTTCCCTCTTCCCCCCAGATTAGTGTTCAAATAAAAAAGAGCTTGGTGTCTCAGAGGGAGACTAAGAGAGACTTCCAGAGAGAAGCAATGGCAGGCTTGCCAGGACTAACTGCTTACAGTGCCTTAAATGTGCCAGTTTTTCAGCTTTACCCCTAATCAGCATGAAACAATCAGGAATGAGACATTAATTTTCAGTTTGCTCATCATTCTTTGAAATGATAGATAAATATTTCACTTAATTCCTATTCTATATTATATAACATTTTATATTATATATTTTTATATATTTATAAGATGCATATTTGTATATGATTTAATTTAATATAGAGAACTAGAGACAATGGAAGTTACAACAAACTTTTCAATAGTCACTATTAAGGGGGTAGCAGGAGTCAAGCTAGATTGCAGCTGACATCAAGGAATGACAGTCCACAAACCCAAAATCCTTAAATTTGTCACAAGCTAGACCAGTGCCTTGCTAAGTAAGGGGTAGCACGGGCTAAGGTCTGGTAACCAGCTCTCCATTCTACCTGTCAAAGTATTCCGGAAGCCTTCCTGAGGTCATGGTGGAACACATCCACTAACACCAATCCAGAAATGTTCCAAAGTTTACTGATTAATTTCCCTGGTATGGCACGCATGTTCCTGAGTTTTGACTCTGTGGATTGAGTAATAAATCCTCACAAGGTCAAAGTCTCAAACATGCATGGCTTGATTGCTCATGAGCTTGCAAAATTCCTATCTAGATGCCATCTTGGGCCAGAGAGCACGGGAGGGTGATGCAGGTGCTCCTTAAATTCATAATGATTCAATGACCCTAATCATCCAATCGAAGGCGTGTTGATCCTCTAGAATTTTGCTTTTAGGCCCAAGCTTCTCTTAGGTGTTTCTCTTATGTTGTGCCCCATGTCTAGAACCTCTTTCCTTCTCACTTATATTTCTTGAACGTCTTACCTCCATTCTAGGATTAACTCACAAAACTTCTGAATTTGGGTGCTCTCTCAGAGGGACACAAACTGATATGCACATGACCTCACAAGGTGCTCCTTATAGTCCTTAATTGCCTTCAAGACTCACCTCAGGCAACCTCTTTGTACACAGAAGCTCTCTTTATATGTGTTTCCTGGTCTCCAGTCATTCTCCTTTCCAGTGTCTCTTTCCCATGGCTACTTAAAGCACAAGTTTCTGTGGGTCCCTAGAGCTTCTAGGACCAAATACAAATTTCTATGCAACTGTAAAACTTTTAATCCTCTTGCTCTAAATTATCTTTTTAGACAGAGTTGCTGTCATTTCTCTTCACACACTCAACACTGGCAAACTAGTCTACCTGCTGACTCCCACAATATTTCATCTCCCTCTATCCTTTCACATGAGTTGGTACTCCCATGCCTGACATGCATTTCTCTACCTCATGAAAGCCCTTACTCCATTCATGGGTCAATTCAGATACTACCTTCTTTTTTTTAGGTTAAACATGCATAATTCTTCTAAACATATCTTCATATTCTTCATGTTGTGCAAGAAAAATCAGACCAAAAGAAATAAAAACAACAAAAGACAACTGAAAAGGAGGGAAAAGGTGTTTTTCCCCCTAGTAAATTTATTTTTTTTAAATACATATTGCTTTATGAATCGTGTTGGGTGAGAAAAATCAGGGCAAAAGGGAAAAAACATAGGAGAGATTAAAAAAAAAAAAAAAGCCAGAAAAAGAAGTAAGCCTAACATGTGTTGATTTACATTCAATCTCTTTAGTTCTTTTTCTTGATGCAGATGATATTTTCTGTCCAAAGTCTATTGGGATTGCTTTGGATCACTGAACTACTAAGAAGAACCAACCTTTTCATAGCTGATCATCTGAGATCCTTGCTGTTATTATGTACAATATATTTCTGGTTCTGCTTATTTCTCTCAGCATCAGTGCATGTAAATTTTTCCAGGCCTTTCTAAAATCACCTTGTTCGTCATTTTACATAGAACAATATTATTCCATTATTTTCATATACCATAACTTGTTCAGCCATTCCACAATTGATAGGTATCTACTCATTTTTCAATTCTTTGCTAGCACAAAAAGAGCTGCAACAAACATTTTTTGCACATGTGGTTCCTTTTCCCTCCTTTACGATTTCCTTGGGATACAGACCCAGTAATGGCACTGCTGGGTCAAAGGGTATGCAATTTTATAGCCCTCTGGACACAGTTCCAGATTGCTCTCCAGAGTGATTGGATCATTTCACAACTCCACCAAAAATGCATTAGTGTCCCAGTTTTCCCACATTCCTTCCAACATTTATCCTTATCTTTTCCTGTCATCTTAGCTAATCTAAGAGGTATAAAGTAATACCTCAGAGTTGTTTTAATTTTCATTTCTTTAATCAATAATGATTTAGAACATATTTTCATATAACTGTAGGAGGCTTTAATTTCATTATCTGAAAATTGCCTGTTCATATCCTTTGACCACTTATCAATTGGGGAATGACTTATATTTTTATAAATTTGACACAGTTCTTTATATATTTTAGAAATGAGATCTTTAGGGAGCCAAGATGGTGGAGAGGAAATGAGACCTTTATCAGAAATACTGGCTGTAAAGATTTTTTCCCAGGTTTACACTTCCCTTTTAATCTTGTTTCTGTTAAGTTTTTTAAATGCAAAAACTTTTTAAGTTAATGTAATCAATTTGCCTTTCATAATGTTCTCTAATTCTTCTTTAGTCATAAATTCCTCCATTCTGTATTTAATTTAAACTTTAACATATTTAACATGTATTGATCAACCTGCCATCTGGGGGAGGGGGAGAGAGGAAGGGAGGGGAAATTGGAACAAAAGGTTTGGCAATTGTCAATGCTGTAAAATTACCCATGCATATAACTTGTAAATAAAAAGCTATATAAAAAAATAGATTAAATTCCTCCATTCTCCAAAGGTCTGATAGGTAAATTATCCCTTGTTCTCCTAATTTGTTTATGATATCATCCTTTATGCCCAAATCATGTGCCCATTTTGATCTTATTTTGATATGTGATATGAGATGTAAGTCTATGCTGAGTTTCTGATATATTATTTTCCAGTTTTCCCAGCAATTTTTGTCAAGTAGTGAGTTTTTATTCCAGAAGCTAGAGTTTGAGGGGTTATCAAATATGAGATTGTTATAGGTCTTGGTTATTGTATCATGAGTATCTAATCTATTCCACCGATCCATCGCTCTATTTCTTAGCCAGTACCAAAATGGTTTTGATGACTGCTGCTTTATAATATAGTTTTAAGTTTGGTACTGCTAGGCCAACATCCTTTGTAGAAAATACTATGCTTTGATCCACATTCACTTTCCATCACAAGTCTATTAGAATTGCTTTGAATTATCTCATTGCTGAAAAGAGCCAAGTCCATCACAGTTGATCATCAAGTAATCTTGTTAGTGTATACAATGTTCTTTTCAGATACCACCTTCTTACCATAATTTGATCCTACTCCAATTGTCCTAAATAAAAACAGTGCTATTTGTCTGTTTCCATTCTGAAAATCTCTCATATTCTGAATGTCTGTGGAATCAGAGGAATGAAAATTGAATGACTCCTCAAACTGAACATATTATTTTAGAGCCATTTGACCAGGGTAGAATACAAGGAGATTGTTACCTAGACACAATCTGAGATCCAGCAGGTCAGTCTGTCCTGGCAGGAAGGTCAAACTGGTCCTTGAGATAATAGGTCCCCCATTGATTAAAATGGGCTGGACAAACTGTAGCTTATGGGTATAATGGAATGGTATTGTCCAACAATAAATTAAAAGAAATACAGGAAGAATTATTTGAACTGATGCAGAGAAAAATAAGGAGAACCAGAAGAATTAAAGAAAAAGAATTTTAATTCTGAGTACCTGAAAACTATTTATGGGATGGAGCCAAGACTACTGAGTAGCAAGAAGTACAGAGAGCTCCCCTTCAAAAACTTCAAAAAATGAAGAACAACACACATGTAACAGCTGAAATATCCTCTACATCCTCGATTCATTTCCCCTAACTTTAACCTCCATCACCAAGAAGAATAAGTTAAATAACATAGCCAATCAGAACACATTTATGATTATATTTTAAAATTTCTAGGTCATACACATTTGTTTGAGGGCAATAAATATAAACTTATAGAAAGTTCCAATATGTGCTTCATCTGAGTTGATGAAGCTTTACCCATATTCAGGAAAACTCCAAATGATTATTCCTTTTACCATTCCCCTTCTCCCTGCAGGCCCTATGTCCTCCCCCTTCTCCCACATTCTTTTCCTTTCTTCCAGTTCAGGCACTGTATCGGCTCAACTTGACATGTCACATTTCTCTCTCCACAAATATAAGCAAAATTGTGTGATCCCAACAGGGGGAATTAAATTAACATTCCAGTGATTCTTTTTCTAGGCAAGCAGTAAAATTTCTGGTTTTCTAATGTCCTTTTTTATTAATCTATTGATGCATTTGTACATAAATTCAACTTCCTCAGGCATAGTTTTCAGTAGCTGCCCAGTTCCTATTCCTGGCATTTTTGCTAAGAATGTTTTGTGTCTTTTGAAAGTTTCAATTGGAAAAACTATAATTAAGAGCCCCAACTTGCTCATTTATATCATATCTGTGTGCCTTTACTCTAGCCAAATTAGAATTTGTAACAGCCTCATCACAAAACAAAGCTGTTCTGAACTAAGAGATATTTTAAGGAAAAGTGAATGTTTAATCTGCTGAAACTTTTTTTAAAACTAGGCTGTATTAGTTTGTTTAAATATTTCCCTTAAGGGGTACATCATTTAGAACTTTGGAATCACTGTTTTGCAATTTGGGTTGCTTGTTAACACGATTCACTTTTTTTCCCCCTTAAGGGAGACTCTAAAATAGTATTTTTCACTGAGGATTTTTTTTATGACAGTTAACAATTAGGAACAAATCTCATGAGAGACAACAGACCTGATATACTTCAAAATAGAAAATATCATCAAAAGAGTGCAAATGAGGAGATAGACATAAAGCTTTTTTCTTCCTAATGCTTGAATTGTTTTTGGGTTGGGGTTTGGGGGGGGAAGGGGAATAGGGGAGCAGTTGTTTGTTTTTAATGAACGGATAAATGAAAAAACATTTATTATTTACTATTAATCAAACACTGAGCTAAGCACTAGGGATATAGATTACTAAAATTAAGACAGTCCCTGTTCTCAAGCAGCTAACATGATGCTGTGAGGCAACATATTTAGAGCAGTAGCAACCAAGGAAGCCAGACATTTTTTGGAACACTGCAGGGATGTCGAGTGGGGAAACAGGGGAATAGACTAATATTTCCTTTCTAGTACCATGGCACCATTGATGTGATTATGATTCAGTAGCTAGAGGAATTGTGGAGGAGGGGAGAAGAGCAGTAGATGTGCTGGCAAGGCACATGACAAGTAGATCATAGATAAAGAGTTGAAAAAGACTAAGAAGTTATCTACTTTGCTTCTTTTACAAGTGCTAAAACTGAGATCCAGGGAATTAAATGTGACTCAAGTAATATATGTCAGATTTGAGATTTAAACTGAAGTACCCTAGAAAGCTGGGGCTCCCTGGGTACAGTGGATCACAAGAGGCACTCACCAATCAGGACAGTGGAGATCTTAGAGTGAAAGTTCTGGACCCAAAGGGCTAAATCTTCAAAGGCATAATCTCGGGACCAGGCAGTCAGGCAGCTGACAGGATGCTATCAGGGAGTAGACAGATTTGAAGTCAGGGAAAGCTGAATTCAGATCCTGTATCTGGACACTTACTTGTGAATCTATAGCCAAGTCTTTAAACTGAGCCTCATTTTCCCCAACTGTAAAAGATAAAAATAATTATAGCTGCACTGTCTACCTCAAAAAATTGTTGTAAAATTCATACATGATATATACAAAGTGTTTGGACAATTTTAAAAGCACTATACACATGCCACTTAAAAATTATCATCCATTTACTCACGTTTTTAAATATTTTGAAATGGATTTTTTAAAATGTAAAAAATGTATAAAAGCAAAATAAAAAAAGAAAGACACACACACACACAAAATTGTCATGTACCCAACAGAACATAAGGGAGGATTCAAAATATATAACGATAAATTTCCTTTTCAAAAAGGCATACATAAGGCTAGAAACTGGAAAATGAATGGATGCCCATCAATTGGAGAATGGCTGGGTAAATTGTGGTATATGAATGTTATGGAATATTATTGTTCTGTAAGAAATGACCAGCAGGATGAATACAGAGAGGACTGTCGAGACTTACATGAACTGATGCTGAGTGAAATGAGCAGAACCAGGAGATCATTGTACACTTCGACAACGATATTATATGAGGACATATTTTGATGGAAGTGGATTTCTTTGACAAAGAGACCTAACTGAGTTTCAATTGATAAATGACGGACAAAAGCAGCTACACCCAAAGAAAGAACACTGGGAAACGAATGTGAACTATCTGCATTTTAGTTTTTCTTCCCGGGTTATTTATACCTTCTGAATCCAATTCTCCCTATGCAACAAGAGAACTGTTCGGTTCTGCAAACATATATTGTATCTAGGATATACTGCAACATATCCAACATATAAAGGACTGCTTGCCATCTAGGGGAGGGGGTGGAGGGAGGGAGGGAAAAAAATCGGAAAAGAAACGAGTGCAAGGGATAATGTTGTCAATATAAAGTAATCATTAAATAAAAATTAAAAAAAAAGAAAAAGAAAAAAAAAGAAGGCATACATAATAGAAGACATTGTATTCATAACTGTCCATCTTTTCTTTGCTTCCTTGCAGATTTTCTTTTATTCTCTGCTCTGCACTTTTTAATTTATCATTTTTCTTTCTCTTTCCTCCCCTTCACCTCCTCTAAGGAGGCTACATTAAGTATATATATATATACACACATATGCACACATATATACACATATATACATCTAAAAGAATATTAATATGGCTGACATAATATAGATCAATTGATTGAAGTTTTTTTAAAAAGTTTTACTTTGAGATCAATGATTATTACCCCTACTTTTTTCTAATAAATTCTGTTCCTGATCATTGTTATAGTATTTGTGTATTTCTTTTATTTTCTATCCCTCTGAATTCCTTTGCCTTACTTCTACCCATTTACTTGCCTTCTTCTTAATTAAGCTCCCCACCTTCTCTCCATGGATTCCTTCTTTATCTTTTCTCCCCATTCTTCCCCTCCCTCTTTATCCCATCCTCATTAATCTCCACACCTTTTCTCCTTGATTTATATACCCTTTTATGCCCCACCTTATCCTATTTTCCCTTATTTCTTTATAGATTTTGGAAGATGCTATGCCCTTCTTGGTATACATATGTATTGTTCCCTCTTTAACCTATTCCAATGTGACTAAGATTTCAGAATTACCATCCCTCTTTTCCCATCTAATACTTCTGTGTTCATTCTTGTTCTAGGATTTCATTCATATTTTATAATTACTGTTTATTATCTCTTCCTATGTGATTTTGCTTTTTAGAGTCACATCATACTCAGCTCCACCTCAACTTTTCTTTTGGACTAGTCAGTGATGGTTTTTTTTTTTCTCAATATTATTTTATTTTATTTTCCAAAAACAAATAAAGATAGTTGCAATATTCATTTCTATAAGATTTTTTGTTCCATTTTTTCTTCCCTCCTTTCCCACCCCTTCCCCAAATAGCAAGCAATCTGACATAGATTAAACATGTACAGTCCTTCTAAACATGTTTCCATATTTATCATGTTGTGCAAGAAAAATAAGACCAAAAAGTTAAAAGCCACAGAAAAAGCAAATAAATAAACAAAAGATAAAAATAATATTTTTTACTATTTTACAATACAATACAACACAAAATATTAATATTTTACAATAGTAAGTAGTCTGCATAGCTCTTTTCTGGATTTGGATGGCATTTTCTACCCCCAGTCTATTGGAATTGTCCTGAGTCACCATATTGTTAAGAAGAAGTGTACAAGCTTCTACTGCTTCTGCTTACCTCACTCACTCTGCATTAGCCCATGCATGTCTCTCCAGGAACCTCTGAAATAGCCTTCCCCTAATCTTCCACAACACAAAAATATTTCACCACATTCACAGATCACAATTCACTCAGTCATCCCCCAACAGATGGCATCCACCCAACTACCAGTTCCCTGCCACCACAAAAAAAGCTGCCACAAACATCCCTGCACATATGGGTTCCCTGTACCCCATGATTTCCCTGGGATACATCCCTGGGAAGGATCATCACATATTCTTGCTGTTACTGTGTACAATGTTTTCTTTTGGTTCTGTTCGCTTCACTCAGCATCAGTTAATGTATGTCTTTCCAGACTTTTCTGAAATCAGTCTGCTCATCATTTCTTAGAGAACAATAATATCCCATAGCATTCACATACCATAACTTATTCAGCCATTCCCCAACTGGTTGGCTTCCATTCAATTTCTAAGTCCTTGCCACTAAAAGGACTGCTACAACATTATTGTACATATGGGTCCTTTTCCAACTTTTATAATATCTTTTGGATACAATTGGATCAAAGAGTATGCAATTTTACAGCTTTTGGGGCATAGTAGAACAGGAACTTATAATCAAGGATCCATGAACTTGTTATTTGAAAAGACAAAATTTTGATAATTATTTCAATACAATTGGTTTCCTTTTTTGATCCTGTGCACTTTTGTTTGTTGTTTGTTTGTTGTTATTGTTAGTCCTTTGTTATCCAAGAGGACATTATTTTGAGATGGTCCATAGGCTTTTGGAGAAGGAAATGGCAGACCTCTCCAGTATGTTTGCTCAGCCAATCCCAAATGAGGTCATACTACTGAAAGACAACTGAGCAACAATTACAGCATCAACACTCATTGACTTTTTTTTTGGAGTTCTTTATTGACTTCATTGATGAATTATACATGAGAAACTTGATAAAGGGATAGATAGCATGGGATAATCAATAAAGAATTGACAGCACAGTCAGTAAGTTGGCTATGTGATGCTGGCTACCTCAGTTATTCGCTCAAGACTTTAGTCAACTCTCTACTATGGAAGATATAGAGAAGATACTGACTTGCTTGGTAGAGGGATTTCCTCACCTGGGGATTATTTATACTATGAAATCAAAGATTTAGTTCCTATTCTAGAATATGGGTGATATGTGTGGTGTGTGTATGTGTGTGAATATATTAATCTAATGTTGCAAATTAAGGGATGTTCTTTAACTTTAAGTGGCCACTCTCTTCTTGAAACATCACTTGACATTTTAGAAGACCCATTTTGTCAAGTATTCCTGCATGACTTTCCTATTCTAGAACTCTGATCCCATGATCCTTCTGTGTCTCTAATGTATGATTGCTGACCCTTCTCTCTGCTATTCTTTTTCATAAGATAGATGAGTAAAAGTGTTTCTTGTTTAGTGTTGAAACATTTTTAGTGATGCCTTTTATTTTATATTAATAATTTCCATAAATATCTGCCCTTGCATCTCTGCATCAAACTCTTTGTAAATGATTGATCAAAAATAACTGCTACATTGACTGATTTTCGCCCTAGTATCCCTGAGTCCTCTTGTAATGGGGTGGAGTGGAGGATGTTTCATGTAGAAGGTCAATATATCTTAATGACTAAATGACTAAATTCATCAGAAAACTATTAAATAATTAATTAAATTAAATTAATTATTAAACTACCTGTGACAGTTGAGTATTTGCATGTTTAAGTCACTAGCTTATAGAAGACCTTAGGTGATCTTGTTTTTTAGTCCACCTTGTTCATAAATGAGCAAGAGAAAAGGACAAATGGGCTAAGAAACAAAACTTCCTATTGAATCTCCCTTTTGAACCTTAGCGTCATGTTGCTAACTAAGCTGGTTGATATTTTCCTGTGGAAGCACAGGACTGAAGAGACAAAAGATCTGAGTTATGTTTTGGTTTTAACACTTATAATGTGGAGTACAAATATTTAAATAGCAATTTATCCGGAAAAGATCTTGGGGTATTAGTGAATTGCAAGGTCAATTTGAGGCAGCAGCAGGTTCTCTCAAAGATAATGTGAGCTATTAAGAGAAGTATAACTTCCAAAAATAAGAAGGCAAGGACTGCTCTGTACTCTGCCTTGCTCAGAGCACATAAGGAGTGTAGTATTCTGTTTGGGAAGCCACTGAAGGGAGAACATTGATGAATTGGAAAACATAGATGAACTCCAAAGGAAAACAACCAATAGAGAGAAGGATTTTTCTTGAGCCCATGTCATGTAGTAACTAGGTGGAAAAAGTGAAGAGAAAATTTGGAGGAGACTTTCAAGTATTTGAAGGACTGTCATATGAAAGAGGGATTAAGACTTGCTAATGAATGGAAATGGAAGGGACATGTTTAGACTTAATTTCAATGGAGTTCTTCAAGTAGAGACCAGGGTGTATTTGGCTCAGGGGACATGCATGTTGTTCCATGGAATTGAAGTCAAGTTGAGCAGCTGATGGAAAATGGAGTTACCAGGAAGGTCATAATCCCTTCTTCTCTCTCCCTCTCCTCCTTCTTTTTTCCCCTCCTCCCCCTTCTTCCCTCTTGCCTATCTCTCCTTTTTTTCATCTCTCTCTTTTTCTCCCTTTCTCTATCTCTCTACTTCTCTTTTAATCTCTCTCTTTCTCTCCACTTCTCTTTTCATTTTTCATCTCTCTCTTCTGCATAAACACACACACACACACACACACACACACACACACACACAGAGGCTCTGGGAGGAGTTTAGTGTTCTACCTCCAGCCCTTCACCCAAGAAGAGACGCAACTGAAGGTGGATTGAGCAAAACCTGAGTCATTTCTTCATAGTGATGAGATTTGGGGTGATCAACTTGAGAAGGGGCTTTGGGAAAAGTTGATCTATGAAGTGAACCAAGCCAAGCAACTTATGAAAAATGGAGTGTATGGAAAACAGCACTACAGTATTGACATGCAAGTGTCATTATTCATGATGCTTCTAGGCTTTTATCCCTTAAAAGGAAAAATCAGGAACTTTGGGGATAATCTATGTTGAAAGATTAAAAATTCCTGAACTTTGCTTTATCAGATAAAATTGTGGAGTTTGTCATTCAATGTCAAGATGAGTACATCACAGCCTATTTACTGACATATACCAAGTCTCTAAACTAAAACTTTTTCACTACTCAGATTAATTGAAATGAAGTGAGATCTTTCATATAGTGGAAAGAGCTCTGGATTCAAGGGCATGCTGGAGCCAAGATCTAATTGCTCTTTTACTGTTTAAAAAAAAAAAAAAAAGCCAGGGAGAGACAAAATATAGAAAAAAAAAATTTTTTTTTTACAAAATATAAAAAATTAGGTACGGAGAGAGGAAATCCCATATAAACATCCCTAAATATCATGGCAAATGGTTCTAACACATTTCAAAACTGTTGTAGACACTCACTTGAGGCAGTCAAAAGCTTGAGAAGGTGTGAGGAACATGGTACACTTTTTAATTGTCTTGATCTCAAAGTTAAGTGGGTAATGGGATGGAGAGGATAAATTAGGTTTATAAAATCTTAGTGCTTGAGCCCAATACAGGCTTTATTTAGTTGAATCCTACTCCAAAATGAAATTCTCTCTAAAAAAGGGGGGGAATATTTTGTTTCACCCTGGAAGACAGATCAAGGAATAATGGGCACAAGTTGCTAATTTAGATTGGGGACTTTCCCAAAGTGCAACGGAATAAGTGATTCTGGGAATAGTAGGCTCTCATTGGATGTCTCTAAATTAAAGCTAGATGATGACTTGATATGGATAATACAGGGGGAATTCTTCTTTAGGTATTGATGAGCCTAGATGATCTCTGAGGTTCTTATCACCTCTGAAATCCTGGAACAACAACCACTTAGCTTCTGCTGAAGTACTTTTAGTGGTGGAGTGCTCACTACCTCTCTAGGCAGCTCATTCTATTAGAAAAAGGTTCTAATTGTTAAAATGTTTTAAAGCTGAAATTGGTTTCCTTAACTTCTGCCTATTTTCTAAACTCACAGAAATCAAGTTCCTCTATTAGAGGTCTAGTATGCCACTGGTCTAGTATGTTAACATCCAATCATTTAAAATCAGGATCATGGTAGGGCAAAAATCTGTAAAATGGGGATATTGATTTGCTGATTAGATAACATTTTGATGTTTCTTTTTTTTTTTTTGCAAAATCTGAAGCATTCTATAAATGCTAGCTATTTATATTTTTTAAAATTATGTTTTTTTCCAATTACATGTAAAGACAATATTTATTTTATTTTATTTTATTTTTGTTGAGGCAATTGGGGTTAAGTGACTTGCCCAGGGTCACACTGCTAGGAAGTGTTAAGTGTCTGAACATTTGAATTCAAGTCCTTCTGACTTCAGAGCTGGTGCTCTATCCACTGCATCATCTAGTTGCCCCCATAAAGACAATTTTTAACATTCATTTGAATGCATTTACATCGGTAGATCAATAATGGGTCTTAAAGGCTCTCTTCCAATAAGATATTGTCCTTGGAAATGCCAAGATCTTTTAGGATTCTTACCTAAGTCTAGCCTATGGCTCCTTGGTGAATGGTTTATCATTATATTTTAAAAGAAGCTTTCCTTTATTCTATTCTATATGGCCAAGGATAGTGGCTACACTAACACAGATTATGGCTCCTTTATGACTTATAATGATCTTAATTCATCTCCCTGCAACTATCCTGCTGATGGGCTTCTGTGATTTTAGGATGTTGATTGTCCCTGGTCCAAACAGTTTGTCACTAGAATACCAGAGATTCTCTTGTGCCACAAATGACCAAAACATATTTGGGATGATTTTTCACAGTCTTGGCTCATACAATTAGCTCAGGAAATCGGGGTTGGGAATATATGACCCCAGAGTTTACTGAGACGAACTCTCAATTTGCAAGCATATGTGTCATAATCAGACTTTTTATGAAAAGAAGAATTCCTTTTTGTGTTATTTGAAATAATTTGCTCTGGTGTGTATCCATTAATTTATTCATTATCAAAAATGCACCTTGCCTGAGAGAATGAATTGATAAGTATGCTAAATGCTTATAATTCTTTGTAAAATTGTTGATATTCATCCATTTTCATCTAAGTTATCACATGTTACTTTGTTTTATGCTATTTGTTTTTGTTATAAAAGACTTCAGAGGTGTAGCTGTGAATTTATAATTGAAATTTACTTTCTTGATTTTAAAAACATGAATCAAAAAAACTTCATCTTGAAAGATGTGTTGTCTATACATTTTAAGGCAAAATTAAGATGGGCAAGGTAATTGTTGATACTATTTAACCAGAATGGACAACTTTTAATAAGTGTAGGACTCTTAGAGTGCATCCATCTCCAAAGAGATGACAAGTAGAAATATATATATAGTATTATTTTACTGTGTATATATTTATAGAGAACTATTTATATGTGTTCATGTAAGTACACAACCAGCGAGCTATCTATTTCCAAGCTGGAAAAGAGGGGGAACAAAGAACAAAAGAAAACCTAAAAAGAAGCAAAGAAAAGTTGGGTAGTTTTGAAAACAATGTGTAGTATTTCTTTTGTAAGTTTTCTTGAAATGTGCATTTATTGTTTTACATCAAATCCTCTCTCATAGTCTGCTGTATACATGAGAACGATTTTTTTCTTTTTTTCTCTTTTCATATTGAAGTTTACAAGCAATGAAAATTTTACCCAAAAAAAAAGCCAACTTAGAGTGTAATTTATGGCCAGAATCCAATACCCATAGAACAAATCCATTTCTTTCAGTGGTGTACATAAGGCACCAATCAATTACAGTTTCTAATGATGGCATGATGATGGTCTCTTTCTTAGTATTGGGGGCAGGTGCAGCCAGACACTATTTCTCCTGCAGTTCCAGGCTGCTCCCAGCAAGTGTCCTCAGGCATTGCTTTCAGTATTTTTGGTCAGGCAAGTTCAAAGCTGTGAGAAAGGAAAAATTCTTTTTCCTTACCAGCTCTGCCACAATAAAGGAGGTCTTCCTCCTTTATTTTTCCTTGTCTGTCAGAGGATCCAGATATCCCTGTGTCACAGCCACAGTGACATCCTACAGGGATTCTTCTTATGGGGGCTATTTCTGTTCCTCCAACTGACTTCTCCATTAAGTTTCCAACACATCTCTATTAGAGGCATTTACAAAGCTGAGTCCCCTTCTCCCTCAGATACCTGAAAGGGGGAGGGATGAACTGAAGGAAAACTTTGTTACAAAGGAGATGAAAAAAAACTCTTGTTTGTTTCTTCCTTTCCTCTCATTTAGTGGTTCTTAAAGTGTATGAGAAATGGATTTTTGGTAGTCTGGGGAAATCTATAGACCCTTTTCCAGAATGCTGTTTTAAATTCATAAAACAGAATATATGGGATTACAAAAGAAATTCATTTTATTGAAAGCTATCAAGATATTAAACTCAAGCACCTCTACCCTAGGTCAAAAAAAGTAGGTTAAAATATTAAAAACATCCTCATAAAAAGGTTTATTCAAATCATATTAGGTTATTAGCAACTAGCTAATAACTAGCTATAGCTAAAGTGGAGAAGGGCCTGTATCACCTTGGGCAAATAACCACCGTGGCTAAGTTTTATCTTTTCTAAAATTTGAGGTTTGATTTGATAACTTTGTGGGGGCCTGCAGAGTCTGGATCTGTGATTCTATGATCTTAAGACTTTCTGCTTGCCCCATGGATTCCTTTTAATCAAAATGAGATAAGGAACTAGACCAGGACAAGTTGTTTGGGACAGTAGATGATTGCTCTCACTTTCGGAGACTTCTCAGGGCCTATCCTTTGAATGGAGCCACTAAAAATTACTGTTCTTTGTTTTGCAGGGGGGGAGGGGGGATCTTTTCTCGTTTCCCCTTTAACTTCTCTCCCACAAAGAAGGGGAAAGGGGGTAGACCAGAAAAGCTTCGACATTTAACAAAAATAAAATCATTAGTGATGGAGGAAATCGTTCTAGAAAACCAGCCCCAATTATTTTAGGATTATGGATCTAGATCTGGAAGGCCGGCATCATTTAGTCCAGTTCCTTTTATTTTACAGAAGAGAAAACTGAGACCAGGGAGGCTAAATTACTGGCCAAAGAGCTCTACAGGAAAACAACCCCGTTAGGCAGCATCGACCCAAAATAATCTGGGTTAATTGGGCGGCTCAGTTACAATCTGCCAGAGATGGAAGACTTTGCTGGAGAAAATGGGTGGGAGACTAGCAGACTAGGCCTAGTCGGAAGAAAGGACCAGTGGCCTGGAACCTCATTTAAAACACATCCAGCAAAAAGAGGTAAGAAAGAAAACGTGGGTGGCCAGATATTAATCTAGCGATTGCACTAGCAGATGGGCATTCTCCATTGGGGGATGGGAGTTGCGTAACTGGATTCCCGATGTCTAGGTCCTAGCCCTGCACCCCAAGCACAGCTGTTGTTTGCTGGTTACATTTGGGGTCCCTCGGCCTTAGCTAGTGGCCAGCTGGCGAGAGGGCCCCGGCCCAGGTGGGCACCGAGCAGGACAACATTGACAACGGCGGGGTGCGGGCCCGTTGCACCTGCCGGGGGAAGGGGCGGCTGGCGGACTGCGCCCTTCCCAATCGCTGGGCGTGCGCTTTCTGCGTGCCAGTGCGAGCCGGGCCCGGAGCCCCGCGGTCCCGGCGGAGGGCCCGGGGAGCGGGGAGGGGCCGGCCGGCTAGAGCTCGTTCGCAATCACATGGGGGCCGCGGGCAGCTCCATTGGTTGCGGCCGGGCCAGTCGCGGCGCTCGCCGGCTGCGGTTGGTCCCGAGGCTGCAGCGCCAGCACCGGCCCCGGAGTCCATGTTACGCTTTGTCTAATTCCCCTCGTTACAGAGTCATGTGCTGCTGCTCCCGCCGCCGCCGCCGTCGCCCCCGCCGGTGCCCCGGCTCCTCCGCCGCGCGTCCGGCTGGCAGCCGCGGGAGGGGCCGCGGGAGCAGGGTCCAGGGCGCCGCGCCGCGCTCCCGCCAGACCCGCGCGCCCCGGGCCAGCCGCGCCGCCGCCCCCCGCAGGTGATGCCGCCCCCTCCTGCCCCAGAGCTGCCGTCGCTCCGCCAGGTGGGTCCTGTAGTCCTCCAGCCCGCTGGGGAGGGGCGCAAGTGGGGGTCGGGGTGGGCGCTGGCACCTTGCCCTATCCTCCCTTCCCGTGCGCACCGAGCTGCGGGCTGCCCCTGCACTGGGGCTCCTGGAAGGTGCTCCCGCGCCGGGGCCCGGACTGTGGGTGGGAGCCCGGCCTATGCGCCGAGCCGCGCGCTGCTGGGAGATTGCGGAGCACATGGCCCCCTCTCTTCCTCTTTCCTTCCTTCCGTCTGTCCGTCCGAAGGTCCTTCCTTCCTTCTCACCCTCCCGCCCCTTTGGCGTTTCTCCTCCCTCTCCACGATCACAGGACTACGATCCCTGGTCACGGCACCGCACGGAGCTGGGCTGGGCAAGCTGCTGGGGGCTCACTCTCCGGGTTCCTGCCCTGCGCCGGGAGCGCGCCTCGCCTCCAGACCCGCCCCAGTGCCCAGGCTTATTGAGCAGTGCCAGCCAGCCCCCGCCCGCCAAGCCTCCCGGAGGAGCGGGCGGGCGGGGCTGGGAGTCCGCTTGGCCGGGCTCCAGGGAGGTGAGAGCCAGCGCTCCGCCTCCAGCGCCAGGGGAGGAGGGGGGGCAGCAGGTGCGGGGCCACCTCCGGTTGGGCACCGGTATAATCCGCTTCTAGCTCGCCTCGAGGCGTGGGCATCTGGGATCGTGACTTCTCCGGCTTGAGTCCTGCATGGGGGGGACCTGAGAGGAAGACCATTCGGTTAGTCGCCCGAGAGTTCTCCCACTCCAGCCAAGTATTCAGGGGTTAATTGGGGACTTTCTTCGCTGCCACCCCCTTTTAGGGTCCCCTCTGCCCTAGAAAAAGGAGTTGTTTGGTTTCTTCCCTAAGAGCCATCTCTAGTGGAGAGGAGCTGCGGCAGGTCGTGAGGAAAAGAGAGGTAGGTTCTGATTGCAGGGGAAAAGATTGGGGTGGGGGGGGGCAGTCGCTGGGGACCACTGTATGCTGAGGAGCATTGAGGGAATGATGATAAAGTGAAAAGTGCGCTGGGAGATAAAAAGCAGTAATTGGCAAGGGCGATGGATAGGACGAGGTTTTGGCATGACCCTAATGTACCCATAAATCGGAACCAACTTGAAGTACATTGGGATTAGTGTGATTTTTGACAACTGTTCCCTGTCAGTTGTGTCCATCTCAGACCCAGAGCCGTTCTCTCTTGTGTCTGTAGGATTGTGGTTAGGGTTCCAGTGGGCAGAAAATACTTGATGATTCTGTAGGGATCTGGCCCGGAGAGACATGTCTTGAGGTGCTTTGGTAGCTGCATTTAAGGTAACATAAAATGACACACACCAAGGAGCTTGGGTGTACTAGGCCTTAGGTAACTCCTTCCCACTAGTTCTGGAAACAGCTGAATTCGATTTCCCCCAGAAACACCCAAGTGCTGTTTCAAGTGCCAAGAATAATAGTGATTCAGAGCTTCCCTGCTTGGAGTGGACAAGGAGCTCTCTGGTCTTTCCCTACTTCCCTGAAAAATCTCCCACCCTGAACAGTAAATGACTAACTCCATAAGGTGAATCTTGAAGTTGGATTCTAGGTTCTGCTATTTAAATTTTTTGCCTAGCTGTTCAGGAATGCTCTCTAGTCTGCAGGATTAATTTAAATTTTGTCACTGGTTTTCAAAATCTGTTGTCCGTATGGCAACTTCATGTTATCTCCTCCCACTTAACCTTAGGTGTTCTTGTGTTTACATAGGTGGTACCTGTATCTTGTTGACTGTGATCTAGCAGATAAGAAGGTTGGAGTCTGCTTAGATTGTCCATATGTGAACTGATGCCTTGTGGACTCTTCTGACAAGTGGGCTGTGTGTCCTTTGACTAAATTGTTCATTTAAAAAAATCTTGTGATTTTTTAAAATGTCTTTTCAATTTAAACAAAACTTGGGGACATTTCCCTGCCCCCAGACTTAAGAGAGGTTTTGTCTTCAGAATTTAGTAGCATTTTGATTAAAGGGGTGTGTGTGTGTGTGTGTGTGTGTGTGTGTGTGTGTGAGAGAGAGAGAGAGAGAGAAAGAAATGGGCAAAGCTCAACAGTTTTTAGAGGGTAATTTTAGTAAATTAACATTGACTATGGAAATTATATTTTTAAAAATACAGAAAGACCAGTTGATATTAGAAGTATGGCAGTTGGGGATTTGGGGTATTTATGATAGTTGTGATTATGCAACATTTTCAAAGCCGCTAGTCAATAACATTTGTTCAATTGCCAGCAGCATGAGAAGTGCTAGACTAAGGTGACCTGTGAGAAGTTTGAAATGAAGCAGTTCGGCTCTCCAGGAAGGCATACTGGTGAGCCCCCCCACAGCAAGGACTGTCAGGTGAATTGGGTGTTGGGGCTGGACAGAGGCTTAGGACCATTAGGCAGATTGAGTCTTGCTTACATTTTTTTTTTTCCTGAGGCAATTGGGGTTAAGTGACTTGCCCAGGATCACACAGCTAGGAAGTGTTAAGTGTCTGAGGCTAGATTTGAACTCAGGTCCTCCTGACTTCAGGGCTGGTGCTCTATTCACTGCATCACCTAGCTGCCCCCTTGCTTACATTTTTAAAATAGTAAAAAGACTGGGTAAGCCTAAAAGCAAAGGTGTCCCACAAAGAATGGATAGCATGTGCTAACCCCCAGAAGGGAACCATGTATAATCGTAGTAATAAGAGTCTAAATTTATATAACACTCTAAGTTTACATAGCACCTCATGTTGTCACATTGTTTTCCCAGACACCCCTGTGAAGAAAGCTGGGCAGAGTACATTATTACCCCTTCCTCTCCCTCCCAATCCCTTCCCTCCTGTTTTACTCCTGGGGAACTGAGTTTCAGTTTTAAGTAATTTGTCTAAATTCATATAGCTAGTAAATGGCAGATCTCAGACTTAAACTACTTTTAAAATTTCCTAATGGATCACCTGGGTGGATAAGAGTACTGGAGCTGAAGGCCTGAAGTCAGCTCCAGGCACTATTTAGCTATGTGATCCTGGGCAGGTTATTTTACCCCACCTGCCTCAGTTTTCTCATTTGTAAAATGAGCTGGAGGAGAAAATGGCAAACCACTCCAGTATCTTTGCCAAGAAAATCCCAAATGGGGTCATGAAGAGCAACAAACATTTCCTGATCGACTATGCTGACTCTGAGAACAATAAGTAGATTTGTTTGATATATATGAAGCATGAAAGATGTAGGGTCTTTCACTGGGTGGAGGCAATTCTCCCTGAAGGCAGAAAACAGCTTAATAGATGATGTGATTTCCCAGATTACATAGTTAACAAGCTGGGTGGCCCAGTGGATAGAGTGCTGGACCTGGAGTTGGGAAAGAATTGACTTCAAATCTTCACTTGCTGTGTGAGCCTTTAAACCCTTCCCTAGTTTTTCAGTCTGTGTAATGGGAAGAGCTCTCACCTCCCCGGGCTACAGGAGATGATTCTTATATTAATCAAACCTTTACAAATGCTAACTAACTTCAAAGCTAACACTCCACACTGCCTGCTGCATGTATTTTTTTAAATATATTTTCATTTTCTTAAACACTTCTCAGTTACATTAATTTTTAATATTAATTTCTTAAAAGTCTGAGTTTCAATTTCTGTTTCCCTCTCTCCTCCAAAAAACATGCTTCAGTCTATTCAGAGTCCATCGGTCCTCTCAGTTAGGAGGCGGATAGCATTTTCATCACCGGTCCTTTGGAATAGTCTTGGATCATTGTCTTGAGCAGAGTAGCTAAGTTTTTCACAGTTGATCATCTTTACGATATTGCAATATTGTGACATGACAGCCTATGTCTGTTCATCTCACTTTGCATCAGTTCATCTAAGTCTTTTCATGTTTTTCTGAACCATCCTGCTTGTCGTTTTTTATAGTTCAGTAATATTCAATCACAATCATTTACTACAATTTGTCCAGATATTTCCCAGTTAATGGGCATCCTCTCAATTTTCAATTCTTGAGGCATATAGTTTATAATAGTAATTTGATTCTAAGCATTAGCTACCTAAATCATTATAGATATCTGCATGGAAAATAACATTCAAAAAAATAATGATGCAGTCGATACCACAAAAGACAGAATTTGAATGATTCTGAATGTCTGAGGAGCAAGAAATCAGGGCCAGTGTTACTGAAGGGCCTGAGTTTCCTCATCTATGAAATAAGGGAATTAGATTGAGACTTCCTAAAAGTCTCTTCTGACCTCCCTGGCACAATGGAACTGTTACTTCCTGCATTCTAGACTACAGTGCTGGATTAGAATTGCCACCTGTAGTGTCGGGAAACTCACTCCTTCAGGAGGTAGCCCGTTCTACTTTGGAACAGTTCTCATTCTTAGTTTGCACCCCAAGTCGCCTCCTTGTAACTTTTTCCATGGATACTAGTTCTTTCCTCTGCTGCAACACATAACAGTTCTGTGTGTGTGTGTGTGTGTGTGTGTGTTTTTTTTTTAATGGATCGACTGCCTTCTATTTGTAGAATGCTTTGCTAGATCAGGGAAATAAATCATTTAGATAAAACACTTTTTGCCTGTGCAGGGGTGAATATGATATATATACAATTAGCTTTTAGAAGAAAGTCTATGTGGCAAGTGTATCAAAGAGGTTCAGAAAATAATAGAATGAGCTAATATTGACATACTTTAAAGATGCAGAGCTCTTTATATCTCATATATATCTTAATTTTACAGCTGTATCCTCACCCAGCAATCCTACCAGCTAAACACGGGTAATATTATTATTAGCCCATTTTACATTTGGGATAACTGAGATATAATGTGAACTGTCTACCTCTGGTCATTTACTAAGTGAGCATCAGAGACGGGATTTGAGTCTAAGATTTTCCTGATTCGACATCCAGCATCCCTTATCCTATTTTGTTTTCCCTTTAAGAAAAATGCCATCTTTGTGCCTTTGTATTTGATAATCTACCTCTCCAGCTAAATAAATTGCTCTCCTCTCTTCACCTGAATTCTTTCTGTGACCATCTTAGGTCTGTTCACGCTGATTGTCAATTTCTTCCTCAATATATGGAAGCTGGGATGGAACAAGAGACTTCCTCCTAGCCAGTCTCTTCTGACCTCTCTGGCACAGTGGGACTGTTACTTCCTGTGTTCTAGATGACGGTGCTGGGCTAGTGCGGCTTCAGCCTGACTTAGCTCTTCTAAGCAACTGCAACACTGTTGGCTCCTCTGATGCCTGCAGTCAACCAGAGCAGCTTTACAAAAACAGTTTCTGAGCTCTCCAGTTTTGTCCCCATGTGACTTTTTTTTTTTTAAGAACAAAATAAAACTATTCAACAAGATGTTAACAACAACTTCCTTTGTATCCCCTCCTTATTTCTGTTCAGTTTGTAAAATTAGATGTGATGTTGGATTTTTTCAAATGTAGCCAAAATCATTGCATACGCTCTTCTCACTTGGCAGCTTCTTAGAAGTCCTGCGGCATGGCGTGGAACGATGGTCTTTTTTTTATGCAGCATAGTAATATTCCATTTCATTGCTATAGCACAATTTGCTCATCCACAACCTTATTTCTGAAAATCCTGTCTGTTTCCAATATTTAGGTTATTATAAATGAAGAAGTTGTGAAGATTTTTGTAGAGAGAGGGTTTATTTTTCTTCTAATAATAATCATTAGGATGTCATCCCAACAATGCAACTGAATCAAGAAATATGTGAATTAGGCAGTAAACATTTATTGAGTACCTACTATGTGTCACGCAGTAGGAATGCAAAAAAAAAAAAAGGCAGAAGGGAGCTCATAGTCTAGTGGGGGATATATGTTGCTGGCAACTCTGTACCAAGAAGCTGTCTGCAGGATGAATTTGGAGAAAAGCAATAGAGAGAAGGCACTAGAGGAAAGGGGATAGGGAAGGGCTTCTTGTAAAAGGTGGGACTTGCAGGAAGCTAAGAGGTTGAGGGAGATTGTTCCCAAATTGGTAAGTGGATGGTTTTATGTAGGAGGCCCAGGTCATTGAATTGCAGAGTGTGAATAAGCTATGGACAGACTGGAAAGGTGGTGGTCGGTGGGTAGGGCAGTTTATAAAAGGCTTAAATTCCCAACAGATTTGTTTTCTGTATCTTAATGTTTCTTCCCAAATATCAGAGCACACTACTTTTGAGTTCCATCAGGTATAGTTTGGTGGTTTCTTCTAACATTGAATTTGGTTGTTTTGGGCAGTTGGAGCGGTGTAAAGGGGTACTTTGATATCTTTATGATGGCCGTTTCTCTGAGTTTGTGAAAAAAAATGTTCAAGTGATTTAAGTTAGTAATTTGTGTTTCATTTCTATAATTATTTATTTGTTCATATTCTTTTGTCATTCCATAGTTGGGGAGAGGAATAGGTTAGTAGTGGGGAGTATGAATAGAACTATTGATTTTCATTACAAGTGCTCCCAGTTAGAAAACTCCCTCTTTGGTATAGATTGGCACCTGCTCTGATGCTGAACCAGTCAGTCAGCATTTATCAAGCATCGAATCTGTCAGGTACTGTGCTAAATGGGTACTAACTAGTTTTAAAAAATGGGCTTTCTGCCTTTTAGAAACTCACATTTGAATTGTGGAGATAAGTTGCAAACAAATGTACATATGCAAGATATCAAATCTGGCCTTAAGAAAAGTGATCCCAGGAGTGAAAGTACCCAGAGAGGGGAGGGAGAATAGGAAAAAGAGGAAGATTTGAGTTGAGTCTTGAAGGAAGTTTGGAGGCTGACCAATGTCACACAATGTCAGAGGTGGTACTTGAACAAGATTTTCCCGCCCATGAGACAAACTTTTTACTCACCATAAAGAAGTACCTGTCAGTGGAAGGAGGAGGAGAAAGGAGGGTTGGAATGAATTAGGAAGTAGATATTGTTCTTTTATACATTTTATATCAGTTTTGCATTTATTTTAGATGTCTGATTTTTGCCTGACTTATGGGACCCAAAAGTATTTTCCCTCAGTCTTAAAAAAAATTTTCTTTGGGAGGGGGCATACAAAATCTTTATCTTTCTGTTTATCGAATCAGTCTATTTTGTCTCCAGTAATTTCGTCCATTTTTCCAATAGATAAACCTTTTTCTTTATATTTGTGATAAATGTTTTTACCTTCATTTTTTTTGTGTGCTTAGATTGGAATTTATTGTAGTATCATATGAAGCGTGGAGCTGAATTCAACTTTTTGTGCTGTCATCCAATTTTCCCAGCTGGTTTTTATCGATTTTCCTTTCCTTAATGTTTTGTAAGCTTGGATTTGCTAAGATTTCATTTCTTACACACTTTTATTTCTTGGTTCTCTATTCTATTCCATTATCTATTGTCCTCTAATTTGCTGTGTTTTAGATAAGGGGATTCTTGTTCAAGAATGTAAATTCTTGGCTTCTGAGATTCTGTGATTCCTTTGAGAGGATTTTAGTAATTGCATATTTTCAAATCAGATTGGATGAATCTCCTTTCAAACCTTTAACAAAATTTACCTCAACAGAAGGATTTCAAAATGTTTTTAACTGATACATTTTATCATTTTGGTTTTCCTAGAGCCACAGAATTGAAAGAGATCAGAGACCAACTGATCCAGACACTCTCTGAACAAGGATCTCCTCTTGTTCCGTCCTGTCCAACTCTTCATGACCCCATTTGGATTTCTTGGCAAATATAATAAAATGGTTTGCCATTTCCTTCTCCAGCTCGTTTTACAGATGAAGAAGCTGAGGCATGCAGAATAAAGTAACTTGCCCAGGGTCACCCAGTTAGGAAGTATCTGAAGCCAGAGGCTTGAACTCACAAAGAGGAGTCTTTTTGACATCAGCTCTGGCAGTCTATCCACTGTGCCACCTGGCTACAGTCCCTTCTATAACACACCTAACAGGTAGTTAAGTATCTTGTAGTTTCAGTTCTGGCCTTATTGAGAAGTTGGGTTTTTTTTGTTTGTTTGTTCTGTTTTGTTTTGTTTTTTAATTTTTATATGTATCATATCCTTAAGCTACCTCCACAAAAAGGAGCAGATAATTTAAGAGCTGAAAGAGACCTTAGAGGACATTCTTTGTCTGAATGCCTTCCAGACTAGGAAAGTGGGACCCAGACACTTGAAATGATTTGCCTAAAATTACACAGGATGGCAGGATGTAAACCCAGTTACTCTTGACTCCAGAGGTGGAGTATCTGCTGTAAGTCTGTGTTAATCAGCCTCCATTTACTATTATATTGATTTCTGGAGCTGAAGGTTTTTCTAAAAAAAGCTTTCTTAATAACTTTACAAAAATACAATCATTTCTGAATTTTATGCACATCTGATAAGACTTTCCTAGTAACAAAAATTCAACTGATGCATTCTGCCTCTGGCAGAAGGTACAAAGTTTACACACATAGCCTTTCACTTCTCTGAGAAAAGGAGAGTGTATGTTTCAGAATTTGTCTTCCTGTACTAAGACTGGCCGTTGTCATTCCATCTTGATCAGTTTCCTTTGTACTATATTGGGTGGGGTATGTTGTTTTTCTAGTCCTACTTACTTCTGTTCAAACAGTTCTTCACATGTTTCTCTCTCTGTCTTTCTCTGTCTCGCTCTCAGATTAAAAATATGTATATTTCATTCCATATATATGAATATCCATTTTTCCATTGTTTATCCATTCCCTAGTAGAGGGATTGTCACATCATTTCTAGGATTTTTTTTCTCCTACACAAAAACATATACACCTTGTATATTTTGTTATAGAGCATCTTTCTATTTTGAGGAATATGTCGAGTAGTGGGACCAATGACTGTGATGCTATAAACACATTAGTGATTTTTCTCATGTAATTCCAAACTATTCTCCAGAATGTCTGTGCCAGTTATAGGTCTATCCGCAACACACTGATGATTTCCATCTTTATCATCTGAAGGGTAGGAGGTGAAACCCTAGAGTTGTTTTGATTTGTGTATTATTATTAATGATTAGAGCTCTTTCATGTGGTTGTTAAGAGTTTGTAATTTTTTTGAAAATTGTATCCTGTATTGGAGAATGTATCAGTGATCTTGTTTATGTTCATTCCTCATACAATTTGCTCATATCAGATTTTCACTGGTACATGTGACAAAATTTCCCCCATTCTCCCCAGTTGATAGTGTCCCTTATAATCCTAGCTGCATTGATTTTTGTGCAAAAGCTTTTTACTTCTATGCTGTTGATAGTCTTTTTTCTTTTGTTTTAGTTTGAATTTTTCCTTAGTCATAATTAGAAAAAAGATTTCTACTTTTATTTCTCTCTTCCTTTCTCCTCTCCGCTCCTCTCTTTTCTTCTCTTTTTCTGTCTTCTCTCTCCCCGCTTCCTCTTTCTCTCCCTTCCCCCCTCTTCTCTTCATCATCTCTCTGAAAGCTTTCCTAAATGTTGTCTCCTCTCAATTATAGACACTTTGAGTCTTTGAAAGCAATGAGTGTCTTGTTATTTTTCTTATTTGTACTCACCACACAGCACTGTACTTGGTACATAGTAAGTACTTAGTGAAAGCTGTTTCGTTCATTCGTGTCAGATTAGAATTTAAGGTAATATTTGGTGTATGATACTGAAGTACATTTGTTTTCTGCTGTGATTTTTCTTAAGTCATGTTGCTCTTGCTTAGCAAAATGCCTTCTCCTGAGTTGCTCTTTGAGAGCCCTGGATGGAGTATTGCAGGAAGCCTCCATCCCCTGGGGTCCTCATGATTCAGCTCTGGCTTCTGGAAGAGAAGTATTTGTTTGTTTTTCAAACTGCTCCAAGTTGTCTGATCAGAATTGTCTGAGATTTGTTAAAAGGTTGTTGAGGCAATGAATGCAGGCCATAGTTAGATAAGGACTTAGTTCTCCTGAGGGTGAATTTTCCTTTTCTTTTCCTCGGGGCTTTGATTTTTTAAGGACAATCTTAGAGTTGCAGGAAAAAAAAGTTCTTTGTGGGGAGTCCTTGGCCTTTGCTTAATTCATGGATGGGTACATTTCTCAGCTAACCTATGTTCTCCAGGGGATAAGGAACTGCACTCTGACAGTCCTCATTCAGGGGATATTGATTTAGACACCACAGCTTTTACTCTCAAAACTTGAGCTGATAAGATGCAGGCTTCCAGAAACTCTTTGTAAAATCAGGTGTATAACAAGCATGCCATTCTATTGTGTGCACTCTCTACTGCTATATAGTATTATCCTTGTGTACCTGGCCCCTTCCTGGTACTCCTTCCTTTAGAGAATATCCCTCTCTGTTTATCTCAGGGAGTAAAAAACAGCTTTTTTTTTTTTTTTTTTTTTTTTTTTTTTTAAATCCCAATAGCCCAAGGGAGGAGAGAGAAGTCTGCAGAATGTATCAGGAGGGATACAAACCAAGAAAGTTTCCAAGACCAAAGAAATGATTGGAAAAGTGTCTTACAGAAGGCTTTAGTACCTTAGAGGCTAGATTGCAGATAGAGAACCAGTGAGATCCCATAACTGTACAAAAGATAAATTAGGAAAGGAAAAGGAGATCATGGAGAGACTGATTTTTTTTTTTTTTTTACTTTGGTATTTTGCTTAGAAATACATCAGTGAAGTTCCTCTTGGAAAGCAATCTTTTGGAACACAAGGATCAGATGGACAAAAAAAAAAAATAGCAGTAAATCAATAGAATGTCCTAAATGTAATCAACAGATGAGATGTGGCTAAATCTCTGACATCAGGTGGCATCCATCCAAGCCCTTTGAAGGAAATCAAGGGTGAAATTCTGGAACTTCGGGCCAAAATGTGTAGTAGCCATTTATAAACAGCCACTCTGCCAGAAGGAAGGCCATTTGCCAGTATGATAGCCATCCTCAAGATCGGTTTCAGGGAAGACCTTGAGAACTACAAAATTGTGATTCTCACTTCCTCACTGACTGAACTGGTGAAGTCACTGAGCACTTCAGACAAATGACTTTTGGGGGAGGGAAAGAAAATTTTCTGTCAGAAGAAATAATGTGTGATGTATTTGAATTTAGGAACAGAAATTGGTCATAGTTCATTTTTCCACATCAATAGCTATTAAAATTTTGATGACATGGAGATTACAAACAGAATCTGAGATCTAGAGTGGGTGAGATGATTTTGTCTGGGTGAGTGGATTTAGGAAGACATGGATCATTGGATTATAGAGACTTAAAGCTCGAAGAGATCTTAGAGAATGTCTAGATCAGCTTCATTTTCTTTCTTTTTTCCCTTTCTTCCTTCCTTCCCTCCCTCCCTCCTTTCTTCCCTCCCTCCCTCCTTTCTTCCTCCCTCCCTCCTTTCTTCCCTCCCTCCCTCTTTTCCTTCCTTCCTTCTCTTTCTTTCTTTCTTTTCTTTCT
Organism: Antechinus flavipes; assembly: GCF_016432865.1. Lineage (NCBI taxonomy): Eukaryota > Metazoa > Chordata > Mammalia > Dasyuromorphia > Dasyuridae > Antechinus > Antechinus flavipes. The sequence continues at coordinate 485,165,760 of NC_067401.1, read as the reverse complement.
TTCTTTCCTCTCTTTCTCTCTTTCCTCTCTTTCTCTCTTTCTTTCCTCTCTCTCCTTTCTTTGCATTTGGGGTTAAGTGACTTGCCCAGGGTCACGCAGCTAGGAAATGTTAAGGTCTAAGATTATATTTGAACTCAGGTCCTCCTGACTTCAGGGCTGGTGCTCTATTCCCTGGACCACCTAGTTGCCCCTAACCTCCTCATTTTCAAAGTAAGAACAGGGAAGGGAGGTGACTTCTGCCCAAAGTCACTCAAGTACTAAGTAGAGCCTGGATTTAAGGCTGCAGATCTTAACTGACATAGGAGGAAACAGCATCACGGAATGGTAGAGCTAAGAAGAGACAGACAGACGTCATGGAATCCAAAGCCTTCATTTTATAGATAAGGAAATTCTTTCTGTAAAGATGCATCTACCTAGCACTAATCACTATGCTAATTGTGGATATGAAAAAGGTTGAAGACTGACCTTGTCCTCAGGGAACTTTAATTCTAATGAAAGGTGGAGTGATCTGCTCCTCCTCCTGGGAATAGTAACTAGCCAGTAAGATTCAAAACTTGCCTCTGACTCAGACTACTTGTGGGTAGCCTCTGGGAAAATCCTTTAGCTTTACCATCTAAGGTGATTTTCAAGGACTAAATTTTGGTGAGTTGCCTAATATTATTGGCAGAGAAATTTAGCCATGTGAGAAATTCCCAGCTTGCACTAAGTCTAGAGGTCCAGAATTAGACCTTGCTCTCAGGAAGCTTATAGTCTAATAGGGAAGAGCCATAAATATCTATGTAGAGAGAAATTATAGACTACAAAATTGGAGGCAATCACAGAGGGAAGGTGCTAACTTCCAGAAGGATCAGCTAGGGACTCCTGAAGAAGATTCTATCTTACCTGGGATTTGAGGGAAGCCCAGGAGCTGGAGATGAGGAGGGAAAAAATTCCAGGTGTGAGATTGGAGAAAGTCAGTGAAAATGCTCGGAGGCTGGAGATGATTATCTCATGGAAGAAAGATCATGGAGGTCAGTATCATCAGATTGGAGAAGATCTGGAGGAAAATCAGGCATGAGAACATTTGGAAAAGTCAGGAGAGGCCAGGTTATGAAGGGCTTTGAACACCACATAGACAATAGACAATTTGATCGTGGAAGTGGGGAGCCACTGGGGTTGATTGAATTGGGAAATGACATGGTCAGGGCTGTACAGGTCCTCTGAGTATCTTTGCTATCTTTAGTATCTCTGTCATACCAGATTATTGAAATGATCGGATGGAGGGCAATTAAGACAATGGGATCTTCGAGTTTTTAAGTATAACTAGGCCCTTTCATATAAGGAAATATCCAGCCAAAAGTTGTAACTTTTAGGGATGATAGCTCCAGGTTGTGAGTGTGCAGAAAAGTCACAGAAGTTTTCTGTTGGAAGCAATATAAAGGTCATATGTTTAGAGGAAAAAATAATCATTACTGAGGAACAAGACAGGAAGTCACCGTTGGCTATTTCTTGAGGATTCTGTTATTGCCACCCGGCCAAGCCAGTACCAAGGATTGTGTTGGTGACAGAACAAGATGTGTCCTTTTTGGATCAATTTGAGAAGTATTGGTTGAGGTCCATCCTTGGCTTAGCACCATGTCTTGTACAGTATATATTCATATGTATACATACACATATATATACACATAAATGTATATACAGATATATATTTATGTTGTGTATATATATCTATGTGTCTTTCTATATCTATATACATACATATATGTATATCTCCCTTTATACATATATATTTACATATATTTTTAATGTATAATGTTTAATAACATATTTAAATCCATATTTATATTAATGTTGGAGAGCCTGGAATGCTGGGTGTGTTTCTGACTGATGTACTTTATAAAAGATGCGATAGAGATGGAGAAGAGCAGTGATTAATCAGAATTCATCAGAATGATTTGAGACATAAAGTTGCCTCTTGTATTTAGAAAACCAAGGTGTTGGGTTTCATATGTTTGTCCCTGCCCCACCCAGTAGGCTCCATACAATTCCTAATGGGCAGACTTCAAATAAACAGATTATATCCTCTTTGGCACTTAATATAGTGCCATAGTGTGCCATAGTTGTAGATTGGGTGTCCACAGAGTAAGGATCAAATCATACCTCTTGCATTTACTTCAGCCTTAGTTTCTCATCTGTGAAATGGGATAATAGTCTTTGTTTCCTGAAGGGGTTGTAAGGCTCAAATGAGATGAGGTGTGTAAAGTACTTTGTGCAATTTTGGACTTCTATATAAATTTCAGTGACTGTCAACACATAGAAATTGAAGAGGGTAAAATTGTTCATTAAAGATTGAGGCAAGCTAAGAGGAGATATACATATATAATATTAGATGATCACTTAATAATAATAAATAAATAATCCATCTATATACTAGATGGCCAGGTGGTACAGTGGATGGAGCGCTGGACTTGGAATCAGGAAGGCTCATCTTCATCATCAGCCTTAGATACTTAATAGCACTATAACTCTGGACAAGTCATTTAATTCTTTGTCTCGGTTTGCTCATCTATAAAATGAGCTGAAGAAAATGGTAAACTGCTCCAGTTTCTCTGCCAGGAAAAATATGGGATTATGAAGTATCAGACATGACTGAAAGCCACTGAATAAGCACAAAAAAGGATTCATATAGTATTTTAAGGTTTGTGAAGTTCCATGTATATGTTATCTTTTTTGAAATTCTCAACAATACTGGGAGGTAGGTGCTGTAATGAATCCAATCTTACAGGTGAGGAAACTGAGGCATACACACATGTATACATACATATATACATGTATGTATATATGTATGTATACACAGCCACATATCTTGCCCGGGGTTATATAGGGTCTAATCCAGATATTCTTGACTCCAAGCCTAGTGGGCCAGGTTCAGTGAATAACTCTATACAGTGTTGCTTCTTACCATCACAGCCTTTTCTGGCTAAAATCACATCTTTTAAAGAGCTAGATAAATCCATGGATGACCGCCTAGCATTTGACAGTTTGGGTTTGGAGTGGTGACTCCAGCATGGGTACCACCCAGCTTCCTGTGATTTAAGTTTGGGAAAATCACAAAATGTATGAATGCTTTGAAACTTGGACAGAGTTATGACAAGTCAAATCAAAATGCATTTATTAGGGGAAGAGAAGGGAATAATTATTTAAATAGTACTTATAGGGTGTCAATATGTATTAAGTGCTTTTTACAAATTTTAACTTCATTTGAGCTTCACAGCAAGATCAAATGGAAAGTAGCTACTCTTTTATCCCTTACAATTGAGGAAACTGAGGCAAATCGAGTTTTGTTTTGTTTTTAATGACTTTTCTGGGATCACACAGCCAGACACTCAATTTGAACTGAGGTTGTCATGACTCCAAGCCTAGTGGGCCAGGTTCAGTGAATAACTCTATACAGTGTTGCTTCTTACCATCAGAGCCTTTTCTGGCTAAAATCACATCTTTTAAAGAGCTAGATAAATCCATGGATGACCGCCTGGCATTTGACAGTTTGGGTTTGTATCCCTAACCATTGAGAGTTGACGTAGAGAAGAGCAAGTGTGTGGTCCCTCCTTCCCCCCGTTTCCACCATACTTCTTAGAGAGATGGAATATTATGGAGGTGACAGTTCTTCCGTGGCCTACAATTATGTGTAGTGAGCTGCAGATTCAATAAGTCTAATATGTAAGTGAGAAAGTTGAGCTAAGGAGCCTCTGAAGTACTTTCTAGCTATAAATATCTATTGTTTGGCAGCCAAGAAAGTGCAGGTGATCTCTGGGTACCCTGATGAAAAGAACAGTGTGTAGAATGAGGGAGATGGCCATCCCAATATGCTCAGCCCTACTGAGCCCACGCCCAAAGTGTTGGGTGATGCATTTAAAAAATACATGGATCCACTGGCCCAGATCCAGAAGAGGGCAGCCAGGAGTTTGAGGAGACTTGGAAGGCTAGGTCAGGTTTGGGTAAAGGAATCAGACATTTGAAGTTGTCATGTGAAAAAAAGGAAAGTTAAGAATTGTTTAAAGCAATCCTGGCCTCAGGGAGCTTAATAAGTCCATCAGTTATCAAGCATTTATTAAGCACCTACTAGATGTTCGAGATTGTACTAAGCACTGGGGATAGAAAAAAAGACTAGGTGGTCCCTACCCTCAAGGAGCTTACTGTCTAATGGGGGAAACACATGCCAATAACTGTAGAAACAAGATAAAGACAGAACAAACTGGAGTGATCTCAGAGGGAAGGTACTAGAATTAAATGGGATTGAGGGAGGCTTCTTGCAGAAAGTGCTGTTAATTTATCTGAGGCTTCAAAGGAAGCTGGGAGGTATGGTAAGTAATGAGAAGTGAGATAATTCCTAACATGGCGGGTAGTCGGGGAAATTGGGAGGTGGGAGGATCTTGTCAGAGTAATAGCAAGAAAGCTAGCATCCCCCCAATTGCAGAATATAGAGAGAGAGATCAAATCCAAAAATACTGGAAAGGTGGGAGGGACAGGTTTTGAACAAAAGAGGATTTATTTTTAAGGCAATTAGGGTTAAGTGACTTGTCTAGGGTCATACAACTAGTAAATGTCTGAGGCCAGTTTTGAATTCAGATTCTCCTGATTCTAGGGTCAGTGCACTGACTATTTCACCACGTACTTGCCTTTACAACAGAGGATTTTATATTTGGTCATTTTAACAACTGCAGGAGGCAGCTTTTTCTTAATTTAAGGGAAAATCTTCCTAACAAAAGGGAGAGAATTAAATCTCCCATCACAATAAAAGAATTCAAGCAGATGCTTAGGGATGTTGTATAAGGAAATTAAGACATGTTCATTCTATGTCTTACCCACCATTATTGGGGTTGGATTCCATTAAGTGGATTCTTTCTTTCAGTCCCTTTAGAATCACTCTCTCTCTCTCTCTCTCTCTCTCTCTCTCTCTCTCAATCTCTCTCTCTCTCTTTCTCTCACACACATACTGGCTCTATGATTTCTTTATTTTTTATTTTTGGTTCAGGGAACTCCCAGTTGAAGAAATTGCCTTTAGCAGTGCAGGTCTACACCTTCTTTGCAATTTATGGCATCATTGAATATAGAACACCAAGGAAAGAGGGGCTTTCCCAGTCCCAGAACACTTTGTGTGTGTGTGTGTGTGTGTGTGAAAGAGAAAGAGAGAGAGAGAGAAAAAGAGAAAGGTAGGGAGAGGGAAGAAGGGAGGGAAAAAGAAAGAGACATTGTGAACAAGATTTTCCAGATTCTAAGACCTGCTCTCTAACTAGGCCAGGGTACCTGCTTGCTTATGACTTAAGTCCACCACAGCCAGGACTTTTCATGTAGTAAGTAGTCTCCCTACCCCCACCTTACTGGTGAAATTAGGACCTTTACCAAACAGGACCCTTTTTCTCCAAATCCCTTTGCTGATATCCTCTGTGCTCAACCAGCTAACATTGTGAAGCTCAGAGAGCAGTTAAAAAGTGGACATTAAGAAATCCAGATTGGAGGAAAATGATGTTAGACACCGAACTATTTCCAGCTTGTATCACAGCTTCATCATATGACACTGACAACCTGTCACTGGTAAAGAAACTGGCCGCCACGAGCTGACATTTTTCGCTTTTCAGAAATACTGCGTAATCGAATCTGTTGCTTTATTGAAATGAAAAACTGAAGAACCATTTCCAGTCTGTTTGCCATCTGATATCGTTAACTCTTCAACTCCACTGACCAAGGTGATTTTCTGATTTACAGATCTCTGAGCATGTTTATCTCTTTCTGCTTCGGTTGTTTTTCAGGGCCCATATATCCCTACTCCCTCTATCTCCAAATGCAGTAGATGTCTCCATCAGAGAATGGAGAAGAGAGTCAGCTCTTTGACTTAAGTGAATGAATTAGTAACCTGCTGACCCATCTCTATGCTTTTACTCCGGAGTTATTGTCTGTTACTGGAATGTTTTTTCCTGTCCCTTCCCCTCTGTTGACCCCAGCTATTCAATTCTTTAAATCCCAGCTTCACTCTCACCAGAAAGCCTTTCCTGACCTTTGTGCTCAGTAGTGACCTTTCACCTCTTAGCATTCATGGGGACAGTTTGTTTGCCTCACTTGGATTCACTTTCCATATACTATTTTCCATTCTAGTTAGTTCTTTCCATGTCATAGCTCTGACCTGGCACATAATAGGTGCTTAATAAATGCTCTTAACTAACTAAGCTCCCTTGAGAACAGGGGCAGTCTTGGTCATCTAGTACCAGGTAGAACATCCTCCATTCAGTTACTGATCCTTAATATTTTTCAAAAATTAAATTGAAATGAAATCTTCTCAGAGAATTTTCCTCTAATTTTTCCCAGGTCACAGAGTCACTTAATGGAAGAACTAGATTCCTTTATTTGGAAAGAAAGAGCATAATTGTTTGGCTATTTTTCAGTCCTTCATGGGGGTCTTCATGAACCCATTTGAGGTTTTTATGGCAGAAATACTGGAATGGTTTTTCATTTCCTTGTCTAGTTCATTTTACAGATGGGGAAACAGGCAGACAGGATTAAGTGACTTGTATTTTCCAACATTCATCCTTAGAAAACCTTGTGTTCCGAATTTTTCTCTCCTTTCCCCCCTCCCTTAGACAGCAAGTAATCCAATATATGTTAAATTTGTGCAGTTCTTCTATAGGTATTCCCATAATTATACTGCACAAGAAAAATCAGCTCAAAAAGAAAAAAATGAGAAAGAAAACAAAATGCAAGCAAACAACAACAAAAAAAAGTGAAAATGCTATGTTGTAATCTACACTCAGTTTCCACTGTCCTCTCTCTGGATGCAGATGGCTCTCTCCATCACAAGATCATTGGAACTGACCTGAATCATCTTATTGTGAAAAAGAGCCACATCAGAATTGATCATCACATAATCTTGTTGTTGCTATGACACACTTATTAAAGGCCATCCTGAGGGATAGTATCCCATGAGAACCTCTTGCAAGATGGAAGAGGGTGCTGTAGACATGAGTGACTTTCCTCTAAGGCTCCCAATGTGCTTCATTCACTGCTGGATCTGAAGGAGTTCTCATGTTTATTGAAGAAAACAAAATATATGCAAATAGAAACAAATAGTGAGGAACCTTATCCTTGGAGCACAAGACTTCAATGAATAAATATTTATATTGTGCTCAAGTCCTAAGTGCCTTATAATTTCAGTGAACTGAAATCTTGCTATTGCGGCAGTGTCTGCACATAGTTTTTATTTTCATTTGACCCTGGCACTTATAGGTGCTTAATAAATGCTTGTTTGTTTTCTACTATTAAGCCAATATAGTGATATCTTATTTACATAGTTGTTTATAATTGGCAGCTAGTTAGCCCAGGGGATAGAGCACTGCATCTGGAGTCAGAAGTTCAAATCTGGTCTCAGACATTTTCTAGTTGGGCGACCCTGGACAAGTCACTTAACCCTGTGCCTCAGTTTGCTCATCAGAAAAATGAACTAGAGAAGGCAATGGGAAACCACTCCAGTATTTCCACCAAGAAAATTCCAAATGGGGTCATGAAGAGTGAGACACAATCAAACAACAACAATTACATTTATACAGCTCTGTATAGCTACAACATATTTAATCTTCTTTGTTGGTACTGTGATGATAATAGTGATGGAAATAATCATTACTTTAGAATCATTATCTCATTTGATCTTCACAATTTGACCCTGCAAGATACTTGCTTTAAATATCACTAGTTTACAGATGAGGAAATTGAGAAAAACAGAAGTTTAAGTGACTCTACGTACTTTTTTTTCATCATAGCAATCCTTTGAGATAGGTAATAAAAGTATTGATCCCATTTTACATATAAAGGAATCAAGAAAGAAATGAAATTATTTTACTAGGTAATAAGTAGTAGAAGAGTTGGAACTCAAATATCATATATATATATATGGGGGGGAGGGGAACGAGAAGAGGGAAGAATCAATACTAGAAGGGACCTTGAAAAAGGGAGAATCCTAGAAGCTTAGGAAGGAATCTCAAAAGTCATCTAATTCAACTCATTCTTGGGTCAGGACTCCTGTTTACAACATTCTTAATGACTACTTATCAACTTCTACTTGCAGACCTTCAGGGAAGGGAAATTCACTCCTTCCCAATGCATTCCTTTTGGGATGGGCCCTTTTGCTTCTGCTTGCCTATCCTTTGCAATTTTTATATTGATCCTCATTATTCCCTCTCAGGCCAAGCAGAGCAATTATAATCTATTTTCTAGAAGACAGCTTTCATTCTCTACACCTAATAGTATCTTATTTAACAATAACCCTATGAAGTCCGTGATATTATCCCAATTTTACAGTTGAAATAAAAAAGGCAGATAGAATTTAAGAATAGGGTCACACTTCCTGACTTCAGGCCTGGAGTTCTATCCCGCTAGTTTGCAAATATAAACTGAAATTGTTTGAACCCACATTTTCCTAACTCTAGGCCCTCAGGGTAACAGTGACTGTTTTAGCAGCCTAGAATTTGAAAATCATATTTCCTTAGTCTGAATGCCTCCATCCTTTTCAAGCTATGGGACTGGTTTGGCTAATGCTCCTAAGTGGTTCTGTGAAAATTAGGTGTTATGTGTAACAAGAGTACTCAGGGCCATTAGTGCCTGAGCTGTGATCACATAAAGTATCAATGGATTACTGTTAATGGGGGCTCTGTATGTTACATTGTGTCTGCTTACAGTATATTCATCATATTATGTGTTTTTATGGGTTAGGGCCATCTTAGGTAGGTAGGTGTGTAAGTATCAGTGTGTTATGTGAAGTGAAGGGAGGTCATCTGTGTATTTAGTTACTAAAATCACTTCGTGCTGGGCAGTGTGTTGTACAGAGTATCCCTTTGTTGTTTCGAGGGTCACTCTGTATACCATGTGCCGTGTCCTAAATCTGATTTCCTCTCTGCCTTGGAGCTCTTCCCGTCTCCTATACTGTATCCATCTCTATGCTGACAGCAGAATCCCTACTCTCCCTCTCATTCTGTGTGAAGCTACTGAGAACCTGGCTCAAGCAGAAAGTTGTCACTAGATTTGGAATTGTTTTCCTTCCTGAAGTAGCTAAATAAAAGAATGGGGATAAATGGAAGTTCAGTTAACTTCATTAGCAGGTGGAGATCCTGTTAATGCTCTAACCCCCTGTAAGGGAAACAAAGAAAAGGACTCCCTTTGGTAACAGTTGGGCTTCTAATGTTGGGAATTCTCAATTTCATTGAGGGTGGGTTGGGGTTGGAAGAGTTATGGGTGATGGGGAGAGGGAAACAGCCAATAGAAAAAGGTACATTTGGTGGAGAGTCATCTGGGTGGAGCTGCCTTTGGTACCAGGAATAGAGAAACAGGAAAATAATCACCTGGTTAAAAAAAGGGAGAGCTCATCTGTGTCAGGAAATAGCAGGAAAAGCAGTGAATGTTGTTTTATATTTTAAGATTGGAAGGAAGAGAGCAAATAGAATCTTTAAATGGGAGGAAAATATTATTTAATAGTTTAATTTATTTAAAAGTATTACAAAGTAAACATGATAGATGACAGGAAAACTAAAGCCTGGTAGAGAGGGAGGAGCATTTGTTCTGAAAACAGGGGACCTGGTTTCAAATCTAGCCCCCTGATACTAAAGGGAAAGTGGGACTCAGTGGTCTCTTTGTGTTCTAAATATCAGATCTTATTTGGGCCTCAGTTTCCTTTTCTGTAAAATGAATGTGTTGGACTAAGTAGTCTGTAAAGGTTTTCCCAGTTCCCATGATCCTCTGTTCACTCCATCACTTCTTAATGGCATTCACATTTGGAGAATTTGAAAGGGAGGTTATAAAGTGAATGTTGAGGAATATCAAGGCATGAAAACAGGAGTAAAGAAAGAACAATGAAGGAGCTAAGAAAGCTGGGAAATTCCCATTGCATAGGCCATTTACCATTTGAAAAGTTCAGATGTAGAACCTAGCTTTGGATAAGTAAACCAAAGGATGGACCCGCTTTGCAAGAGAGGGGTAGAATTGGAATGAAGAACAGGTCTGGGAGCCACCAACCTGCTTGACTTTTGGTGGGCTTTTATATTTTCAAATGATATTGGTCTTTATTCTCCTAGGCAGAATGGGCAGCAGAGTGTTTTGAGTGTAATTTTTTTTTTAAAAGAGAGAGGGGGTTAATATTTTACATTTTAATTTGGTTTAATACTGAATATTAGATTCTAGATGGGGGCGGGGAGGGGAAGGCAGGAAGTGTTTTATTTTAAAGCCTCCACCAAATCATCCTAAAATATAGCAGGTTTCTCCCAACATTTCCAATTTTTTTCTAGGGAAAGGACCTTGGATTTCTCAGTTATTTTTCTTCTTTTTTCCTAAAGTATTCCTTCTTTTTACTTATAAACACAGCCATGGCTCCTACAAATAATAACACTTTGAAAAATGGTTTAAAAATATGTTGAGAAACATACCCATACAATATTACTGAGCTAAAATATCATTAACATTCAAATTATCTAGTGTTTCCGTGATGGAAATTCTGGCTTTCCTTGATCAGGAAGATCCCTACCAGTTTCCTGGAGCTATTACATAGGTAAATTCCTCCAACTCCAGAAATACTGGTTTTTCAAGGACTCTATCCATAGTTGGAAATCCTGGAGGATCCTTCTAAGAATTAAAATTTAATAAATATTCACTGTGCAGAGTTTGAGGGCAAAGTGACTCAATGACACATTTTCATAATGTGATAATTTGAGATTTATTAATTGAAGGACTTTTCGAGATCACCTAGCATTATTCTGTTTTATAGATGAGGAAACTGAGGCCTAAAGAAATTTTCTAATTTGCTCAAGGTCACACAGGTAAGTAGTCAAGCTAAGATTTGAACCCATACCTCCCAACTCCAAACTCAGTCTTCTTTGTACTCCCCTACCCATATAGATTGAGCCTAAATTAATTCCATGTTTTTGGCTTTTGGCCTGATGTGAATGACTGATTCATTTTAAAAGTTCCTGGGAAAAGGGAATCTTGTAGCAAAACCAAAATCATCTGAAGTAATTCTTATTTCTATAATTTCAGTCCTGAAAAGGAAGATTAGTGTCCATTCAGAAGTATCATGGAACCAGGGCAGAGGGAAAAAACCAAAACTTCCTCTCCCTAAAATGCAGTCTCCAGGAATGAGTTTGTCACAGTGCCATTAAAGCTGTCTGGTGTGTCTGGACTGAACATTAGGCGGGCTGTTATTAAACACTACTTGTGTACAGAGGATTGTATCTTTCGTTAGATTGTAAACTCTTTGAGAGCAGGGACTATCCTTTTGCCTTTCTTTGTATCTCTAGCACTTAGCTCAGTGCTTGGTATATGCAGACACTTCAGTGCTTCCTGACCAGTTGACTGACTGATAAACCACTGTTCTGGGGGCAAATCAGACATTAACAGGGTCCTTGCCCTTTGCTACCATGTTGCTTTTGCTCTTGTGGGGGGCGGAATTGTTATGCGTACACAGATTACCATAAAACAATGATATATCTTAAGTGTATAAAAGCATAGAAGCCAAGCGCTTTTCAGAATTCAATAAATGGAGGGGAAAAGACTATTCCAAGCTTGTAATCTCAATAAAGAGTTCATGGACCCTTGTGCCCATTTCATCTGAACCTCAAAGGATAAATATATTCTAGGCCCAAGAAACAGGACCCTGATGTAGTAGATAGAATGATAGATATGGAGTCGGGAAGACCTGGATGCAAATTCTCCCTTAGACCATTGTAAACAGCTGTGTGTCCCTCAAGTCACAGACTCTCTTTGGGACGTGGTTTCTTGTAAATGACCTGATTTTTTTTTTTATTTCATAGCTTTTTATTGACAAGTTATATGCATGGGTAATTTTACAACATTGACAATTGCCACACTTTTTGTTCCAATTTTTCCCCTCTTCCCCCCACCCCCTCCCCTAGATGGCAGGATGACCAGTAGAGATTAAATATATTAGAGTATAAATTAGATACACAATAAGTATACATGACCAATTATTTTGCTGCACAAAAAGAATCAGACTCTGAAATATTGTACAAAAATTAGCCTGTGAAGGAAGTCCAAAATGCAGGCAGGCAAAAATATAGGGATTGGGAATTCAATGTAATGGTTCTTAGTTATCTCCCAGAGTTCTTTCACTGGGCGTAGCTGGTTCAGTTCATTACTGCTCCATTGGAACTGATTTGATTCATCTCATTGCTGAGGATGGCCAGGTCCATCAGAATTGGTCATCATATAGTATTGTTGTTGGAGTATATAAGGATCTCCTGGCCCTGATCGTTTCACTCAGCATCAGTTCGGGTAAGTCTCTCCAGGCCTTTCTGAAATCATCCTGTTGATGACCTGATTTCTAAGCCTCTTTCTAGCTCTGAATCTATGTGTACAAAGGTGCCGAAAAGCTCATTTTGAGAAGAGCCGTAGTGGGAGTGTGAACGTGAGATTAAGCTAAAAGTTAAATTGTTCACACAAATTGGGGAGAGCTTTGAATGCTAGGATGAATTTAAACTTTAGCTCGTTCAGTAAGCATCTCTTAAGTGCTTGTTCTATCTTAAGTGTCAGGGGTATAAAGTCAAAACTGAAACAGTCCTTCCTTGCAATCAAATGCTCACATTTTGCTGGGGGAAACACCAGATATACAGAGAAGTAAAAATAGATTCAAAGTAAATTGTGACTCCCACTTCCCCTTGGGCTCTTCCAGATTCTTATCTCTTACTTGTTCCTTTGCCTTATTCTGTGTTTTGGTAAAATTGGAATACTCTACACTTCTTTTTTTTCTTTTTCTTTTTTCTTTTATTCTCTTTTACTGTCTCATATCTAAATAGGTCCTCCCCTACCTCTCCTATTACTTTTCTAAAGTTCCTTTCTTCAAAATCTAATGTAATTTAGAAGCCACTTCTTCCAAGAAGTTGTTGTTCAGTCATTTTCAGTCGTGTCGGATTCTTGGTGACCCAACTTAGGGTTTTCTCGGCAAAGATATTGGTGTGGATTGCTATTTCCTTCTCCAGCTCATTTTACAGTAACCCTCAGAGGTCATCTAGTTCAGTCCCTGATATTATAGATGAGAACTTAAATGACTGGCCCCAAGATCACATAATTGTCAAGTTATATGGGAAATTTGAATCCAGGGCTTTTGATTCCGCAAAGCTAGTACCTTTTCCCCTTGTACCCTCATGCCCTTCCCAGACTTTGTTATAGGACTTAATTTATGTACTTCTCTTGTTTCTTGTTAGCAGATAAGCCTCTGAAGTACAAAGCTTGTTTCTTATTGTCTTTGCAACTTCAGCCAAATCATCATGCCTTAATATAATAAGCATTTAGGATGTCTGTTGAACTGAACTGTTTGAGCAAAGGAGTGACATAATTGAACAAAGAAGATTAATCTGGAAGCAGTTATGAAGGCTAGATCAGAGTGAAAAGGGAAGATTGTTTGGGAGCCTCTGCAATGGTGTCAAAGGGAACCTGCTAAGCCATAAGGATCCCTGTGGGCTACATGTTGACTTAGTTTTAAAATGTAATGTTGTTTGTATTTAATTGTATTTTTAAAGTTTTGTTCAATATCTCCTGATTACATTTTAATTTGGATCAGCAGCCCTGGAAATGTGGGTTGCAGCCATGTGTTGAATACCTCTGGTCTAGGTTTGTGCTAATGGAAGCCTTTGAGACCACAGGTTTATCCATGGTGGTGGTAATAGAGATGAAGAAGAGGGGATCGATTTTGTAGATTGTGGTGGGGAAAAAACTGACAGGGCTTGATGATTTCAGGGTGCTAGATGATATGGGTGGGAAGTCAAGAATGATACCTGGATTCTGAACATATGTTAAAGGTGATGCTATTGACAAAGTCAAATGTGACCAAGTTTGAGGGGAAAGATGGACTGTCTGAGGAGGTGGTAAGTTTCCCCTCTTGGTAAAGCTTTAAACAAAGGCTAGAAGACCACTTGTTAGGATTATTTATTTGGAATTCCCTTTTGGACACAGGTTGGGCTTGATGGCCTCTGGGATCCCTACCAGTTGTGAGATCTTCGGGTAGTAATTATGGTTTAGATTTCTTGATTTGGAAATATTGTTGGGCCGTCTATGTAGAAAAGTTGTATAAGTAATCTGTAGTGTGGGTTTCATATTCTAAAGTTTTATATGCAATTAATAATGTGAAATATAGGGGAAAGGGAGAAAAGAAAGAAGTGAAAGAGAGAGAGAGAAGGAGGGAAATAAAGATAGGGAGAGAAGGGAAGAAAAAAGAGACAGGAGAGAGGAAAGGGGAAGGAGAAGAGGGAAAAGGAGGAGAGGAGAGAGAGGCAAAGAGAGAAGAGAAGAAAAAGAAAAGAAAGAAAGGGGGAAAAGAGAGAAGAAAGGAGGGAGGGAAGGAGAAAAGTGGGGGTTGGGAAGGAAAGTCAAGCATTAGAGATATTTCTTATTGGGGGTGAGGGAATCTTTTGTTTTGTTTTCTCCTTTGCTATTGGCAGATTAGCTAATTGAAAACTTAGACAGCCTGGACCAGTTTAGGGGATTGATGGGGAAGGAAGGCTCTTTGTGAGTAGCTGGGGGAGGGGGAGTTAAAAGTATTATTCATGTTCATCCAAACTCCTCTGATTTCCTAGTCTTCCCCTACCTGCAGAATGATATTCGAGGTTGTATGGATGGGAACTCTGTTTGCAGGCCCCAGATTCTTTCTCCTCATTCTCCCCCCCCTCCCATTTCAGGCCTACCTCCAATTTGCCAACAAAGTGCTGTTTGTTATAGGGCAAAGCAGGCAATTATCTGGGCAGTGACTGTGGCTGCAAACAGCCACTTTAGTTCAAAACATGATGGCTCTGGAGGAGGCGGGAGGGACCCTGACACAGGCTGGTTAGTTTAGGTTTATTCACTGACTTTTAAGGCAAGTGAAGAGACACAGATGATAATATTCTAAAGGCGTTGGCTCGAGAAAGCCCCTCACCAGAAGCAAATGCTGAGTGGAGAGAGGAGGCTTTTCCCTTAATGCATCATCATCCTTGCTCTCACTGGTGTGAGGGAAATTGATTTCAGCAAGCATTTATTAAGCATTTATTATGTGAAAGGCACTGTGTTCAGTCACTAAGGCTCTCCTGCTCTGCCTGGTATAGGAGGTAGGGATACAGCTTATCAGCTAATAGGCAACTGTTTGATAATTTAAGGACCATCAGAAGACCAAGAAAGGGCTTCCCTCAGTGGGTGACATTTGAACTGGGCCTTAAAGAAAGAAAGGATTCTTAGAGTTTAGAGATAAGAAGGGCGTGCATTCCAGGAAACACACACTTTTCCCCCAGCTGATGGTATAGGCAGCAAGATTAAATGCCAAAGGAACAGTATTTTGTTTGTAACATAATGTGTGTGAAGGGAAGTAATATGCGGAAAGTCTGGAAAGGTAAATTGGAGCCAAATTAGGAAGAACTTTAAATGTCAAGCTGAGAGATTTTTGTTTTATCATAAAAGAACTAGGGAGCCACTGAACATTATTGGGAAGGGGAGTGTCATACTTGTACAGACTTTGGGGACATTATTTGCATCTGTGTACAGGATGGTTAAGGAAGGGAGAGACTGGAAGCAGGGAATCTAATAAGGGACTGTTTTAGTTTGAGAGATCAGTCACTCAGTCAACCTAGAATTTATTGAGAGCCTAAAGTGCCAGGTACTACTGGTGGGATAAAAAGAATGAAAAAGAAGGGAGGACAGTTCTTCGGATCTACTGATTGTAGACTGATCAGGTATGAAATGACCATATCCCTCATTCTCCCCTTCAGCAAAAGCAGGGAAGGGCATTTTTTCCTTCCTTCTTCCAGGCCAGCTTTGGTCATTATTTGGAATTTTTGCTTTGTTTCCTGTTCAGATTTTGTAACTCACAGGAGTATGGTTCTGCTCCTGCCAACTTCACTTTGCATTCGTTCATGTAAATCTCCCCCATGTAAATCTCTGGGTTCCGTCAAATATTTATTTAGTGTCTGCCAAGTGCCAGGGACCATATTAGGTTCTGGGAATACAAAGAAAAAAAAACAAAACCAAAATGGTCTCTGCCCTCAAGGAGTCTCTACTCTTATGGGAAAGATCACAGATGGCAGACAAGGAGGCAGGAAAGACAGATGAAGCTGACAAAAGGATTCCAGGGAGGGGTTGGGAAGCAGGAATAGGAAGAAAAAGTTTGGTTTTTTCTTCCTTTTTTTTTTGAGGTAAAGTTTTCTTGCAGATGGAGCTACCCATTTTAGAGCCAGGACTTCAAGAAATAAAGGTGGGTATGGGGTGGGGAAGAGAAGGGAGAGAGAAATAGAGAGAGAGAGAATGAATATGTGTATTCTGGATATAGGAGATAACTAATGGAAAGACTTTGAAGATGCAGGGGGTGAGTTTTGTGGGTAAGGACCCGAATGCATAAGAAGGTTGAAAAAGGTAGAAGAGGGCTTCAAATTCCCCTAAGTAGAATTTGCATTTGTTTATCAAGGTAATGGGGAGCCATTGGTGTTTGTTGAGTAGGAAAGTGACCCACTATAAAGAGATCCCTTCAGTTGCTCTCACTACAGTTCTAAACCAGAGAGAATGAAGACCTGAGTTGGAGTTGTGGCTGGCTGAATGAGTAGAGGTGGGGCTTTATAAAAGATGTGATAGAACTAGAAATGACAAATAGGCAACTGTATTCTTACTCATTGTTTCTTTTGGGACATAGGATTACATTTCTTTTTCTATGCCGTAATCTGGTTAGCTGTTCTCTGATCTATGGACATATACTTTGTTTCCAGTTCTTAGCTGTTGGCAAAAAAAAAAAAAAAAAAAAAAAAATTAATAAATAAAACTTTTGGTGCAAGGGGGATCTTTCTGTCATTAGTTTCCTGGGAATATACAATTAGATTGTTGTTAGTGTGAGTTTGAATAATAGTAATTAATAATAGCTATTAGAGCTTTTAACATAATTTTCATGGGAAGGATAGTTGGCAACTTCAGGAAGTAATTTGGTATAGTGGATGCCATTGACCTTGGTGTCTCAGAAACCCTGGATCAAATACTGCCTCTCACACTGAGCTGTGTGATGTTGGACAGGTCACTTAACCTAAATGGGCCTCAGTTTCCTCATCTATAAAATGAATGGAAGTTGAATTCCATGGTTTCTAATGTCTTTTCCAGCTCTAAATCTTCAGATCCTATGGTAGGTAGTTGGAATCTCTCCCTAGAGAGAATCTGGAAAATTTGGAATTCAAAATTTTATAAAAGTTCATGTTGAAAACTATCTTTACATGTAATTAGAAAAAAATGAAATACTCTTAAGTGGAGAGAGAGAGAGAGAGAACTTAGAATCTGATGTCTTTCTTGAAAGTATAAGATTGAAACAAAATTTTTCTTCTAAATTCTCACCAATTCTTTCTCCATCACAGGCATGAAATATAAACATTGAGTAACACTCTCCACCAATATGTAAAGTCTTATGCAAAGAGACTTGAGCCCCTGATTATATATGTAACAGAGTCAGCCTTGACCCCCATTTATGTTATTCCCTGAGATATAGGAGGTGGTCTCCTGCTCCCCAGTTCCATTAATCATTAACAGTCAGGTTTTTTTGACTAGGTTAAAAGGTCATTTTTTTGCCTCATTTCTTTCTTACCTAACCTTAACCACTGAATGGGTGTTGCTTCAGTCCTCTTGATATCTGTTAAAGACCTTAGCTTAAAAAGGGCAAGGTCTCCCATTTCATCCAGGCCATCTCCAGTCATTGTGATCCATATCTGCCTCTTGGCTCCCCTATGGCTCTAAAGGGGGAAGTGAGACAAATGATTTTTGCAGAGCTCTCCTTCACTTCACTCCAATTCACTTGCATGTTATGGCATCACCTCCCTGATCCCCTTCAAAAACGGACAGCTTTAGATCCGCTGAATGCTAATCTTGGAATCAGGAAGACCAGAGTTCAAATGCCATTTCTGACACTTACCTGTGTGATCCTCGGCAAGTCACGTCACTTTATTCATTCATTATAACATTAAGTCCAAGAGGTACAAAAAATGCCTCTCAGCCTCAATTTTTCTATCTGTAATATGGTAATAATACTTCAAAGGCTCATTTTACCTTCAAAATGAGATAATTTATATGGTGCTCTGCTAATTTTTAAACGCTATGTAAATAAATCACTTATTGTTAGTCTGCTTTTCAGGAGTGTTTTTCTTGCACTAAAGTAAAAGGGCAAGATATCTTATATTATACTATGTCATGTCAGTCCAAGTATTGATTTCCTCACTCTTCCTCCTGTATTTTAGAGCTATTCTCACAGACCAGGGAACAGATTTGTAGTGCAGTCAGACCCTACTTTTTTCTCTTCACAAAATCTCCATGTGCCAAGTGTGTGGCTTTACCGGAGACAGACAGTAAAACAGACTTTCTCACTCATTTTGTTCCTTCACTGGCCTCCCTTCTCCAGTCTCTTTTAGTTTGCTTTATGAAGCTTGAAATGATGAGGCCCTAAAATCTAATTAGGCAACTCCTTGATGTTATGGTGATCTCTTTAGTCCCTTCACCTATTGAAGATATGTGAAATTTATTTTTTTTCTTTTGGGTCTGTCACAGAAAGGAAAAACCTAAATTCTACTTTACAATCCATTCAATCCAACTAGCAGTTATTAAGTGCCTACTGTATGCCAGGCCCAGTTACTAGGTGTTGGAGAGACAGAGACAAAGTAGGAAACGGGAAATTAACATTCTTCTGGGCACGGGCACAACTTCCTGTTGGGCACAATTATTAACCATTGGAGATATTGGAATCCCAATCCCAGAAAGAGCCTCTGACTTCAAAGAACATATTTGCTAATGGAGAAAAGCAGTAGTCAATAAATAAGTATTTAGTCAATAAATAAATAAATACATTTTTTAAAAAGATATATACAAAGTAATTTTTTCAGAGGACTGGATACTATTATGATGGTCAGGCTACACTTTTTTTGTGGTAGGGTCATACCTCAGCAGAGCTTGGAAATGTAGAGCATTGTCGGTTCTACTTCCCCAAAGTACTCTTGGTCTAGCTACTTTGGTCCACGTAAAGTCCAGTTCAGTGCCATATGCTGATTGGATTGGCGTGGATGAAGTTAATTTCATCTGCTATAGCTTATTTCAAAAGATTGCACCTAGCACTGAATTTGCTCCTTTACTATCATTTCAGTGGTTTACTCTTCATTGCTACCTTTGGGTTTCCTGACTTTAAACCACTTTCCATCCACATGATAATGCCTGTGGCCACATGCATAAGTTTCAGATCATTTGTGAGTGCTCTTTTATGAGATACTGTATCAGATGCTTCTGCAAGATCAAAGCACCATGGGCTCAGGTGTGTGGGTTATGGAGTTGTTAATCGGTCCTGCTACAGCCAGGGGAGGTTGGAGACAGAATCAGGTCTCTCCTCCTTTCTCCTCTTGTTTCCTCCCCTTTCCTCCAATACTAACCCTAAATCTGCTTCCCTTTTTTCCTCCCCTCCTTCCACTCATTCATTCACAATTCTTTATCACCCTCACCTCCTTATTAATGTATGCAGTATTAGGAACCTCCCCCAATGTGCAGTCCTGAAGATCATCTACTTACTTCCCATCAGCAGCCTTACTTCTGTGCCTAATTAACTATTGCCATCCCTACTTGTTGGTGGTATTCTTGAGTTTTAGGATTTTCCCATACAGTATGATAACTTTCTTTTCCTGAAACAAAAAGCCCTGGAAACATTTACACACACACATGCACACACACACACGATCACACATACACACATATACACATCACTTTTATATAAGATATATAAGATAAATATATATTATCTTTTATATAAGATATATAAGATAAATATATATACTTATGTAAGATATATAAGATAAATATGTACATTTTGTAAGAAACAAAAGATATATATTTATATGATATATAAATGATATATCTTTTACATAAGAAATATAAGAAATATATACATTTATATAAGATATATAAAAGATAAACATTATATATATATATAATCTTTTTTTAACACCTTATCATTTCTCATCCTTCCTAGATTACATTTGGCTGCTTGGTTTTTCCCTCTGCCCAAGTCTTATATTTTTCAGAATTTGTACGTGAATTGTAGTAGAATTGCTGCTCTCCATTCCTAATGATTTTAAGGCTGATCATTTAATTGGTGAATTTCTCAAAATTGGCTTTTGCTGCCAATCGTCTCAACCATTTAATTATCAGAAAAAGAAAAGGTAAGGAAGAGACAGTTATATAACTGTCCAGTTTTTTGAGTTTAAGCTTCCCATGAGTTAGATTTTTTTCCATGTATTTCCTGAACTCTATTATGGATTATTGAAAATCAATTGTGTAGAAAAACTAATTTGCAGGATATAATTGATTCTCTTAACAACTCATGCTTCTTTACACTTCTTGCTCTTTCTTCTTCTAGGTTAATGATTCTCAGAATGTGGTCTAAGGACCACTGGGGATCCTGAGGTCCTTTTAGGGGATTTATGAGATCAAAATATTTTCATAATAATGCAGAACCATTTTTATTTCTAATACAGTAAATATAGATATAATCCATATTTAAAAAAAAAAGAGGCTGCCTTTTTGGAAGGGCATTTTCAGAGATTTTAAAAATATTTTAAAGGTGATCTGAGACTAACTATTGCTTTAAGTGCTACATCCTCATCTTCTTTACAAAAAACAAAAATGTAATGGTTTCCAAGGTAATCAAAGTTTGTCTTGCCTGAAAATATTTTTAGAACTACTCCTTTTAAAGTTTATTTTGTCTTTATTGTCCTTTGATTCAGACAATGCTAAGGTGGAATTTTTCTCTTTTTTAAAAAAGAAAAAAATACTTATTAAAAAATTATATCCAAAAGGTGAACTAGTACCCAGGCCCATTCTCAAAGTAGCCTCAGGTTGTGCCCTTTTAAAAATTTTGTTTTGTTTTGTTTTTTTACTTCACATTTCACATCAGATAAATCAAATGAAACCCCTGCCATTTTGAGCTGTTTCTACTAAAGGCACCTGACAGTCTTAACTTGCTCATGGCTGTTATTTCCATTTTGTAAAATTTTGTAGCATTCTACAGTGCCAGGTAAATCCCTCAGAATTGTATTTATGTAAATTCCAACATGGCCTGATATTCCAACTCAAATATAACAAATAGAAATGTATTAAAATGTAAATATATATGTATCTTACTTTGGTAAGACAGGATTTTGTGGACAACCAAAGCTATGAACTACAGATGATGGAGGAGAAAGAAAGCTAATGGGAGTATAACGTAGATACTTTAAGTGTTCGACAAATTGAAGTATTTAAGAAATATGCATTTATATTTGTGGGTATATATGTATTTATGTAGTATATACATATATCACATCTATATAATCTACACAGACATATACATACATGTTCTTTGTTCTTTATTTTTAAAGAGACCTTTGATTTGTATGTGGATTGGATTTAAGTGAGATAGATATATACACATACATATATACATATATGTAATATACACCTCCACATATATTTACAGGAGATAGAATGCAGGGCCTGAAGTCAAGAAGTTCATCTTCCTGAGTTCAAAACACTAGTTGTATAATCATAAGCAAGTCTCTTCATCTAGTTTATCGCAGTTTCCTCATCTATAAAATGAGATAGAGAAGGAAATGGCAAACCCCTCCAATATCTTTGCCAAGAAAACCTCAAATGTGATCGCAGAGCTGGACAGAACTGAACAACAATTTCTCTATATATGTGTGGATATGTAATCAGATACACATACATACAGAGAAATGTCTATATATATAAAGAAATATGTGAGGCATATATTTCTATGTATATGTGTGTCTATAGTCATATACATATATATGTACACATGCACACCTGTCTCTATTACTTGTATTTAGATAAGATACACATAGGTTTCTGTAAGTTCTCCAATCTCTCTGCCTTCATTCATACTACAGTACTTTGGTAACCTGACTCGTTGTGTGTGTGTGTGTGTGTGTGTGTGTGTTGTGTGTGTGTGTGTGTAAACTTATACACACATTTATGGGTGTCTATTTATGTATGTATACATGTATAGTATAATAGACATAAGTACGTATTTGTATACATGCACTATATATGATAATGTCATGTTATAGAAAGTATAATGTATAATATTCATGTATATGTAACAACTGGCAAGGAGAACATCTGGGATCCAGATGAATTCATAAGCTCTTATGGATTCATCTTATGTAAGAAGACAGAAGTCTGAGTGGTTGTAAAATTTGTATGTGTTGATTTTGAGGTCCTAAAGATAAGAACTTAATCAAAACATTTTCAGAAGGTAGATATCTGGTGTTCCAAAGCACATTGACCTCAATTTGTACCAAACATTTTTAATATTTAAAGTCCTTTGCAAAAGGACGTGTTTATAATCAGTAGCACCCTGCAGAAGCTAGGTAGGGTTGCAGTGCCTTCTGGAAGATGGAAGGAAATGACTTGCAAAGCCCCATTATATTCTTAGTCCCCGAGCTCCCAGTCCTGTTGCTCTGCTCGCTTAGTCATGCTGCTGTGTCATGTCAATAGTGCTTTCCATCCCAGCTTGCACAGACAAAGTCAGGAAGAAGCTCACTCCGGGGAATGGACTTCATGTGAAAACTTGCTGTGAGATAAGATACACATGTGTTTCTATAAGCTCCCCAGCCCCACCTCCTTCACATTTACTGACAGTAGGGGCTTGGCAACCATGGCTGGTGGCCCAGGCCACTGTGGACAGTGGCATTTACACAGGTGAATTGCCCCCCCACCTCAGCTGGAGACCAAAAGGGGATGCTCGATGACGAAGATTTCTTTAACAAAACATGTTCTGTTTCTGGTGCCCTGGAATTGAAGGTGAGACCCTGATTGGTTAGGGAGGGAGTTGCTTTAGGGACCCATTAACAGAGGGGAGTGGGGGTGGGAGAGGGAGAGAGAAAAAGAAAGATGGAGGAAGGGAAGAGGAGAAAAAAGAAAAAAGGGAGGGAAAGAGAGAGAAGAAGGGAGAGCAAAAAGGAGGAAAGAAAAAGAGGGGAGAAAGAGGAAGAGAGAAGAGGAAGGAAGGAGAACAAGGGAAGAAGAGAGGGAAAGAGACCGACACACAGACAGAAGGAGGAAGGAAGGGAGAAAGAGAGGCAGAAAAGAAGATGGGGGAGGGAAGGAGAGAGAAGAAAGGAAAGAGAGAGTCAGAAAAAGGAAGGAGAAAAAAAGAGAGGGAAAGAGAGACAGGAAGGGAGAGAGAGAAAAAGGATAGAAGGGAAGAAAAAAAGAGAGGAGGGAGGGAGGGGATTGAGAGAGAGAGAGAGAGGGAGGGAGAAAGAAAGGAAGAGAGAGAGAAGGGAGGGAGAGGGAGTGTGTGTCTCTTAGGTAACCAAGAGCTAGGTCATTTTTGTTTTTTCTGCTTGCTGAAACCATGGACATAATTGAAAGTCCACACGGAAAAGATCGTGCTAACTCACGTGTAGATGTCCTCCCTCAGGTAGAGGTTTAGAAACGCTTGATTCAACATTCCTTTTTTCTAAAGAAACTTTTTGTAATGGACTCTCTCTCCCTTTAAAATCAAAGGAAGGCAAATGGGGCCACTTTGGACTCCTTTCTGTTATCTCCCCCCGACTCCCACTCCTGCCTCAGAAGAGCCATCTCTCATAACATAATTTCCAGGATAGAAAATGGCATTCTCAGTGTTGCTGCCTTCCTGGTCCAGGCAGAGGTATTTAAGAAGGAAGAAAGACTTTATAAGCAAAACAAACAACAACAAAACCCCAAAGCTTTGAAAATCGATTTTTAGCCTTCAAAGCCGGCTCATTTGTGCATGCTGGGGCACATATTTGCTTTTCCTGTCTCAGAGGTCACGGTTTCAATTTTTGTTTTGTTCATCTGGTGAGTGCATACAGTGGCAAGAAAGCAACCGGGGTGTGTGAAACTCTCCCAGTAGAAGGAGAGGCCCGCCTGTGTCAAGGGAGCGTGTCCCCTGCTCCTCTGGCCTGGTGACGGAGGAAACATTTTGGGAACAGAGATGTCCTCGTGGGGTCAACAGAAAAATCAGTCAAAGTGTTCAAAGCTGGGGCTCCAGTGTTTATAGAAACGGTGGTGGAGAAGTTGAGTAACAGGTGGATGAAGCGAGACTGGGTGATGCAATGGAAGGAAGGACTTTTCTTGGAAGTTACAAGCCGTGGGTTCTAATCTCGGCCGGGTGGCAGTGTGACCTTGGGCCAAAAAAGACTTGAATTTCATTTTCTTCTTCTGCAAAATGAGAGAGTTGGACAAAAGGTTGCAAGTAAGTTTTCTTTTAGCTTAAAGTGATATCATTAAGGTATATGCTATTGAGCTTACATAGCATGGGGATATTGAGGTTCATATGTGTGTAGACAAACATTTGTATTTATACTCCTTAGGACCCCATTTTTGTTTTTCAATCGCGTCCAGCTTTTTGTGGTCTCATTTGGAGTTTTCTTGGCAAAAATATTGGAGTGTTTGGCTATTTCCTTCTTTAGCTCATTTCACAGATGAGGAAACTGAGGCAAACTGGGTGAAGTCACTTGGCCAGGATCACACATCTGGGAAGTGTCTGAGGCTGGATTTAAATTCAGGGCTTTCTGACTCCAGGCCTAGCACTCTGTCCGCTGTACCACCTGGCTACTTAGGATCCCACAAGGTGTTCTTATGTGTATCATATGCTTTCAGCATAGAAAAATACAACATTTGCCTGAATATGAGCCATGCTTTCCCTTGAGTTGAACCGAGTTAAAACCTGAATGCTACCTTTAGCTAGTGGTGTTTCTCAATCCATTCAGGTTTCCAGCCCGTATTCTTTTGTTATTATTGTTGTTTGTTTTGTTTTGTTTTTTAATAATAGCTTTATTTTCAAAATATGCAAAGATACTTTTCAACATTCCTTGCAAAACCTTGTGTTCCATATTTTTCTCCCTTCCCTCCACTCCTTCCCCTAGATGGCAAGTAATCCAATATTCATTAAACATGGCAATTGTTCTAAACCTATTTCTACACTTATCGTATGCAGCCCATAATGTGATATGTAGCAAATTTAGGTTTTCTGGAATATTTTTCCCTAGTACTTAAGGAGTTCTCACTTTTCCTTAAAGATGATCTCTTTCTGTAGGCTCCTTGGTTATAGCAAATGCAGTACTTTTGAAAAAGCAGCTGCCATGTAAACACCGTATGTTTTGTTGACAAATGCAGCATTTCTGTGCACATTTTAAATATGCAGAACTCTGAAAAATGCAGGTATAAATTACATCTAATTATGGGCCAGCACGGCATTTATTATAAAGTAAATTGGTATTGTTACTTGTGAGAGAAGTGTGGAAAATGAAGGAGAAAGGTATTTCCAGGGATTGAAAATGGGCTCGAAGTCCTTGAAGCTGCCCTCCCAGGGAAGTTATCTTCCCAGAGGAAGTAGCTGTCAGAGGAGGAATTGAGTTTGTGCTGAGGACGAAGGTTTGGCAGAGCCGGGATAAGTGAGAAGGTGCCGTGTCATAGGAAGAGGATGGGGAGAGGGCTGGATCCTCAAATGGTGATAGGGAGAAGTTTCAGGAAGGGCAGGAAGATAAAGAGAGGCCTTGTTGCAGCACCTCGGTGCTAGGCAGGCTTTGGATTGGCCAGGATTGGGGACAAAGTCCAGCTGCAGGTGGGCGCCGAGTCCTTGCTGGGCCCTGTCCCAGGAGGCTCTTCCAGTGCCAAGATTCTTCTCAGCCAACCTTTAATAAGGGTGCTGCCTTTTTGTGGGCCCTGGCAGGTGAGGGGGAGCTAAGAAACTGTAGCGAAGAAGCTTTCAAAACAGCATTTATCATCAGATAGAGAGGGAGAGCATTGGCTTCTGATCCACAGCCCAAGTGACCGGGAGAGTGAGCTGACGTTCATTGGATGGGCCGGAACTTTGTACCTTGAAGTATAAATGACTGTCCTGGGACTTTGTGAACTTTTGCCACCTAGTCATTTCAGGGAGGTGTGATGCCGGAGGCCGACCGACAGGTTGTTGATGATGGAAAATAGCCCGCTGTTGTCTGGTAATCGAGACATGGAGTATTCAGTTGTAGGTGAGCGAGCCCAATGATGATACGGGTCAGCTTGCAGGACCCCCAGAGATGACCCTCCTGACCTCTGATCCTCACCAGGCTCGCTTTTCCCCAGAGAACAAGCCGTCTCTTTGTTCTGCTGGAGCTCGACTCTGTACTTGAAGGGACGATCACTCTTGGGGCTCTGTGGGTCCGTCTAAAAGACATGGACCTCTGCCCCAGGCTTTCGGCCGTCTAAGAAGTTGTTTTGTCTTTGGCTGCCTCTGGGTGACCTTGTAAAATCCAGCGTGCTTTCACATGCTGGTTCAGGACCCCGGGCAGACAGGGGTCTGATGGAGCTGGATGGGAGAGGTGGGGATCGATGGAGCAGTGAATACAAATGAGGACTCACCAGGCAATTAATAACTCCATATTTTCCAGCTCCAGTCCTCTGCTGTGGAATTACCGTGATCATTATTGTTAACAATAGCGACAGCACGACCCACAGATTACCTAGATAAAGAGAACATAAACCAAGGAAATGAAGGCAATGCTAAAACTTTTGAATGAGAAGGGGTAGGACCCGGGGCTGGGGGGGGTTCGCACATAGAAACCCTGAAGCGATTTCGGTTTTGATCATGTGTCTGATGTGGATCTAGCATCTCTTAAGCACACATCTGGATGAATTAGGTGGGGCCAGACTTTACGTTGTTGTCGTTTTCCTGCCATCTGCATTCAGCTGTTTTCCCTTAAGTGTAAAAGATGTAAACAACGGCGTCCCCATACCTCTTCTTTTCATTTATTTTTTTGTTTTTTTATCTTTGTTGTGAGGGATTCAAGGGTAGTGGCAGTTAACTTGAAAAACTGGTGTGGCTTAAGTTGTGGGGAGGGGAGCGTTTCTCCCCCCCCCCCCCCAGCCCCTACCAGTTTGGGCTTTTCATCTTATTGTCTTAGGAGGGCGGCGGAGGGGGGCAGGGCGTGGGGATGCCGGGAGGGAGCAACCTCGTGTTGTCTGTGTGTGTGTTTGTGTTTGGGGAGAGCGGAGGACACCCAGCTCGGATCGGAAGCCGAGGGCTCCGAGCGCGTCTTGTAGCCTGCCTGCCAGCAGGGGGAAGAGCGTGGGGATGGAGGCAGGAGGCCATGCCGGCTCCTGGTTGGTGTCTGGGGGGAGCGGGGAGCAGAGGCGCTCCTGGGGAGGCTAGGGCTGCTCCAGCCTGCCCGGGGCTGACAATGGGGAAGCGGGCAATTATGCAACCCCGGAGCCCCCTCTCCCTCCCTCCCTCCCCAGGGCTCCGTCCCTCCCTCTACTCTGCCAACATTCGATTTCTCTCTTTCTCTCCCTTGTGTTTTCAAACAGGAAGTGCACGCTTGTCTGTAACGTGCCGCCGGGTCCCAGAATGAAGGAGTGAGGTCTCCCAGCTGCCCGCGCCGGATCCTCCGCTCCGCAGCCCGCCGCAGTTTACAGAGAGCACCCTGAGGCAAGCAGGGTAGCCGCCTGATCCAGGTAAGAGGGGGCCCGGGTGGGATGCCGAGGGACGAGCAGCGGCCCGCCGCCTCGCGGGCTGGCACTGACGGCTGCCCCCTTCTCTCAGATGTGCCTCCTTGCCCCTTCCACCGTATCACTGGATCCGGCTCCCCGCTCTTCCGAGACTTCTCCCCCCCCCCCCCCCTCTGCCGCCCCCGCCGCCGCTCTGTGAGAAGATGCTCAGCCCTGCCCGGCCGGGGTGGGAGAGGGGCGAGTGCCCATCGCGCGGTGGGCAGCCCCTGCCTGCTCCTGGCGGCCGGCTCCTCGTGCCGCCTGTGCCGCCGATGCTGCCTCTGCCGGCCTCCTCCCGTATGCTGCCACTGCTGTTCTGGCAGCTCTTTGTTCCTGGCACAGGACAATTCTTAAGGGTGATTTTCTGGATTGTGCCGGGAAGCTGCTGAAACCGGGGTTTGATTTTGGTTGAGAGGAGGTGCTGGGGAGAGAAAGCAGGGCTTGGAGGTGAAGGGGTGTGAGGGCAGGAGGAAGGGTCTTGCTCTCTTCCTTTCCCTCTGAAGGAAATGCCCGAGCTCCTGAAATGCCCCTTCTTCAGTCCAGAGAGTGAGGGGTGCTGGGCTCCTTCCTTTCTGTGGCACAGACCCCGGCCATGAGATGCAAGGGAGCTGCGCAGGGGACCTCAGGCAGAGAAAGAGAGGGGCACAGACGCATGGCATGGCAGAGCTGGGAGGGAGTTATTTAGTCTGCTGTCTGGGCTGTTAATTCTGTCTGGTTTCTTGGTCAGGCTTCCTTTGCCTAGACACAAGCTACTTTTTAAAGTGGAAGCCAGACATCTTCAGTTTGTTAAATGTTGCTCATTGCCCAGTTACCATCGATCCCAGCTTTTCTTGGCTCCGGCCAGCTTAGTGGTACCTCATGGTACCTTCTTCCATCCTAGCAAAGATGTCCCCGGGCTCAGAGAAAAGTAGCTTTTGTCTGACTCTGCTCTCCAGCCACCCTCCTGGCTCTTCTCTTCTCCCTCAAATCCCTAAATCAGTTGAACTTTTTCACCAGCCAAATCCCGGCCGTCCTGTCACTCAGTGCTGGCAGCTGACATTTATTGGGCATTTTAAGATTCTCAGAGCACTTTGTTATTCAGTCAGCAAGTACCAAGGGCCTACTGGGTGCCAGGCAGACTGATAAGTGTGGGGGATAGAAAGAGAGGGCATTTCCCCACAGATGCACCATCCTGCTTGAAGCAAACCAATGGCAGAGCAATGGGGATGAGGAAAACCAGTTTGATATGAAGTTATTTTGGACTATAAGTTGAGTTATATTAATAATTGATGCAAAAAAACAAAAAAAAAACTTGATGCATTTTTAGAAACTAATTTCCGTACATAGTAGTGATGGAAGAAATAATTTGCCCGCAGGACTATTCCCTCCCATTCGGCATCATTGTAGGAGGGCTGGGGAAGAGTGGTTGTCTTCTTATGGCTCTTGCAAGAAAGGACAGAATTCTGTTCCGACATGCACCATCTTTCCCCGTATTGGGCAATCAGGGTTCGCCCGGCGCCAGCGTTAGTTGTGATTTTTAAGAGCATGATATGGATTGCTGCCAGGAACACCATAGGTGATGAAAGATTAATTGCGATTTCATTTTGATTCCCTGGAAGAATGAGTGATGGATGGTGGCAAAGAGAACACATGGTCAGCTGGAGAGATGGCTGGACCTGGGTCCAAATACCACCTCTGACAGCTTCTTTGTATGTGACTTTGGGTAATTAATGAAGCTTCCCTTGGACTTCCATTTCCTCACCTGTAAAATGAGTTTCTAAAGTCTTTTTCAGGTCTCAAGATAGGCTTAGGACTAGAAAGGAACCACATAATCCACCCTTTTCATTTTAAGAGGGTGTCCAAGATCGCATAGGTCATAATGGCAAAGGTAGATTTCAGAATCCAAAGGTGTCACCTTTCCCACTACACCAACCTGCCTTTGATCCTACCGTCCTTTTTCCTCTATTGAACAAGGATGGGGACCCAGTCTATGATTTTATAGGTTTAGGGAACTCCCAGATGAGAAAATTCTCTCTCTACTGGTTCAGTTTCCCACCCTTTCTACGATTCACAATCTTAGTTGTCCAAAGCCCCACAAGGTTAAGTGAGTTGCTCAGAGTCACTCACTCAGTAAGTGTCATAGAAGAGAGTTGAACCCAGATCTTCCTACCTGTATTTGAAGCTGGCTGTCTATTTAAGCTACCATATTGCCATGTTAGTCATAAAAATCTTCTTCTTTATTTGTGTCCGTTTGGATCTCAAACCTCAGCCTTCTACTCTACAGCTATTTTAGGATTAAAATAATAATAAATAGATCATAGAATCCTAGGTTTATAAGAGAGAGATACTTTTTAGGTCATTTAGTTCTAACTCTTTCATTTTATAGATGAAGAAGAGACTGAGACCCGAAAGACCCCAAAACTCACAAGAAAATACAAGGTGAAGGCATGATTTGAACCCATATTCTTGACTCCAAATTCATCACTTTGGTTTCAGTAACATATATCCAAATGCACCTTAAAGAGTAAAAAAATTAATTTCATGCTTCTACTTTAGAAGAAATAGAGGAAGTAAAATAAGTCGAGGCTTTCCGTTGTCAAGAGTTTATACCGACTTATAGTGTCCTCCAGCAGCCAGAGGAAAGAAAGGATTTTGCAGAACCAGGTGGCCACCCCTTATTTTTTTATTTTATTTTTTTTTTAGGAAGGAATTTAATGGAGATGTCAGGGTTTGTGATTCTTCAAAAAAGTTGCCCTGGTATGAGAAGGGTAGACAAAGCCTGGAAGATGTAACCTTAGCCTGGTATCCACTAATGTTTTTCAGTCATTTTGTTTTAGGATCGAACCTTCAGTCTGCCCATCGCTTCCTTGGTATCCCAGGTGGAAGGTGGAAAATGGTTGTCTCACTTTTGTGCGTCACCCGAGCGATTCCTCCCAAATGACTAACTTGTGACCCAGGGGACATCCCGAGCATCATTTCAGAATGTCTTAAGCCGCTCAATAAGAGGCCGAATTAACAAATGGCAACTGAGCTCTAGAATTACTCCGAATTAGGTGTTGCTGGGTTGGCTGGGCCAGATTCCACTTTTCCCAATAATTATAACGATAGCATTAAAGAGTGGCAGGAGGATGTAGGGGGCAGAGGGCCAGCCCAGGAGTCTGGAGGACCTGGATTCAAATCTAACTGCTAATACATATTTGTTAAATTACTTGGAGCAAATTCTTCCATCTCTCGGGGTTCCTGACAACTGGGTGTGTAGACACTTCTATAAGTCGATCTAAACTCCTGACCAAGTTAAGGGGAGTTAGTTGAAGATCTGTTATCTGGAGAGGGAGTTTCCACCCAGATGAAATCATGGTTCTGAATGAATAATAACAACAATAATAATTAGCTGACAGTCATAAAGCGCACAGAAGCTTGCAAAGTGCTTTACTTTCATGATCTCCATTGTCCTCCATAGTTCTGTGAGATAAATACTAGAGGCGTTATTATCTCCCATTTTTCAGATGAAGAAACAAGCTGGGACAGAGAAAGGGAGAGAGGGGGAGAGAGAAAAGAGAGAGAAAAGGAGAGAAGAGGAGACCAAGAGACAGACAAAGGGGGAGGAAGGAAGCGATGAGAAAAGAGGAAGAGGGAAATAGTGAAAGGGGAAGGAGGAAAGGGAGAGGGAGAGAGTGGAGACAGAGAGAAGGGGGGAGACATAGGAAAAGGTAGAGGGGGAAAGGGAAAAAGGAAATGGGAAGAGAAGAGGAATGGAAAGGAAAAGAGGGAGGAGACAGATAAAGAGGGAGGGGGAAAGAGAAGAGAGAGAGAAGAGGAAAGGGAGGAATGAGAGGGGAGAAGAAAAGGAAGGAGACAGATAAAGAGGGAGGGAATAGAGATACAGAATAAAAAAGGGAAAGGGAGAAGAAGAGAGTGAAGAGAGAGACAGACAAAGGGGGAGACAGACAAAGGGAGATGCGAAGGGAAATGGGGAGAGAAAGAGAATGGAAGGGGAAAAAGGAAAGAGAAGAGAGAAGGGGAGAGGGAGAAATGAGGAGGGGGAAGGAAATAGAGAGACTGAGAGTAAGAGAGAGAAAGAAGAAGGGGGAAGGAAAGGAGACAGGTAAAGGGGGAGGGGGAAAGAAGAGAGAGAGAGAGAAAGAGAAATGAGAGGGAAGACAGAGGAGGAGAACAAGGGAGACAATAAGAAAGGGGAAGAGAGAGGGAGAGAGCGGAGAGAAACGGGGAGGGGGGAGACATAGACAAAGGAAGATGGGAAGGAAAAGGAGAGAGAAAAGAATGGAAGGGGAAAGAGGAAAGAGAAGAGAGAGAAGGGGAGAAGGAGGACTGAGAGAGAGAGGGGAGAGGAAAAGGAGGGAGGGAATAGACAGACTGAGAGTAAGAGAGAGAAAGGAGAAGGGGGAAAGGAGAGGGACAGAGACGGAGAGGGAGGGATTGAGGGAAATTGAGATTAAATGACTCAGCCAGGTTCACACAGCTGGGGAGGACCTGGGCTCTTAAGCCTGGCCTTCCTAACTCCAGGAACAGCACTCTGTCCTGTCCCATGTGAGGATTTGCCACAGACCAGGCTTTGTCTTGTTAGAATTTAATACTTCCCTGACTGTGATACCTTTTATTCCTGCTTCCCCTCCAGGACCAGATTTATCCTGGTTTCATCAGCATAGTATGTGCTAGCCTTGCCAACGCCTGGAGGCACGTTCACGCCAGTCTTTTCACTTGACCTTAAATCATGTTCTGGGATTAAGGCTTTCCTATCCTGAACGGTACGGTTGGCACATTTTAATATTTTGGAACAATAAAAAACCATGGGGTGCCAGAGGCAGTTGGGCTTCCCCCAAGAGGGCAGTGCCACCTTTTGTGGCATTATCCTTTCGGAGCTGGAAGCGACCTTAGAAAGCCCCTTATTGAGCAGATGAGGAAATGGAGGCTCAGATTGGGGGATTTGCCCTACGTGAGAAAGAGCAATCAGAATTCAAACTCAAGTCCTCTGACTCCAAATTCAGCGCTTTACGTTACTGTTGTGCACCCACAATAATAACTTATTTATTTGGTTGGAGGTTGTGAGGGGATGATGGAGAATGCGTCTGTTCGCTGACTTTGACGTCACTCAGGTGAGCCTGACTCAGTGACTCCTGCCCTAGCATTGCCAGGTCTGCCCACAGCCACCCGGACCCCCTCTCCACATCACTCTGCCTCCCAAGTTTCAGCTCAGTGTTCTGAGGACCCTAGCTCCCCCTGCCAAGAAGAGCGAGCTCAGCTGCCAACTCAGCCAGAACAGATCTGGCATCTGAGGGGCGGGGGGAGAGCCAGTCCAGGCAGAATCTTGACTTTGGATAAGTTCTTGTGCCCATATTGAGTCTCTGTAATAGGGACATCGGAGGTCCTCTGACATTTAGTAATTCTTAGTCACTGTATCTGTTATAGTTTTCTTTTCCAGAATATTTCCCTACGGGTTTTGGTTTTTTAAAAAACTTTCACCACCTCCTATTGATACAGTTGGTACCGTGTTACCAACTGGCATAAGAAGGCAGGAATAAACCCCAGAGGGCTTTGTGGTAGAAACTTGGGTTCTAGGCCCGCCTCAGACACATACTGTCTGGGTGACCTGGGGATGACATTTTGACTTTTCATTTTCCTGGAAGGCTCTCCAAAATTGTAAGTCTCGGAGAAGGTGCCCTTCTATTTATATCAAGGGAGTTTCTTTATCTAGACCTCTCCTGTAGTGAGTAAAATCAGTGCGCCAGTTCCTATCCTAATTATTCCAATCACTCCTCGCATCAGTGTCAGTATCTCGATCAGTTGGTGGCTAATAAATGTTTATAGACTCCCTGATTTAGAAGCGATGATTGCCCTAATTCTTGGATCAGGAAGGCAATTGAGAAGCTACAAGTGGGCAGTCCAAATTCTGAATGTTGAAGAGGTTTCCGGTCTGTGCCAGGATCTGTTGAAGCAACGGAGAATGTTTGGCCTGGAGAAGAGACAGGGCCTGCTTTAGCTGTATTCAGAGGGGGCATTTAAATGGCTTTGAGAGGTTATCTTGTCACAGAGGATTGATTGAGCCTCTTCTTGGGGGCCCTGAGGCAGAATTAAGCTGGAAATTTAGGCTTTTGTAAGGGAAAACCTCACAATAATTACTGCTGTTCCAAAGCAAGAGTCTTTATGGATGAGTCCAGGCAGTGACCAGCTGCCCCCTTTGTCTAGCATGGGCTGCTACCCTAGTCCGGTGTGTTGCCCGAGCGCTCCAATCCCTTGTCTAGCATGGGCGGGACATATGATGACTTCTTAGGGTTTTTGCAACTTTGAGATATGTGGGAGAAATACTGGTAAGTGAATAAGCGAATAATGAAGATTATTCTTTAATAGAGATTGACAATTGAAGACAATTAATGTTCAAGTTGGGTCTTGCCAAATTTATTTTATTTCCCACTTCTCCACCGATCTTTTTCCTCCAGAGTATAAGCATTCATTCTTTAAGAAAATCTTACTACTCGTGCGGTATACAGTATACTTTTGACTTAATTATGCATTGGAATTATGGTACTGAAATATTAGAATGTCTTCTTGTTGTATTGTTGTGAACACGGGTCCCTACAACAGAATGATTGAATATTTCACAAACACAATTTCCCTGTTGGATGGATGTTGAAATCTCATCTTAACATTTTGTGGTGGTTATTCAATTATGTTGGGCTCTTTGTGACATCATTTGAAGTTTGCTTGGCAGAGATTCTGGAATGATTTGCCATTTTCTTTTCTTGCTTTTTTTTTTTTTTCCTGAGGCAATTGGGGTTAAGTAACTTGCCCAGGGTCACACAGCTAGATTAAGTGTCTGAGGTCAAATTTGAACTCAGGTCCTCCTGACTTCAGGACTGGAGCTCTACAAACTGCACCATCTAGCTGCCCCGTGCTCATTTTTTTAAACAGATGAATAAAATGAGGCAAACAAGATTAAGTGATTTGCTTTAGGGTTACACAGCTAGTGTGATATATACAAAATTTGAGTGACATCATTTCTGGATAATCAATCATTTTGTTAATTATGGCCACCAAATAATTAATAAAAAAGAAGACCCCTCATGGAACCTACTCAGTGTTTATCTGTCTGGGAAGAATGAATGTTCCTGAGGGGAGAAATCAACTCTAATTGGTTAACAATTAGCAAGCTAATGAATATTATAATGAAAAGTGAGCCTATCCTAATAAGGAGCTGGATAAGGGGAGGACTTGACCGATTATGTGACTTTTACTGGGAGGAGAAGGAGGAAATCTTAGACATAGGGTGTACCTCTCACCAAACCTGATTCACACAATGGATGCTCCATTCCTCTTGAGTGAAGTCTGAAAAAGATTGATGAGAAAGTCAATCCAATCTCACTAATCTCATTATAGGTAGTGTCCTTCAGATGCTGGCTGTATATAACCTATAAGGGACTGATTTCTGAAGGAGGAAATAAATAGAAAGGGATAAAACTTTGGTTCCAAATCAATAATTGCTTATTAATATGAAAGAGAAATATTAATTTCTCTCGTTAGTGTCTGGGACCAATTTTGAACTCAGGCCTTTCTGGATTTCAGGCCTGCTGTTCTATCTACTGCACGACTTAGCTACCCATTCAAGTATTCTCATCACTGTTAGGTAGTCATCAAGATCAGATTTATTGTTTGGTCCCTGAGGGCAAAATCCAGAGCCAGGAGTGGAAGTTTCAAAAAAGCAGATTTAAAGGAGGGTGGAGGGGAATTTTAACAAGTTGTTTAAAAGTACAAAGTGGCTGTCCTGAGAGATGAAGTGAAGA
Organism: Antechinus flavipes; assembly: GCF_016432865.1. Taxonomy (NCBI): domain Eukaryota; kingdom Metazoa; phylum Chordata; class Mammalia; order Dasyuromorphia; family Dasyuridae; genus Antechinus; species Antechinus flavipes. The sequence goes on along the minus strand of NC_067401.1, from coordinate 485,130,439 downwards.
TTACAGCTTACAGGCTTGGTCACTTGTTAAAAAGTTATGTCTGGGCTGGGTTTGAGGGTCATGGAAGTCTCTCCCAACTCTCAGAATCTCTGATTCTGTAATCATATAGAAGTTCCTTCCTAGCTGGAGCTAAAATCTGTCTTCTTGTGCTTTTTGCCTATTGTTCATCACCTTCCTTGTCCTAATTGGTACTCACTTTCAGGAACAGGCAGAATAAATTCAATCCATTTTCTCTCTGAAAACCTTTTAAGTGGTTGAAGGCACTGTTCCCATCCCCCTCAAGTCTTCCCTTCTCGGGACTAGCCACAGTCTTTCTCTCCACTTGCTCTTCATGACAGAATTTCAAATCCCTGTTTATGGCTGCCATTCTCCTCTGTTTCTAGCTCTTTAATTTTCCTTTGGAAAAAGGGGTGCCCAGAATGGACAAGACAGGTCACATGGCATATTGCTGTGGTCTCAAACCAGACAGAATGGGGACAAAATAGACAAAGATCCTTATGAGCTGCAGATTGACTTAGACAACCACATATTAATAGTGTCTAGATTTTATTGTCTTCTGTATTTTGCTAAAGACTACATATTAATCTAACTACATATTAATCTGGTTCTAGTCACACTCCAGAGACTTGGGTATACTACCTTGGGTAGTAGGAAGAATGAGACCCTAGTTCAAATCCTATCCTTTTTCACTTTCTAGTTCTGTCTTCTAGCTCACTTTGTAGTTTCATTTTTTAGTTCTGTGGCCCTGGGCATGCATTTTGTCCTTCATGAACATCAGCTTCTTATCTAAGGAGGAATACCCCAAAAAGTCCATATGAGATATTCTATGAAAAGTATTTTTCAGACTTTAAAAGCTATGTAAATTTTGGTCCTTATTATTATTCAAGATAAAGTAGCAAACCAGAAATCCAGAAGACCTGAATTCAAATTTAGCCTGAGACACTTTGTAGGTGTTATCTCAGTTTCCTCATCGGTAAAATGAGCTGAAGAAGAAAATGATAAATTAGTTGTAAGTGGAGTCACAAAGAGTTGGATACTATTGAAAATGAACAACAAAAAGTATGGACACTGTACTTGTGATTGTACAAACTAAGCCAACTTTTTTTTTGTGGGGGTCAGGGGTGAGATTCTGTCACTTAATAGTACTTAACTTTAACCAACACACAAGTCCTTTCTGTATACGGTGTACCATGTGGAGAATACTCTACACTCTAGTAGAAGGATGCTCCAGATGGGTGGTATGCTGTTTTGTATGTCACTGATATGTAGAGGGGAACAGATTTTCTCAGATCCATGGAGGGAAGGAAGGCTTCTTGTGAACTGTAGGATCTGGGAGGACTTCATGGAGAAGAGAGCACTCTAAAATCCTAGGGTTTTTTGTTTGTTTGTATTTTAACCTCCTAGCAAAGGAGAGCCACCTTAAGTGCAGCCAGTGGAGTGTGGGTTCCTCCAGGACTGATTCATGTTTGTCTTTCATGTAGCCCCAAGGCCTGGCACTAAGTTGGTGCTTAAAAGCTGTTGAATTAGAGGAGAGTAAGGTGACTTTTACCTGAGGAGAATTTTGAAAGGCTTTGTACTCTCTCCTTGGTTGTAATTACCTCCAGGGCAGGGATGACCCCAGAATCTAGCTTACTAGTAATAAGTGCTTAATTAATATTTGTTGAATCATTGTTGCAAAAAGGATAGTGTTTTAGGTTTGGATTTTTTTTTGTGGGGGGAGGGAGGGGTTGGTCATTTGAACACTTCCCATCTAACTCATGTGAACTTTATAGAGGTTCCTATCTCCCTTTCTAGGTAGCCCACAAAATCCATTTAAAAATCAGTCTTAGAATTTGGCCATGGGGTTCTTCAGATAGCTCACAAATTCAGCTCTGGGAGCCATGATTTCTTATTTATTAAAGAGAATTGGAAAAGTGAAGGGCCTTCACAAAGTCATATAAAATTTGTCCAGAATTGGAATTTAAGTACAGTTGTTTAAGATCTTGAGTTGTGCTTACGCAGGCAGGCCAATGAACAGGGCCTGTTGGAATTGTTCCTCCAGAGTTCCTAAGTCCAAAAGAGGGTGATCTTTTTCTTCCTTTGTCCATCTCCTTCCTCCCCACACTATAAATCTGTTCTTTTCTCATCACACATAATGCTATTGAATCACTATCAATAAGGCTTTAGAGACAGAACAGTACATAGAGAGGATGCTAAGCTTCTAGTCCAAAGATCACATTCATTGATCTTGACCCTGGACTAGGTGTTTGAACTGTTATGTCTCAGTCTCCTTTCCTGCAAAATGAAAATCATGATATTTAATACTTCATCATATAAATTATTATAAAGATAAAGTAAGATATTCTAGAAATAATTTTTTTTAACAGCATAGTGTCATAGAAGAGTGTGTAGGACCTGTTGATTTGTATTTTCATTAACGTGTCAAGATATTTTTTCTAATAATAGTAGATATGAATTTGGACTGATGTTTTTAACCATAATGGATAAAGAGCTAGATCTAGAGACTCATCTTTCTGAGTTAAAATCTGGCCTCAGATATTTCCTAGTTGGGTGACTCTTGGACAAATTACTTCATTCTTTTTGCCTCAGTTTCCTTATCTGTAAAATGAGTGGGAGAAGGAAATGGCAAACTGTATCTTTGCCCAAAATACTTCAGATAGGTCACAATTTGGATATGGCTGAAACAGCTGAACAGCAATTCAACTACAAGTTTTTATGAAGAGTCTACACTTGTGCTAGGATCTGCTAGACCAACTTAAATAAGTATGTTCAGCAAACATATTCTGTTGGGGGGAAGCAGGATTGTTTATATATGTTTATATTTATGTTCTACATACATACACATATATACATGTGTGTATATATGCATACACACACATATATATATATATACTATCTGTTCCTATGTTCTTCTACCTATATCTTCTTGTATCCCTATGAAAAACCTCTGAAGAAGGAAAAAGGGGAATAAGAAAGGGACAAGCATTTATTAATTCTATTATGTATCAGGCTCTGAGCAATTTTATTATCTCATTTGATCTTAGGAAAGTCCTAGATCTAATTCTTTTATTCACTGTCTGTGTAACATTGGCTAAATCTCCTGCTGACTCCCATCCTTTACTTCTTCTATAAAATGAACTGGAGTGGGTTGAGCTAGATTAGCTATTATACTGTGGTCTGTAATCTTGTTTTTTTTTTTTAAACACTGATAACTACATTTCAACATAAGTGGTTTCTTTTGTAATCTTACATATTTTATTTTATGCATTGAAAAACATTATTCTGGAAAGACGTCTTCAGTTTGCCCAAAGAGAGCTCCATGACATATTAAACCACTTTTGATATTCTTTGGATTAAAAAAAAAAAAATAGATCCAGGATGCAGCTCCAGATTTCCATCCTATAAAGTTGTAGGTAAGTTTTTGTTGCCTGAGGCAGGGGTCACCCTGCTCCTGAACACCTTGGTAAGGTATCCAGATTACCTTTTGACCGGTAGCACGATGTAGATGAGATGGTTTACTGAGGTTAGGACTATGATCTGTGACCTCGGAACAGAACCGAGTTAACTGACTTGCAGAGAAGTGACTGTAATCCATCCTGCTGTCAGCGCTTGAGAGATAGATAGTGTGCCGGAATCAGGGTAGTCTGGTGGAGGGAAGGAAGCCGAGCCTGTATGGTGAGTGTTTCTGCTTTTTAATTTTGTGAAGGAGGCTGAATAATCTGAGTGAGTCATAAATCAAAACATTGAGGCTACTTCCCAAGAGGCAGCTTATTAAGGTAGAAAGAACACTGAACTTGGCTTCCAGAAGAGAACATTGAACTTGGACTCTGGAAAGAGAACTCTAGCCTTGGATCTCAGAAAAACTTGGATTTTCTAGGCTTGCCTCTAACATGAACCGCTGTGGGCAAGTCATTTATTTTATTTCACTGAGCCTTGCTCTCTGCCCCTGTTGAACAGCAGCAAAGTGGGGATAATCATAGCTGTAGAACTTACCTACCAATCAGGATTGTTTTGAGGGCTGGCTGAGATATATTGCAGGCAGGGCCCTTTATAAACCTTAATGGGTTGAGTAAATGTCAGCCTTCATTATTATAGATATTGTTGTTATTCTCATCATCCTCACAGGTGGCTGGATAAGAGAGCAAGCAATCTTGATAAAAGCCAAATCATACTGGTATACATTATTTTTTTTTCCTTTTTATCCTGAGCTTAACCATAATCAGCAAATATTCCAATATACAAAGAACATGAAAGAGCACTGTAGAATAAACATTGATTGCATCCCATTTTAAAGTATATTTTAAATTTAACAAAGTCATAATAAAATTGCCCTATTTGTCTATCCTGTGATTGTGTTCTTCATATTTTAGTGTGATAAATGCTCCTTTATTTCTTTTTGATAATTTTTATGCACTCTATCATTTTGCACTCTTAACCTACTCCCTAGTAGAAGCCCTCCCTTGTAATATATAAATATATATTCAAGCAACAAATCAACAAACTGCCCATTTCTGGAAATGTCAGTGTATCTGTCTTATTCTACACCTCTATTCCATTGCTCCCATATCAAGAAGGCACAGATGGCTGACTTCATCATCAGCCCACTTCTAAAATCATGATTTGGTCTCTGTGAGGGTCAGAATTCTGAGGTCTTTCAGAATTGCTTTGTTATACAAAATAATCCAATTCTTAATGCAGTTTTAAGCTTTAATTTTTGCCTATTTAAATTGTTCTACTAGTTCTGCTCAAGTCTTTCCAAATTTCTCTTGTTCTTTTTTTTAAGGGCACAGTAATATCCCATTAAACTCACCTGTCACAATTTGTTCAGCCATTGTCCAGCTGATGGGTATCCATTTTGTTTCCAGTTCTTTGCTCCATCTGAAAAGTGCTCCCCTCTCTCTTTCTTTCTCTCTCTTGTCTTTGTCTGTCTCTCCTTTTCTTCCTCCCTCCTCTTTCTCCCCCTTCTGTCTGTCTATGTATGCATGTAGAGGTATATCTGATTCCTTTCCCTCTACCCTTTTCTCTCTTTGGGGTATATCTAATATTGCTGTGTGGGTTCTTTCGATGGCAGATTCACCTGCAGTAGCTTTTGGAAGTCAACAGCAAAATATGTGGACAGCTGTCTGATAATAGGTTTCTTAAGCATCATCTGTTGTATCTGAATGTTGGAAAGGGGGAGGCTGTAAGTCTGAGAAAAGGAAGTGAGCAAGGAACACGTTTTAGTGAAAGGAGGATTTGTGGGCAGGGTGCTTTCTTTCCCGCCTCTTGCCATGTTTTGTGGTTCTCTGAGGGACAATAGATTATTTTGCCACCTCATAAATGTAGTTCCTTAGGACTACTGCTGGTTGGGATGGGATTTTCCCTCTCTTTATTTTTTTTTCTCATACTATTTTTCCCCCCTTCATCTCCCTTCCAATGCAACACTCCTTCCTGCAAAGAGTACTGGGGATTATATCAATAATCATAATAGAAGAAAGTTTGGGCATATTTACAGCAAATTTTCACCATGATCAAGTCCTCCTAGGGGATGTCCATCAAGAGGATGAATTAGAAAGAATTTGAAATACATTATTACATTATTACTCTGCCTTAGATGTCTCTCCATAGAGATGTAAACTCTTCACACCTAGTCTACTTGATGAAAGTAGAAATTTGAAGAGAGACTGAAGTCTGAGCAGAGAAAATTCAGATGTGTTCTGTTTTACCCTTGGATAATGCTTTCAGGTTCACAAAACATTTCCTTATGATAACTTTGTGGGACAGATAGCACAAATATTATGTTTTACATATGAAGAAATGAGTCCTAAAGGGTCCTAAAGGCTCTCCTGTGGTCACACAGCTAGCAAGAATTGGAGCCGATATTCAAAGCTAGATTTCTATCTTCATTCTTCTTTTGGATCACACTGGTCTTAATTCTAATCTTAATTCTTTTTTTCTAACTCAATTTTCTAATTCCATTTTGAATGCTAATGCCATTTCTAATCCTAATTTCTTTCACATCCTAACTCCATCATTTACTAGCCATCTACTCTTGGATATCATTTCCTCATCTCTAAAATACACCTAGCAGGACTTCCAAGAAGCATCATGGGATATTAGGCAAAGGGTTGGTTTTGATGGTCAGGATCCAGTCCTGCCTCTGAAATACAGGAGGTGAATGGAAATCTCTTAAACCCTTCAGACAATTTCCTTAAACTGAACAGGAGCTGCTGACCTGTATCTGTGCAAGAGGAAGGAATTTCTACCCTGGGAATACTCTGAACAGAGGAAATAATGGGTTCCTGAGCAAAATAATGATGATAATACGTTGATGACCACATAAAGTTGTTAGGAGAAATACTTTGTCAGCTGTAGAGCCCTTCATAAAAAGCATTAACCTCACTTTCTGGAAAAGAAGGCATCCTTGGGGAGGAGATGCTTTGGAGATTGAAGCTGCTCTTCTCTGAGGGAGAAGCTTTCAAAGATGAATGAGTGTAGATCAGAAGTCTGTATCCACCATGAGAAGAGCCCCAGGAACTTAAACAAGTGATGCGGTACTATAAAAATAAAAGACCAGTAAGATCTGGAGGAGCAGGAAGGTGGGGAGACGTGCCGAATACTCCAATCCTTTTCTGTGCTGTTTTACACCAGATAGAAAGCTGGACATTTTCATTTTGCCCAATTAAGTTTTACACAACTTGTTAAATGCTTGGAAAATCCTTTATAGGACCGAAACATGGTCCAACAGGTTTTATAATCTACTTAAAAAGAAGTTCACCCTTTCAGAGAAAAGTAACCTGGTCTTTTTTTTTCTTGTATTTCTTTCAGAAAGTCTCAATTGTTCCTACTAATTAACAGTTCTTCAAAGTGAAACATACTTAGTATTTTTTTTAAATAAGTGAGAGCAGAATATGAAAACCACCCTTAAGCATGTTCTTCCTTTTCCTGAGAGACAGCAGGAAGGATTTGATTTCTTAAAAATAGCCCCAATAGCTTTACTGTAAACTCAAAACATTAGAGATCAAAGATCCTAAGATCACAAAGATGGAAAATTATTAAATCACTTTTCTAACCTCAAAGGACCTTACAGTGATATTTTTTTTTTGTGGGGGGGGGGGGAATACGTAGGACAACAAGACATAAATGCGCAACATAGGAAAGTGTACACTGGGGAAATGTACAACTTACATTGCATAAATTCTCTTATCTCAAGTGTTGATTCCCTCGGTGGCCATCAAGGTTCATTTCCTGGCCAGGCCAGATTTACTTGGTCAGAAGCATATATCATGACCAAGTTGGACACATGGTCACATACAATGGCCTGGAAAGGAAAGGGAATGAACCAACATTTTGATTTTCCTCTAACCTGACCCATAGCCACATTTCCTTGAATCTAAGTTTGCCATATCTCTGAATTCTTTTTCCTCATATTTTTTTCTCCAGTAGAGTGACCAAGAATGGTAAAATAGCATATTTTGATTGCCAAAGTATATGATAAGATGAATCTGCCATAATGTTAAATCTACGATAGAATTAATAGAAATTCACAGCTCTATAGATTGCAGTCTTTAGTTCTGAAAGTCTCTGAGATAGACAATACAAACATGTTCTTGTCATTTTATAAATAAGATAGCATTCATATATACACATATGCATTTGTGTATGTGTGTGTGTCTGTCCATATCTATACACACATATATAAAATGATGGCAAATAGCAGATATAAATTGTTGGGTCATTTCAGTCATGTCCAGCTCTTGGTGATCCCATTTGGCCCCATTTAGTGTTTTCTTAGTAAAGATACTGAAGTGATTGTCATGCCTTTCTCCCAGTGAAGAAGCTGAGGCAATTAGGGACTCTAGTAAGTGTCTAAAGTGGGATTTGAACTCACAAAGATAAATTTTCCTGACTCCAGATCTGGTACTCTATTCACTTCATCTCCAAGCTAGCCCAGCAGGCATATAGCAAATGGAAATTCAAAGAGTTTAAATAGGTTGCACTCTTGTGAGTACCAACTGGATTCAAACTCAGTTCTTCTAAGTCTTGAGTCTAAGACTTTTTCCACTCTCCCATTCTCTTTTTGAATCAGTGAAATAACCAGGAAAAATAAGCACATCGTTAACTTCCATCCAGAAAGAAGAGAAAAAACAAAATCTAAATGAGATAGTTGATTACTTTTCAGGCTGCCAGATCTCATTTTAGAAATGTTCAAGATATACTTTGCTCAATCAATCACTGAGTTATTAAATTTCTGTTTATATGTCAGGCACTGAGGATGCAAAGAAAGGCAAAAGATTATTCCTTACCTAGAGGAACTAATAATCTAATGAGAGCATCGACATGCAAAATAACTATGTACAAACAAGCCAGATACAGGTTAAATTAAACGTTATTTAGATATTATCTGTTGGTATCTAGATATAAATATGCATTCCAGAATAAGTCAGGGCTTAAGAATTTTGGTCTGTCTTTATAGGTTTAAACAAGAGAATGTGTGGTATTTTGGATAGAGTTCTGATCCTGGAAGATCTTGGGTTCGGGTCCCACTGTGGACATTTAATAGCTGTGTGATGCTAGTTATAATGATTAATTCCATATACAGTAAAACCTCTATTTCCTGGAACCCAATTAACTTGAATGTTTCTGCACTGGACTTGGAGAATAAAGAAGCAATTCAAAATAAAATACAGCAGGAATTCAGTGTAAAAATGACAAATCACCACCCACAACCCAGATGTCCTGTTTTCAGCTTCATACAGTTGGATACTCATCAGCATCAGGAGTTGACAAATTCTGGCACCCATGCCAAAGGCAGGAGAGAGTTGGGTGCATTTCCAGTGAAACATGACTCCCTCATTTTGGCCACATGCACTTTCCTTGTTGCCTTTAACAATTCTCCGTAGACTTCAGTGGTACCCTATTGCCTTCAGGATGAAATACAAAGTGCTCTGTTTTGGCATCCAAAGCTGTTCATTGCCTAGCTCCTGGCCTTCCCAGTCTTCTTGCACCTTATACCCCAACATGGACCCTTTGATCCAGTGCCCTGGATCAAAGAATCCTTCTGGCTTTTTGACAAGTAAGACATTCCATCTCTTAGCTCCTCGTATTTTCTCCTGCTGGACATTCCCTCCTCTTCTCCATCTATCTTTTGCTTCTTTTTGTACCCCTGATGCTTAGCACAGTGTCTGCCACATAGTAGGTGCTTAATAATGCTTATCAGTAGTTTAATAATTGAAGGAAATCTATACTACAGTTAGAGCAAAAACAAAGGTATAAATCTGTTGAGGGGTTTCAGGCTAAGAACCCTTCCTCTACAGGAAGATATAACAAAAATTCGTCTTTAAGCTGTTGACATGAACAATGAAGATTAAAACATAAAGGGATTATGAACCCCCCCAAGCAGAGGGGCTCCGTTTCCTGAGTGTCATAGTTAAGGACCAGCCTTGTTCAGAATGTTAGCTCTTCTCCATACATGGGAGCCCTGGCACTGCTAGAGAAACAGCCATTATTCTTGCTATAGTGTCAATTATAGTAGTTGTGTGTTGCATCATTTCTAATAATAATAATAATAAATCCGGTAGGGTTTGAAGAAGGCAGACGGTTTAGTGAAGAGAAAAAAGTGAGCTATGAAGTCTAGGCTTCAGAGCAGGCCATTAACTTCTCTACCTGGGTGATTTAAGGCGAGTCACTTAATTTCTAAATGTCTCAGGGGCATAATACTACCTGCTATTTGCCTACCTCGCAGGATCATCAGCATGACACATGTAGCATGCTTTTAGCTTTTTGGAAGGATGGGTTCTGTAGAACAACATAAGAGTGATTTTCAAATAGTTCTTTTTTTTCCTGTTGAAGAATCAGATCTCCATTTGATTTTATATAACATCAAAAAAGAGATCACATTTGGAGGGTGAAGAAAAACAACAACAAAAAAAAATGTATTAAAATGAAGATAAAGATTTTAAAAGTAGCATTTATTGATTATTAAAAACAAACTAGAAGCATACCCTTAAATAGGTTTTCTCTGGTCTAAAGAAGAGTTCTGAATTGAAGTCAGAAGATTCAATTTCAAATCTTGCCTATAATGATTATTACCTTTGTGATACTGAGTGCAAAATAGGGTTGATCTCTGAGAACTATTTAGGTCTCAAGCTAGATCCTAAATCTTTGTGTTTCTTGGGGAGTCTTGGGTTTTGTGATGATTTTTTTTCCTGGTGGGATTTTTTTTTTTTTTTTGGATAATGAGACTTGTTGAGTGGAGTAGCTAAATGACTCCTATTAGAGAGTATTTCCATTTTTAATTTTCCTCTTGGTTTGGGAGGAAATCTTGGTTCATGCTGGCTGGTATCTTAAGGCTGGTAGCTCCTACAGAAGGCTTTAATGGATCATGGGTCTGACATCTGAGAAACAGCCTAACAACTCCAAAAAAAAAAAAAAAATCCATTACCAAATTGGCTTCAGAGAGAAAAATCATTTTGGGGTCATGACCACTTTTGAAAATCTACCAGACTAGTGCCTCTGAGATAGTGGAAGGAGGGGCCCGCATCAGTGAAACTATGGCTCCTGCAAAGGTTAAGCTATGCTTACTTGTGGTGGGGAGGGAGTCTTTATAAAAATGATAGGGTTTGGCTTTGTCATTGATTGATTGGGGGAGCAGGCTGCTTGTCCTTTCTGATTGTTCTCGGTGTTCCTCTCTATGCCTGTGGTTCAGTGGCTCTGATTCACTTCCTCAATCCTTAAGCTATAACCTTTTCTCTTTCATTTCCATGCCTCGTTTAGAGCTGTGAAAATGGCCTAGAAAGGCAATGGTTATGACGTCCAGAAGTACACTTCAGAGTGCATGGAGAAAAGAAAATACTCCTGTCGTTATTGAAAATTTGGGGCAAGATGGGATGTAGCATTCCCACGTGGTATACTTATTGAGCTTTTCAGCCCTGTAGAATAGATCTCCTAATAGGTTGTCTTTTCTTTTATAAAAGTGTTCTTTAATGCCTTAATGTCCCCTTTTAGTGAAAGGTGGGTAGGCATTAAATTAGGCTTTTTCCCCCATGAATCTGCTGTGTTTGTTGCCTTATCACATGCTCCTGGTGAAACAACACAAAGCTTGTGATTAGTCCTATGGTGAATACCCAATGGGAGGCCATGATGTTGGAGAATAGAATCGTTAAGGAAACTAGTTTCCATTCCTGGCTTTCAGGAAGTGATATAAGCTTTGAAGAGATAATTTTTCCCAATTTTTATAATTCCATCTTGACAGTATCCCTTTTAAATGATTGAGAACAAAAATGACTTTTCCCCAGATACTGGCTTGCAGATTTGTTTTTCTGTTCTCATATCCCAAAAAAAAAAAAAAAAGTTAGTCTGTAAGTAGTCTGTTTTGATGGTAAAAACACCAAGGAAAAAAAGCATCTCAAACTAGGGAAAGACAAGTATCAAATAATTATGTGATCTCTTTGAATCACTATTCAAAATAAACACTGCTGTTAATCAGTCCAAGGCTGACATTGAATAGTGCTGACCTGCAGAAACTTGATACTTGGAAGTTCTTAATTTTTCCTGAGGATAAACCCATCATTGGTGAAAGTCTAGATTGGATATTGCCAGTCAGGCTCATCTTTGACTTTGGGTGCTGTCATTCCATATGTTGTTCTGAAAAATGGAACCTCTTGGCCCTCATAAGAGTGTTATTGTTCAGTCGTGTCCAACCTTCTGTGAACTCCATTTGGAGTTTTCTTGGCAAAGATACTGGAGTGGTTTGCCATTTCCTTCAACAGGTCATTTTACAAATGGGGAAACTGAGGCAAACAGGATGAGATTACTTATACCTAGGATCACACAGCTAGTTAGTGTCTAAGAGAATATTTGAAATTGGGAAGAGGAGTCTTCTTGACTCCAGGTCCTACACTCCATCTACTGTGCTACCTAGTTGCTCCTAATAGGGCTATCTATGGACAAGTCATTTAAAATTTCACAGCCTTGTGTTCCTGGACTTTCTGGTCATTAAAATGGGGGAATTGATAGCCATGATGCCTTCCCAAGGTCATTTGGAGGCTCCAAGGAGATAATATGCAAAAAGTAAATTTAAAACACTAATTAAAGGTCAATTTCTAATTGATAATAATAAATAATATTAAAAATTAAATAACCTTCATCTATAAGCTACAAAATGAGATCTTTTTGAAAGAAAATATAATAGTCAATATTTATAAATTATAGTATTGCTAATATAACATCTATTGTTTAATGACTTTTTCAGTTTTGCAAAGTGTTTTGTATCCATTTTCTCACCTGATGCTCACAACAGTCCTCTGAATTAGGTAGAGATTAACCTCATTTTTTGCATATGATTTTACAGAAGTTGCCCAGGATCACAAAAGCAGCATTAAGCCTTTTGGAGCAGAATTTGAACTGAGGTCTTCTGATTCCTGGCCCAGTACTCTTGTCAACTACATCACCTTGAAACCTCCAAGGCATATGCTGAAAAATGATAGCATTTATAAGCTATATTCAAAGCATATATATAGGTTTATATGTATATACACATAAATATATATGCATGTAAATATATGCACATATGTACACATAATATAGCTTTGAAAGATAAACTGTGGGGCCAGCTATGTGGTACAATAGATAGAGCACCAGCCATGAAGTCAGGAGGACCTGAGTTCAAATTTGACTTCAGACACTTAATGTTTCCTGACTGTGTGACCTGGGCAAGTCACTTAACCCCAATTGCCTAGCAAAAATAAATAAATAAATAAAAAAGAAAAAAAGATAAACTGTAGCATATATTCAGATATAGTACTCCAATTCATTTCACAAGTAACTGTTATGAGTTAACTATGTTGTTTAGAAAACATTTGTTGATTAAAGGAAGAAAAGAAATCGTGATCTCCATAAAAAAAGATTTTAAAGCACTTCTTCATTCCCTCTGTGCCTTATCCATTAGGATAGGGGTAAATACCATATTTTGGGAGAGGTGATTCCTCATTAATGAAACTCCCTCTCCCAATGGGATTTACTATCTTGGAGAGTTACCTAGAGCAATAGAAATTATCAGTTGACTTGGTCACACAGTCACTTTTAGGTTTTAAAAAATTGATTCGTTAGATTAAGTGTATTAAGTTTACCTTTTAATCCCAGATTGTTTTCTTTCAGTCTTAGCTGTGTCCTCTCTCTTTTTTCTTTTTCGTTCTTTGCCATGTTCCTTTGCTTTTGATGTGTTCAGGAGGTCACAGGTTTCACATAGTGGCCTGTGACAAAGCTTGTTAATATTCTCTTGTTAGACCCCAGCTTCTTGAATTGGTAGGAGACCCATATGGGATCCATAACTGAATGTGGAGCTTATAAAGTTATGCTTTGTTATCAGTTAATATTTAATTGTATACTTCTTTTATATACCTGTATACCCAAGGTTACATAAAAATTTCTCAGGCAAAAAAGGGTGACAGGTGGAAAAAGTTTAAGGCGACTTGGTATAGAACATTATTCTGAGCAGAGTTTCATTTGAACCATTTCAAATCAAATACAATTGATCCTTTAATAAGAGAAGCTCTATGAAGTTTCCTCTCTTCAATGAAATTATTTTCGGGTGCTAAAGGCAGTCTTTAATCACTGTGGGGAATTAATTGGCTGGAGCTGCTCTCTCCAGAGGACTGATGAGTATAGATCTTCTATGACTTCCAACCGAACTCCCAATTACCAAATTTTGGAACTGAAAGGGGTTGTCAGTGGCTATCCAGGCCAATCCATTCCCAAATAGGGAGTTTCCCTCCACAGAATGACTAATAGCCTTTTCTTGAATACCTTCAGTCAAGGGAAACATTAATTCTTGGGGCAGCTCATTCCACTTGGGGGTTGTTTTTCCTTCAAATTTGTTTCTTTATATCTTCTAGCCATGACATCTGGTTCAGAACCTCTACTTACCTCATTGTGTTCCCTCTGTTGAATAGGAGTTAGCAATAAAAGCTCACCTTTATTTTGTGCTTTAAGTTTACTTTTTGTATCTGATCTCCCTAAGGCCTCCAAATATTGGTTGAGGGCTTACTACTTCACCACGTATGGTGATGGGTTAGGTGCTGTGAAGGATACCTAAATAAAAATGCCTTTCCTTGGGGAACTATAATGCAGTATTGGAAGGATAGGAAGAGTGAAAGACATGGACAAAAAATAACGAGTATAGAACCATTTCACAGAATGGCGGAAGGGAGCAAAGGACCATAGATTTAGGAGGAAGTAGATTCTGAGCCTCCAAATTGTTTTAGCCAAGATCTGTGTTAAGAATGAGGAAGAGTAGTAGTTTCCATGTATATATAAAAATAATATATTTTTGCATTTTAGTCAGTCTAAAAGCATTTCTTTTTACATGTTTATTAAATATTGACAGATAATTCACATTGCCATGATGTTTTAAGTTTTTTAAAATAATCTTTATTTTTAAATTTAAAAATTTTTTAAATATATTTTTAATTTTTTCTGGTTATGCATGTACATTAATTTTTTAATACAATTCTTTGTGAATCATGTTGAGAGAGAAAAAGGAAAATAAACAGAAGAAAAAGAAAAAAAAGTGAACATAGCATGTGTTGATTTATATTCAAACTCCATAGTTCTCTATCTGCAGATGGTGTTTTCTAGCCAAAATTTATTGAGATTGTCTTGAATTACTGACCTGCTGAGAAGAACCAAGTTTTTCTTGTTGTCACAAAATCTTGTACTGTGTACAACCTGTTCTTGGTTCTGCTTGTTTCACTCAGCATCAGTTCATATAGATCGTTCCAGGTCTTTCTAAAATCAGCTTGTTCATCATTTTACAGAACAATATTTCATTGCTTTCATATCCCATGACTTATTCAATCATTCCCCAATTGATGGGCATCTACTTGTTTTCCAATTCTTTGTCACCACAAAAGCAGCTGCTACAAACATTTTTACACATGTGGGTCCTTTTCCCTCATTTATGATTTCCTTGGGATACAGACCCAGTAATGGCACTGCTGAGTCAAAAGATATGCACAGTTTGATAGGCTTTCCAAAGCATTTCTAATAGCTCATTATTAATTAGCCACAATGAACCCCCGAGTCTTAACCCTCCACTCTTGCTATCTTGTATTTAAAGTTAATTTTTCCAATTTTGTATATAATCCTATGAACTTATTCTTACTAAATCTAAGTTCCTATGTATTTTGTGCTGTCTAGTTTTTAATCTCCCTTTAATTTTTTTTACATCTCCAAGGTGATAATATCTTTCCCCTCTCAGGTAGCATCAAGCTGGTTTTCTAAGGGGCTAGTGTGGAGCTTCAAACATAAAAGATGGTCATTAAAAAAAATTCTCTGTTATCCTCCAAGAGATTGATAGAAGTGTTCTGGTAACATTGACCCAAAGACCATTTATTCCCTCTGGGATCACACTTCTAATATTCTTCCTTACTTCTTGACATTGAGCCACTAATAATATTTAAATAAATATGACTCTTGACTAGCCCTGCATTGACAGACTAGTTGGCCAGTGGGCTGTCTTAGTCTTCAGTGTTTGTTGATGTAGCTCCCTTGACAGAGGTGCTCCTTCACATAAGTGCCGGTGAATGTCACTGGAGATATAAGTTAGAGTCACTCTGATTGTCACACTGTCACACCATGACATACCCTTCTCTCTTTTAAAAAATGAACTGTTCCTTTTTTCTTATCTTATGATTCAACTCAGCAGTCCCATGCACACTGGCCATCTCCCATCTCTCTGTTATCTCTTATTGAGGGCAGGGACCTGTTCACTTTTGTATTTGTGTTTCCACAGTTTAGTAGAATTCATGGGGCAGAGCAGATATTTCCTAAATGCTTTTTCATTCATTCTTGCCCTTCCACTCTTCCTCTCCACCTTTGCTTTCATTTTCTTTCACATCTTACATCTATCAGCTGTCTCCCACCACATCTGGGGCCATCCCCAGTCATCCTGATCTATATCTGGCCATTGGACCCAGATGACGCTGAAGGACAAAATGAGGCTGGGACCTTGCACAGCCTTCCCTCATTTAAATCCAATTCATTTGTAAATCATGGCACCACCTTCCTGATGTAATGATCCTCTTGGAAGTCGCAGTTATTGACTCCTGATGGTGTTTGGGGCTAATCTGGCTGTTGAGCTCTAGGGGACCCTTTGGGTCATCTGCAGCTCAGTCAGTGTTTCTCTTAAAGTGGGACTCCTAAGAGAGAGTAGTGTTCACTGGGACTGTCCAGCTGGTTCTACTCTTTTGTACCTCTTCAAACTCTCCCATTGCTTTATAGTTGAAGAAACTGAGACCGCAAGAGATTAATTGACTTCATGTTTTTTGAAATAGAGCTACATCTCATCAGAGCTGAAGGCTGATATTCCACTTCATTAGGACAGTTGCTTCCTAAGGCTATATCTGGGGGCTTGGTCAAGGTGTCCTCTTTCTTACCTTTAATTGTTTTTAGAAATCTAATTATTTTCTGTATAGCAGAACTCAGCCCCTTTGGATTGCTTTGGCTGAGAAGCTGTCCAGGAAGGCAGAAACTTGGAATGAGCCAGCTCTCCTGAATACCCCTCCAGATCCCATTTGTTCTCTTTATGGTGAACAAGAAGTATAGACCATGCAGTTTCAAAATTGTAGCCTTCTTTCCTTCCTCTCCTCTCCCCACAAACAACTCTAATAACCTGGAAGTCTTGATGAAGGTCTCTTTAATCTCATTATCTAGGATTCTAAAAACGAGAAGTCTTTTTCTTTGTACTCCTTGACCCAGGAAAATTGTATGTCATTTTATAAAGTGGATATTAGCTGATTATGGGGCATAATTGAAGCCCAGGATGCATTTCCTTTCTTGTAGTGTTTTTTCTCTAGGCTTTTTGAAGCTAGCCAACGCTTCCTCCTGCCTCCATCATTTGATGTGAGGAAGATGCCTTGTTCTGGGAGCCTTGATCCCTTTTATGTATAATGTATACTCCAACTCCTCATTGCTGTCTCTCTGGCCCTTAGAGATGTTTAAATCACTCCATTCCATTTTAAACTCTTTTTAGGGAGTGTTAAAATGTGCCATTGGGGTCAGGAACAAATTTCCCAGAGCTGTTTGTTCTCAGAAATCTGTACATTTAGGTGGATAGGGTTGTATGCTGTGCACAGGTTGGAAAATCAGCTTTAAATGACCAAGTTGAATGCTGTTTTACAGTCTTTCTCCATAATGGGCTACAGCCTTGGAAGACTTGTGCTCCTGTGAGAAGCCTCCCTTTCCAGAGTTCTATTGAGTTGCTTGCTGCATAGAAGCATCCTTAGCCATGCTTTAGTATGCATCCAGAGGCACCATGCCAGTGATAAGGGACACAGAATTTGAATAAGTTTTTTTTTATCCCCTTTTAAATGAGATATTGAGAAAAGATCAGTGGGTCTGTTTTGAATATTGCTACCACTGAGCCTTAGGCACAATGAAAGTCCCAGGGAAAATAAAGTCTCAGGGATAGTATCTAGGTCAAGAGGTTCTTACCTTTTTGTGTATATTGTGGATCCCTTTGACTAGCTGATGAAACTTCCCTTTTCAGAATAATATTTATAAATATATGAAACAAAATGCATAGGATTTCAAAGGAAATCAGTTGCATTGAAATACTGTTATCAAAAAATTTTTTTTAATATACATGAACACTAGGTTGACAAGGGGGGACTTATAGGGATTTTTCAAATTTCTTACACAAAGCAGACTATAAATATCAAATTTAGAACATTCTGCTTACACTTGGAGCATTTTCCACTAATAATAGCATTTGATTATAGCTCACATTTATATAGCCCTTTGATTTATGAAGCATTTTGCACATATTATCTCATTTGCTCCTTTCAACAACTCTATGAGAAAAATGCTATTATTTTCTGCATTTTACAGATGGGGAAACTGAGGCTCAAATGACTTGGCACAGGGGACATGTCACAGAGAGGGTATTCAAACCCAGGGATCCCTGCTTCCCAATATGCCAGGCTTAGTACACAACAGAAGTAATTCTTCTATTTAATTAACTTTTTAATATCCATAAGGGCCTGTTTCTTTGGTTCCCAGTCATGAACTTTTCAGAAAGACCTAATTCTTTTCATAGAAAAAGAAAAAAGGAAAACTATGTGAACCTGTGGCCTGAGTTATTATAAAATACTATAAAGTACTATTTCCCAATCTTCATTGTAGAGCTAAGCATAGGAGAAGATAGGCTTTGCTCAAGTAAATGTTAAGAAGCTTTTCCATCTAGAATGGGTCTGAGGTCCAGAATTTGGGATAAAGGATATCTGCCTTTTTTTTTTTTTTTCCAGTGGGAATATGCATTTAGTTACTTTTTTTTGAACGGCATCTGAGTTGTGCAGGTTGCATTATCTTCTCCTGAATTTTCTTTTTGCTCACCTGGCATTGGTTTTGATTCAGACATATCAATCAATTAATCCAGTTGCCATTATTAAGCGCCCTTTATATGCCATTCATTGTATTAAGTGCACTTCGTTGTTAGTAGCCATTATTCATAATTAATGATAATATCTTAAATATTTATTACATAGCAATAGAATGTAGTCATTATCTAAACAATTATGATGGTTACACTAATTGGAAATTATGTTTACCTTCCTTACTCTAAAAAGGAACAAGTCTGTAATTATTGTTTGGTCGTGTCTCTTTGCAACTAGTTTGGCATTTTCTTGGCAAAGATACTGGAATGGTTTGCCATTTCCTTCTGCAGATCATTTTATAGATGAGAAAATAGGGAAATGGAGGGAAGAGCCTTTCCCAACATCACACAGTTAGTTAAGTGTCTGAGGCCAGAATTAAACTCAGGAGGATGAAAGTGCTCTATCCACTGTAGTGTCACCTAGCTGCCCCCAAATCTATAATAAAATGCACTAAATAGGTAGGGAAGGTGGTTGATACATATGTATTCATTAATAAGATTTGCTTATTAATTGAATGAACTCTTTGCTATGTCTTTTTCCCAAATGTATCCCTGAAAAAATGGCTGATTTCTGAAAAACTTGGAATGACTGACACAAACTGATGCTGAATGAAGTGAGCAGTACCAGAAGAAAATTGTACATAGTAACAGCAAGATTGTGTGATGATTAACTATGATAGACTTAGCTCTTCTCAGCAATGTAGTGATCCAAGATAATTCCAATATACTTGGGATGGAAAAGACCATCCACCTCCAGAGAGGAAACTATGGAGACTGAATGAGGATCTAAGTGTGCTATTCTACACCCCACCCCCCCTTTTTTGTTTGCTTTTTCTTTCTCATAATTTTTTCCTTTTGTTCTGATTTTTCTTGTGTAGCAAGACTGATTTGGAAATATGTTTTAAATGATTGTACATATATAACCTTTTCCATATTGCTTGCTGTCTTGGAGAAGGGGAAGACAAGGGAGAGGGAGAGAAAAAAATTTAGAACTCAGAATCTTAGAAAAATGAATGTTGAAAGCTATCTTTACATGTATTTGGAAAAATAAAAACTATTGAGTAATTGCTGGTTTTACTTCCAGTCTCTTCTCCCATAAAAGTTCACTTGTTGCAGTGGCTTATGAGGAAATTAACAGATGACTTAAAGCTTTTGAGAGAAAGGTTATTGACTGTAGGATATTTCTAAACCCCTTTTAAAGAAATCCTCCTTGAATGTCATTTTGCTACCTGGTCCCCTTCTCCTCCCCAGTCTTATTTTTGAGATTGGTTAGCTGTTTAACAATAATATACAGTTGAAATGGGAGATGATGAAGTACTCTTAGGAGGAAAACAGCATCCCTGCCGGCCTCAAGGTTGCTGAGTTATGTAAGTTGTTTACTGCACTAGTGATGAAAAGTTCATTTGCTTCTCTTGCTGGAAACTACGGACCCCAAATGTTCATTGAGATGAATATCGTTTGACTTTTCTTACAGATGACAGATGTTTCCAAAGGGAGCTGAGCTATCTTGTATACATCTAGGGTTAAATGTCATAGACTTCAGGATAATCTAATTTAACTGAATAGTTGTCGGTTTTCACTTTGTTAATGAAAATGAGTTGCAGGTTATAGAAGACCATACTAACAAACAGCTTCATTAATGATTAATTACAGGTACAAGTAGTTTTCTCAACAGGGCTAGTACATGGCAGTCTTCTAGAGATAAAGATTCAAGAACCTCTCCATTTGTCACCCTACGCCCTGCCAAAAAAATTGATATTTATTCTTGAAGTGAAAGCTTATTTGACCAAATCTCAAAACATCTTATTCTTACTCTTAGACTGTTTTGTTTGCATTAATTTACGTGGGGCATAATTACTGTCAGATCTCTTGTGACAAAGATGGTGTTGCATACTTTATTCATTAGCATACTTGTTTCATTCTCCACTGGTTGGAATGCTAACAAGACACTTAAATTATTAACTCTTTGGAAATGACAGATGTGTATGTGCATGAGGGTGCTTCATTATCCATATTTGAGGTGGTTTGTAATTTGAGAAGGACAAAAATTTCCTGGATTTGGTGTGGGCTTTCAGAGAGGGAGAATAAATTCATAGAATGTCCTCTAAAAAAAAAAAAAAAAACAACAGCATCACAGCAGAGAGAGAGAGAGAGAGAGAGAGAGAGAGAGAGAGAGAGAGAGAGAGAGAGAGAGAGAGAGAGAGAGAGAGAGAAGAGGATCTTAGTGTAAACCATAAAATGCTGGAAGTTTTAACATTTTTCCTTTAAATGTCAACTGACGTTTCTCTCAGTTTAGTTATTTTTGATTTAAGCAAGGGCTTGGCAAATCTCAGGTGCCTAATCCATCGAATCATCAACTCGTAAAGATGTAAGCCATCTAAATAACCCTTTGCCAGATGGCAGAATCTTTTCCATGAAATCTCTGCTAGTCAGTTAATAAACATTTATTGAGCCACTTCTACATGCTAGATAGTACGTTAAGCACTGGAGATTCAAAAAAAAAAAGGTAAAAGAGAAAGACAACATAGAAACAACTGTATACAAACAAGCCATAGATAGAATAAATTGAAAATAATCAGCAGAAGGAAGGCATTGTTATTAATAAGAAGAATCATGAAATGGAAAGGCTTCCTCTAAAAGGTAGAAGTTTAACTGGAGCTTAAAGGAAGCCAGGAGTAGAGATGAAGAAAGAGAAATTTTATATCTGGGGAACAGACAGTAGAAGTACTCACCCAAGAGGTGGATTGACCTATTTGAGGAAGAGCAAGGAGGCCAGTAACCTTGGATAGATGGCAGAGTTCACAAAAGGCATAAAGTATGAGAAGCCTGGAAATGTACAGGTAGATACTCACAGCTAGTAAATCTCTGGGGGATGGGATTTGAACCCAGGGCTTTCTTGATTCCATGCTTACTGCCACTCAGTCACACTATGGGAAACACAGCCTCACCAAGCAACCCACTCCATATGAGTCTTAGCAAGTTCTTCTTTATATTAAACTGTAAGCTACTTCCTTTCCGCTCATTAGTGCTAACCTGATTTGGTGGAGAAAGCCTTTTAGTTAGGAAGGAATAGCAGGTCAAAGCCAAGGATGAACATAAATGACTATTTTGAAGTAACGTGACCAGCCTGGCATCTGGTGACTCGGTAGCTAGCTGACCTTCTTTATTACAGTTCATCCATCACCTGCAATTGAATCATGAATGGGGATCATTCTTTCCTAAGCCTCTGGAGCACTAGTCCGTGCCCTTACCCCTTTACCCCTACATCTTGTTCTTGGTATGGACTAGCGTAGGTAATCACTTAATAATCCAAGGTTTCAGCAGTGATGAAGATGTTTAGATCATTAGAGAATTCATATTGGAAGAGACCTTCAAGGTCACTGAGTCCAATCCCCTAATTTTACAGAAAAGTAAACAGACTGAGAGAGACTTGATCAGTGTCCTGTGGGTTGCAGAATGTGACCTTAGCAGCCATCTCCTGTAACTCTTTTCCTCTGTGTCTCAAACTAAAGATCATTTAGCCTCAAGTCGAGGACCTCCAGTGATGGGAATCCCATTATTGACCTCTGGAGGCAATTCATTTCACCGGTGGATAAATGTCATTGTTAGGAAGTTTTTCAAGGAGACTTCCACTCACCCTTTCTTGTTTAGTCCTTAGGGACTAAGCAGATCTAGTCTAACCCTGTTTTACATGGCAGCCCTTGAAGATACCTATTCATGACTTCCCTCAGTCTCTAAGCTAAAAACACCCCCAGTTCCTTCAACTAATCCTCAGGAGGCATGAACTTGAGTTATTACCAGAAGCAAGATTTGGACCAAGGCCCTCTGGTTCCACTTCCACTGTACCATATTGCCTTAAAAAGTACACAGTGATCCTGAAGTGAAGAGATGCAGAGAGAGTTTTTATTTTCTTCCTTTCTTCCTCCCAGAAGACTTAGAACTCTTGAAATGTGACTTTGAAACTGTGTGTGTGTGTGTGTGTGTGTGTGTGTGCCCGTGCACATGTGCTAGCACTTCCAGATTTGTACTGGATTGTCAATTGCCAAGATTCAGGGAACATCAAGCTATCGGTTCAACCTGTCGCCTTTTGCAAATATTTGACCAAAGAAATTAGTGTAAAAACAAAGTTGCAAAATGGGAGAGAGGGATCAGCATGACTTTAAAATCAGTTTCAGTGTTACTGTTGCCTATGAAGAGGTTAGTAAGAAAACAAAAGAAATTAAAAAAAAAACTTTCTGTATATGATATTTTTGGGTTCAAGGTACTTTTAATGACCTAAATACTATTTCTGAGAAGTTTGGTTCTTGTAAAGGCTCCTAGCTTATCTTATTATTAAAAAAAAAAAAAAAAAAAAGCTGCAGGTATACCATGGTAGGTTAGTAAGCCTACTGTCCTGATTTTTTGGTACCTATTTCTTTTGTTATATGGCTTTGTTTTCATTTTTAATCTAGGTACATGTAAAAGTTCTATTGAGATCATAGCATCATCACAATATTTGAAATTTTAGTACAATGAAACTGAAACCTAGGATGCAGATACTAACGAGAAAGATCAATCTTCTAAGCAATCACAGCTAACCAAGCCAGGAGAAATTTGACATCTTCACAAAAAGCCAGATCATGGAGGGTTCTGACTTTGGTTATACTATTCAGGGAATGGGGAATGTTCTTAAGGGTGAGAGTCCTTGACTTTGACACCAGAAAAAAAATGCTCTGGTTTAAGAGTCAGAGGATCTGGATTCAAATGTCACCACTGTGACCTTGGACATATTACAACTTCTCTGAAATTCAGTTAACTCCCCTGGAAAGTAATTTGACCAGATGACTCTTCAAGCTTTAAATGATCCTGGAGCTTAGGTCATTGTATTTTGTTATGATTTTGGCTGTAGAATATTTTTCCAAAATAGGGTGTAAAGCCCATCTGACCATTCCTCTTCTATGTCCCCGCTGTATATTTGTGTAATTAGTACCATGATATCAGGTACTAGAAGAGCTGTTGTTTATCAGTATCATGATCTGTTGAAAGAATGAGGGGTAAAGCTGGAGCAGAAGACGGTGATAGCTGTCTGAGTATTTTGAAAACTTGAGTAGGGAAAGAGAAATTAGAGGGAAGGTAGAACCAGGGAGCAATGGATAGAAATCCCTGAGAGGACAGAACTTTACAAGAGGGAAGGAGCGATTTCTGGGGGGGGGGGGGGGGGGGGGGAAGGAGGGGGGCGGGGAGGATCTCCTTCACTGCTGGTCTTCTGGAAGAGAAATGAGATGACCATTTGTTGGCTATATTATAATGGTGATTCCTTTATGTATATTGCTTAGACTAGATGGCCTCTGAAGTCAGCTCCAACTCTAAAATTCTCAGTAAGAAGAACCATTGTGGTTATGTTTGTAATCCAGAATCATTTTTTTTAATGGTTTGAAACAAAGGAGATGCTTTGAAACAGTTGGCATTAAGATAAGACAGGATTCTTTTTTGTAATTAAAACCAATACTTGAAATGTAAAGATTTTTAAGTTGCATTATGGGATAAAGATAATATTAAAGTATGGGCTGGGATTGGAGGAGTGAAGGTTGGAGGTTGGGAATGAGGGGTTAGTAAGTTCTCAACCCTGCTCTGGCATTAACTTGCACTATGAACTTGGACCTTAGTTTTCTCATCTGTAAAATGAATGAGATGGATTAGACTGGGATCTGAACTATTTTTTGTGTCCTTGACCCCATTGGCTATCTTATGAAATCTTTTGAATCCATTCTCAGAATAATGTTAGTAAATACATAAAATAAAATATGTAGGATTACAAAGGAAATCAATTCTACTGAGATATAACTATCAAAAATAGTTTTCAAAATCAAATTTGTGAACCTCTAATTAAGAACCCCTGAGATATGATATCTGAGGTCTCTCTTAGTTCTGAAATTTTATGAGTCTTCTTTTCGGGTGCTTTACCAGTTTTGAGTTTTGAATTCTTTTCTGTTGGGTCTGTATAGTAAGTACCAAATGTTTTTCATTATGCTTTTTAAAACAGATTGAAATGTATACAGTGTCAGCTGTGCCCCAGCAAACTTTAAATGTCTCACCATCTTCAATGACCTCATTGTTTATTCATCTTTTCTAGGGGGTATTCCCCACCCCCGTCAGCTGGGTAAAATATTTGAAAAATTGTTTCATTTGGGAATTGCCATTCATCAGGAAATACTTACTCTGAGGTTTAAGCCAGACCACATGCATTTTGTTTATTACTATAGAAACCAAAAAATTTTAGCAAGAGAAGATGGTCTGAAGCATCCTTCTTCTTAAGGAGTTATCTACTGGTTGTATTCATTCAGACAAAATCTGAGGCAAAACCAAATTAATTCCAGGTTTCAAAAAAAAAATTGCTTTGTATAAAAATTGATTTTCTTTAACAAACATGCCAGAAGGATAAGAGAAGAGGCCGGAAAGAAAGACTTGAGTTTGGTTAGGCAGCCCAGGATGTTTCCTTGAAAACACTTTTGTGAAAAAGAGATTTTTCTATTTTTTTCTGATTGAATGGGAAGTGGCTTTCAGAACTCTCATAAAAAAGAACAGTTATCAAGTCTTTATCAAACTAGCCCTTTGTCTTCCTCCCTGTTCTTGGTACTTCTACTTTGTAAACTGTTTTTTTTTTTAAAGTAACTTCATTAGCATCCCTAGTTCCCATAGGCATTTTTAGTATTTAGCAGTCTTCCATAGTGTGGATTATAACTTATATCTGTGTTCCGGCTGTGTCTCCATTCTGTATGAATTGATTTAGGCTGTCAAACATTATCTAGTGAGTGGAAAATGGTGATGATCTGTATATGGAAAGGTGGAATTTCGGCTTGAACCCAGAAGTTTATTTTGAATTCCATGATTGTGCTTAGTAGATGGATGTGAAGATTGCTGCCCTGTGCATTTGTATTTGGAAGCTTTGAGATTTGCGAAGGCAAAAGTAGAGGCAATTACGTATCTCTTTAATAAGTAGACTGAATCGGAAAATGGGAATTTGTTGGACCACCCATCTAATGGTTTTTTTTTAAAAGACATTTTTATTGCTTTTTTGTGTGTTTATACCACCTACATTTCCCAGGCTTTCTGTTCCTTCTTCCCCTTCTCCCAGAGAGCCATCCCCTTATAACAAAGGATTTTTTTTTTAAAAAGGAAAAAAAAAAAAAAAAAAGACAGTTTAAGCACCAAGAGCTCAAAAATGTTTGATGTAAGTGGACAATTATTCCCTTTTAATTTATGGTTCTGCTGGTCTTCACTATAGCTAATGTTCTTTATAACAAGAACATAATGCTTGTTTAAATGGAATTTGAATCTCTAGGCAACTGGCTCTAGTGGGAAGAACCATGAACTTAGGAATCAATAGGCCTGAGGTCTAGTCTCAGTTTCCACTACTGTAGGTTATGTGTCTTCAGACAACTCAACTTTTTATAACTTCCTTTCTCATCTTGAAAATTGGCAGGAGCTGGGGATGGGACGAGAAGAAGAGGGACAAATGCTTTATCTCTTCCTCTCAGGAAGACTATGAAGATATTTTTGTATCTTTGCTGGTTTAGGTGGTTTCACTAATGTCTGTCCTAGTCAGGGCTTCAACATACCTGCTTAGCTTGTATAATTATTGTTTGTGACCCTCCACAAAGGCACGCTACCTGCGGTCCTTTAGATCTTTTAATACCTCAGTGACATCGGTGTCCCTTTTGCCCTGTCACTCACTATATCTCATTTGAACTCTATGACTGGCCCACCTTTGTTCCAACCATAGAGATTTTTTTAATACCACATTTTATGTACAAGTCATTGCAAGTAATCTGCAACTCACCTGTTTATCCTCTAACATTTCCATTATCCTTTGGGCTAATTGTAATTGATTTTTCTCAAGCTTATGGTGATTTATGACACATCTATATAGCAGGAGAATGCTTTTCTAAATTAAGAAATCTGTAGTTTCAGGTTTCACACAGTGTGATAGGGTGGATGGAGAGAGCTGGACTCAGAATCACAAAGACCTAACTTCCAAGTCCCATTTCTGATACAAACTGGCTGTGTAGTCCTGTGTAACCAGTTATGATCATTGAACATAACTGGGCAGTTTCCCAAATGCATTGTCCGATTTCCCTGTGCTCATTTTGGGCAGTTGGCAAAAAGCTGGGCCTGAAGTCAGGAAGACCTGAGTTCAAAAACTTCCTAACTGTGCAACTCTGGGCAAATCACTTAGCTTCTGTCTGCCTTAGTTTCCTCATCTGTAAAATGGGGACTTTAATAGCACTTACTTTATAACAAGAGTTGTGAAAAATCTTTCATTTATAAAGTATAAACCTTAAAAGTGATATATAGTGCTAGTTATGAATTATTATTAATATAAGGATAGACTAATATATATAGATTAGTCTATAGCACTATGATATATATAGTGCTAATTATGAATTATTATTAATATAAAGATAGACTAATTCATTTGTCTATTTAGGAACATGTCATAGACTGGGCAATATGCATCTTTATGATCATAGATTTCCAGTGGGAAAGAACCTTAGAGGCTGTCTAGATTGTTGGTCCCATTGTACAGATAAGGAAACTGAGGCCTGGAAAGTTTAAGTGTCTTGCTCAAGATCACTCATATAGTAAAATTCTACAGGTAGGTTTTGAACTAATTGTCTCCTAATTCCAAAACCTATACCACACTCCCTCTTCCTCATCCATTTAGGTTTTCCTATGTGGATAATTAAATCAGGTTTTTTTGAACTGTTGTAAATTTCATCAGTTTTCAGTGTTGAGAGCTCAAGTAAAGTAAATGTAAATCAGAATGTTTATCAATGTTATTTTATAAACTGTAAATTATTAAAAAGGAAGATAAAGGAATAAAGAACCTCCAAATTTCCTTCTCCTTCTAAAGCTGTGATCTTATGAAATTGCTATCAAGAATTACTTGATTTAACACAGGGAATACTCTTTCATATTCAGACATAGCCATTGTTTTGTTTTTTGTTTTTTTATGAGAAGAATGGGTTACAGGGAAAGAAATTAAAAATGCACCTCCCAGATAGAAAACCCATTCCCTGCTTTACATTCTTCAGCCCCTCTCCCCCAAATCCTTAAGTCTTTCACTACCAAAAGTAGCTCCAAACACACCTAAAATCACTTAGTAGAGAGCTAGTTGAATGAATCCAGGAAAACCTTAATACACTCCAGGTTGGGCTTCTAGTTGTGGATTCTCGTAGCTCCTGGACTTGGAGTTCTGGGAAGAAGTTTCCTAGTCTTAGGCTCCTCTGAGGCTGAAGCTGATGGGTTTCTAGTTTAAGGAGTTCCTTTTCTTTTTTTCTCTCTGGATTTCTTTCTGTCTGGAAGCTGCCTTCTTCTCTAGGTTGTCTCAGTGGCCACTAGTTTTCAGCTGTGGCTTCCCCTGGTGTTGGATTGGTGAGATTTAATTGATATTCTTTAAGCTTGAAGTGGGAAATTTCTCACTTAGGTTTAGTCCTTTTCCTCACTTAGTCAACTGACTAGTTTAGAAGGCGGATCAATCCTTCTAGCTCTCTCCCACACTTTCTTCTGGAACACGGAGGATAACAGAGCAATGGAGGATGCTTGGGAATGGAGTATGTGTTTGGTTATAGTTCCAAGTTAAAGGTTAGAGTTGGAGTCAGCCAGAAAGGATGCTGTTCAGAACAGATGCAGATCACTGAATTGCTTGGATTGGGGCACAGACAGAGACATTGTGGTGGAGAAAGAGAAAGAGGGAAAAGTAAGAGGGACAAAAGGGAAAGCCTGAGGAAATAGGACCTACATATATTCTCAAACAACAGTGTTCAAGATAATTTAAATTTTTAAAAAATAATTTTCAAAAATTTTTAATTAATGTTTTAATTTTCACTTTTAAATATTGATATGGTAACATTTCTGGTTTCCACTATTTTCCTTGCAAATTGACAGGATTACAGCTACATTATGAGTAAAACAGGGCTAGTCTGATATTATGTTATGATATTTGTGATACGTTGTAATCTAATATATAATTATAAAGTTAGGATATTATTTTTCATGGCCAAATCCAGCCTCATTTTCAAAACTGGAATGAATTAACTTTTAAAAATTAGCCTTTGTAAATTTTGTAATTCAATTTACAAATTAACTTTTCTGTGTTGGAGATTGTTTGTACCCATAATCTTGCTGTTTCTGAGTGACCTCAGATTAAATGCATGGACCAGTCTTGGCCCTGAAGAGGACCGGGGGACAAAACACACTCTCCCTTCTGCACCACCCCCTCCTCAACCTTGATAGTAACGTGAAGGGCTCTTGGTACACAGAATATTACACAGTTCTTCTTTGCTTAAGTCTTTTTCTTGTTAGGAGGAAAGATTCTGGGAGTGGGGAGGGTATTTGTCAGGTAATGTCTGTGGCGTGAAGAATAAAAGATATTGATACAACTTTTTTTTTAAAGAAATTGAGCCTGATTGGATGCCACGGTTTTCATGTTGTTGGATTTTCTCATTTCAAGCCTGGCTTCTTCCAGACTTGCTGGCCCTCCCTGCCTTGCCCTTCTTTACAGTCCTGCTACCCATGTCCTAGCTCAGGAAGGATCTTCTCCCTTCTGGATGGTTCTCACTCACTCTCCTGGATCTTCTGAGGGTTTTGTTTGTACCTCTGACTCCTGTTCTGACCTCTTCCCCTTTACAAGGTTATCATTTCAGGCCGGAATCTTTGAATTCCAGAGTTGTCAAATTGAAATGGCTTTCTCAAATCTGTGCTCCCCTAGATTTTGAGCACCTGGGAGGGAAGGACTGGACTTTGTCCTATTTTTATATCTCTGCCCCCACCACCTCTACCCCATCCCTGCCTTCCAGCACCTAGTATATTTCCTGGCATCGATAAATCTTTGGTAAATGAATGAGACTGTTTCTAAGCAACATGAAGCCAGAGAGTTTATTTCAAGAACCACCAGGGAGACAGTGAGTCCCCTAGCAACATTAGATTTCACAGGTTCTCCTTTGTAGAAAGTAAAAGAAGCAGGTGGGCATAAATTAAGCCCTTTTTTTAAAAAAAACGTAATGAAACCAAGTGAGCAGATTCAGACTGTTAGCTTGTCTTGGAGTGTTGTCTGCTCACAATCCAACAACAGTTTCCTTCATCAAGGAAAAACTAACACTCTCTCTCTCTCTCTCTCTCTCTCTCTCTCTCTCTCTCTCTCTCTCTCTCTCGCTCTCTCTGTATATATATATAAAGAGGCCCATGATTTTAACTTCTTACTGATCCAGTCTAGTTTAGATTCCCTGAGACAACTGCAATGTAACAATTCTGCCCGGTCCTCAGATCCGCCCTCCAAGGCCAGAGCAACAGAATGTTCAGCAGATAGGATGTGCTCAAACAATTGAACTCCAAGGCTTCCTTTTTGATCAGTGAGGACATGTTGCAATCTCCCCTGATAAGCAAATAATATATGAAGAAAACCTCGCTTGGATGGGAGGGGCTTTCTGCTTTATGAAAGTTCTGCTCACATCCTCTGGGTCCCAGGAGGGCAGAGAGATACAGGAGAAACTGGAGGTGATCAACAGTGAGAGGCCCCTGGCATGAAGGGGTGTTAAGTGATTTGGCCAGTGTCGTGGCACTAGAGAATATCAGTCAGGATTCTGGCTCAGCAGCCTGTCCATGAAGGGGGCTACTGAGTGCTCTTTCCCATCTTCTAATTCTTGATTGTATTTTTAGCCAAACAACTAAGGGTGTTTATAGGCTTATATTCTTATAGGACTAGAAAGGAAATCAATCTGTTCAGAGCAGGAAACAGTTAAGTGATTTGCCCCAAAATTTCAAAATAAAGATTTAAGCTCAGGTCCTAATAACAAACTTGTCTTTAGATATTCATTCATTTATTCATTTCACTTCATTCTCTGTGTCTATATCTGTCTGTCTGTCTATCTCTCTCTGTCTCTTGATCTCTGTATCTGTCTCCCTTTGTTTCTGTTTCTCTTTGTCTCTGTCTCTCACTTTCTCCCATTCTTTTTTCCCCTTTCTCTATCTCTTCTCTACCTCCTTATTTTTCTTCCCTCTCCTTTTTTTTCCCCCAAAAAGGGTATAGGAGAAATAAGACTGTTTTTCATTAATACCAGATCTATCTGACTGACTCACAAAAAGCCTAAAACTCTAAAGGAGAAGAGAGAGAGAACTGGATTTGTAATGTTCCTCATTGACAGGGATGAAGGAGCTTTGGATGGTACAAGGATTTTAACCTTGGCTTTCTTCATTCTGTCTTCACACACATCTTGCCACCCTACTCCACCTACTACATCTGTATTGTCATTTTGTTTACTATTCTTTTTGTTTATTGCCCTGCCTAATTTTTCAGCTAGCCATTGGAACCCATTCATATCACTTGCAGCAGTGGGGAGAAATAACAATTTTCTGAAGCTAAAATCAGAATTATTCTCTTTGCTTCCCCACCTTTTTTTCCCCTTTTCATATGGTAACCCTTTCCTGAAGAAAAGGTTGATGATGAGAAGGAGAATGAAGATGATGATAGCTAACATTTATAAGGACTTGAAGATTTATAAGTCTTTTACAAATAGTATCACATTTTATCTTTACAAAAGATATCTTTATCCATCTGGATGGTAAGTGCTATTATTTTCCCCATTTTACTAGTGAGGAAACTGAGGCATTAAGTGACTTACTTGGGACTTTCTGACTCCTGTCTACCATGTCATCCAGCTGCCTAGTGTTTCCTGTCTAGAGAATAATGGCAAACTTGCTGGAGATGGTGGACAGAAAGTTTCATTATGTAAATTTCAGCAGTTGGCTCTTAGCTTATTGTTAAGGTTTAAAGATTGAAGCATTTTCCTCTTTATCAATATCTGGGATCCATTTATTAGATGTTATCATGTGTACTTATTCTACTTGTACATATAGATATGTATATATCCATTTGTCTGGATAATTTCCTTGAACGTTATATTCCAGTTCCATAGACGTTTCTGAAGTCAGTCAATTAGTAAGCATTTATTAAGTACTTGCTGTGTTCTAGATTCTGTTTTAAGCCTTGGGGAGGTAGATGAAGGTAAAACTGACTTTGCTTATATTGTAATGGGGAAGGCAACATATTTATTTTATACCTCCAAAACACACACACAAGGGATGAGAGGTGATCTCAGAGGAAAGTGTTAGCATTGAGCAGGGTAGAGGAAAACTCTTCTAGAGGAGCTGGGATTTGATCTGAACCTTTCGGGAAGCCAGGAGACAGTGATGAGAGGAAGCATTTTAGGCACAAGGGACAGCCATTGAAAAGACAGAGAGTCAAAATGGGAATCTTACAGGGCAGCTAGGTAGTACAGTGGATAGAGCACCAGTCCTGAAGTGAGGAGGACATGAGTTCAAATCTGGTCATGGATACTTAACACTTCCTGGCTCTGTGACCCTGGGCAAGTCACTTAATACCAATTGCCTCAACAAAAAATATATAGATATAGATATGGATGAATCTTACATGAAAAGCAGTCAGTAAGCCACAGTAGCTGAATTCCAGATTATGTAGAAGGGGAGGAAAGTATAAAAATGTTAGAAAAGGAGGAAGGATCTAAGTTGTGAATAACTTTAAAAATAAAACAGCATTTTGTATTTATTCCTGGTAATCAGGAGCTTCTGCAGTATGTTGATTAGGAGCCACCATGTTTAGACCTGTACTGTAGGAGAATCAATTTGGCAGCTGAATGGAAGGTAGATAGCAGGGGGAAGCAGTGGCCTCCTTGTGGCAGGAGGCCAGCTAGTCACAGGAGGCTGTACTAGGGGGACAGCTGGATGAGTGCAGAGAAGAGCATGCACATGAGAAATGTTTGAAGGTAAAAAGAAGACATAATAATAGATAGGATATATGGGTTAAGTGGGAGTTGGAATTGGAGGTTGACTCCTAGTGTGTGATCCCAGATAGCCAGTGGTAGTAGGAAATTTGGAAGAGTGGAAGGTTTTTTGGGGGAAAATAATGAATTTGGTTTGGCCATGTTGAATTTGAGGTGCCTGTGGGATAGCCATTTCTAGGTGTTTAAAAGGGACTTGGTGAAAGGGGACTACAGCTCAACTTAGGGCTTGAATATATAGATCTAGGAATCATCTGGGTGGAAATGGTCCTTGAATACAATGGCAGCTGATGAGATCACCAAACAAGAGAGTAAAAAGGGAAGAACGTCCAGGACAGATCACTTTTGGTGATCTCTCACCCAGGGATCACTTAGGGTCAGATAGCATGGTGTCAATAAAGACCCAACAAAGGAGACTGGGAGAGGTAAAGGTAGGAAAAGAACCAGGAGAAAATTGTGATAAAATCAGAGGGAAGAGAAAAGTAATCAACATCATCGAAGATTGCAGAGAAGTCAGAAGGGACAAGGACTGAGAAAAGATCATTAGACTTGGCAGTTAAGAGATCTTTGGTGACTTGGAGAGAACAGTTGAATGATGAGGTCAAAAGCCAAACTGGAGAAGATTTAGAAAACAGGAGAAGAAAAGAAATGGAAATGGCTTGTATAGTCTACTTTCTGAAGAAGTTTAGCTGAGCAGGGAAAGAGGGTTTGGCGAATGACCTCAAGTACTGTTTTCCCCTGTGAATTATGAGGCAGAGTCCAGTGCAAAGCCTTGCAGATACAAACACAAAACAAGATGTAGTCCTTTATATATTCATGTGTGTACAAACCACACCTCTTCTTTAAATGTGAGCCTACTGTAAATGAGGAGGGATTGAGAAATGTTCTCACAGAAGTAGATGAGCTGAGTCTTGAAGGGAGCCAAGATCATTATTATTAAGAGGTGAAAATGATGAAGGAAGTGCCAGGTATACAGGACAGCCTCTTCAAAGTCACCAATAACTAGTTGGTGAAACATTGAGTGGACCAATGTGACAGAAATATAGAATTCATAAAGAGAAATAATATGAAATAATCTTGATAAGATGAGCTAGAGCCAAGATTGTAAAGGCTTCAAATGCAAAGATTACAAGTTTGTATTTTATCCTGGAGGCAATAGGGAGCCAGTCCCTCTTCCATCCCTCCTTCTTCCCTCTCTCTTCCCTCTCTCTCTCCCTCCCTCATAACTTCCTTCTTTCCCTCTTCTTGATCAGAGGAATTCTTGATCAAAGGAAGTGGGGTGGAGATAGATTATTTTGGAAATAGAAATGATGGCATTGGCTGACTGGCTATATGTAGGGAGGGAGAAGGATGAGGGAAAAGTCAAGGATAACCCAAACTAATTTGGATAAATGGAAAAATGATGGGTACTCTCAGTAGAAACAAAATATTGGCGGAAGGATAAAAGGTTTAGGAAAGGTGATAATGGAAGATAACTTAAACATTGTATAAACTTGAATCATTTAAGACTGGAAATCTTGGGCAGCTAGAGGGCTGACCCCAAAACCCTTATTCTATTGTATAATCTCTGAGCCTTAATTTTTTGCAGAAAAATGAAATTGCTTTGGGAAGTCACAAGTCCCCACCAAGAAAAAAAAGCCTGACAGTAGCTATTTGAAGCAGTTACTAGAAAGGGGTGGTCACTTGGAACAGGACATGTCCATTTCAGGCACAGTGTTCAGTTGTCCTTAAAATGACACCTAGTAATAAAGAGTCTTGATTTATGAGATTTTGACATGTTAGGGTTTAGTCTTGTTTTTTGGACTAAAAGGTCTCATACCAGAGGTGATGGAGGTGACAGATGAAGGCAAGCTACAGAGAGGCAGATCTTGTTTTGATGCAGTGGAGAATTTTATTTTATTTTATTTTTTTATAAAAATGTATTATGATTTATTTACTATAGAAATTAAATTAGATATTTTTAAAATATGTTTTAGAGGGGCTTCTCAATAAGATATTGATTGGACCAGATAGCTTCCATCCAGTGCCACTGTTCTTGAAAAAGACTGATAACAATACACAGCCTAAGTTCCATAGTGTCCCATTGACTGTGTAGCTCTGGGGCTGAATGATGGGAAAAAAACAATTAGAAGGCTTGTTTAAAATCAACAACTTAAGCATCTGAGTGATGATAGCTGTTGCTTGAAAACATACATTTTGCTTGAAAATGAGCCTGCCTTCGGCAGAAACTCATGTCCCATCATTTATTAGGTGGCAGTTGTGTGTGCAGTGTATTGCATCAGAGCGTCTGCAGGGCCTGATACCAGTTACGGCTCTTTATGTTGTCAAGATGATGCTACAGAGCTGCCTCCAGCACTCTCCTGATACTGGCTTTGGGTTCCCTCTACATCCATCTCAACAAGAACATATAAATGTGACTTTGTAAAGGAAAGGAGACTAGTAAGGAATAGAATGAATGTGACCTAAATTGTCGTCTGTCACACAAAGGAACCAAAATGTGCCTCATGGCTTCAAAAAATCCCTGCTTCTAGAAAAGTGCTTATATTTTTAATATAAGAATTCATCATCTATATTAGTTATTCTTAACCTTTTTTTGTTGTTGTTCCATGGACCCCTTTGATTATCTAGTACAGTCTGTGACTCTTTTTAGAATGCTGTTTTTAAAATGCATAGTATTACAAGGAAACCAATTACATTGAAATAGGATAATCTGTCTAGATATCTACCTATCTATTTATCTGTACATGTCTGTATGTCTGTTTCTCTGTCACTTCCTGCTTCCCTCTTTCTCCTTCCCTTCCTTATACCTTCCTTCTTTCCCTCTTTCTTTCTGTCTCTATTTCTTTATATTTATTTTTATATATGAAATACATGTGTACATAATACACACATATATATTATGTTTGTGTATGTGCATATGTATGTATATATGTATACACACACACACACACTTCACAGACCTCAAGTAAAGAACTTGTGGTGTGTATAGAGCTGTTATTTTTAAAATACATTCTCCCTGACATCATAGTCATTTGTGTGTATGTAGGGAAAAGAAGAGGATGGGAATCCCTCTAGAAATTGAATCCTCCTTATGACAAAGAAAAATAAGCAAAAATATATGATATATGTGATTACATTGGGCATCTATACAATATTCTAACCTAACAACTGCCTTCCATTCTCATAGTAACTTAATTATGAAGGCAGGATATACCTTCAGCAATGTGGTTATGGGATTGGGAATTGATGATGCAAAGTACTTGCCTTTACTTTTCCTAACTTGAGCAGAATTCTGGATAAGATTTGACTTAACGGTGTGACTTTTAGCTTTAACCAGATTTACAAGTAGAGGGTCTCTCTTCTTGAGTGAAGACTTTTCACATGTTCATGAAAATCACTTGGGGTGGGAGTTGGGGTAGAAAAATTGGAGTCAAAGAGAGATTATTACCATTGTCTCAGGAAGAAATGATGTGAGCCTTTCTACTAGGGTGGTATTAATGGGAATGAATAAATATAATTACTGACATTTGCATGGCATTTTCAGTTTCACAAAGTGCTTCACACGCCTTCTCGGAATCTTAGGACAATCCTATCTATAGATGTTATCTCTGTTTTCCAATGGGGAAGTTAAAAAAAAAAAATGAATTGCTTGCTCTAGTGTCAGGTGGGATTCAAACCCAAATATTTCTGGATCCAGAGCTTAACATTCTGCTCACTCTGCCATAGTGGGAATGAACCTGGAAGAGCTATACTTTGCTGGAAGAATTATTAAGTGACAGAGTATGTAGGGAAAGGGGAAATGAATATAGGAATGGAAGGAGAAGGAAGAATAAAAGATGGCATAGAAACTGTGTAACTTGTAGTTCCTTTCCTGGAGGAAATTATAATCTTGTTGGAGAGTCCTGTGGCCATGAAACAGTTTTAGAGAGAACATAACCAAGGATAACTTGTGCAGTGAAGACTCTGTGCTGTGGAAGTTCAAAGAGAAGGCCCGTGGCCAATGGCAGAACACTATCCAGTATTTACCAGATAAGCCACTATCTCCTGGCTCGTGGGCTTCTGTTGTCAGAACAGTTTTGTTTGTAGTTTCTGCTTCGTGTTGAAGGCCTTAACCCTGGACAGTTTGGTCTTATTTTATTTTTAGACTTTGCTTTTCATTTCCTAATTGAGGGCTGGAGTGAAGGTGGTCATTGGCCTGATGACACTTGACCCAGAGAAATCGAGATGGACATTGTGTCCATGGATGAAGAGAAGGGGGGTTGGGGTGGGAAGGGTTGCTAAAAATGTTAAAAAATGTGCGTGTTTGTCTTCATTTTCTTCTCAGTTATAGGTTTCTTATAATGGTCTTTCACCATGATAACCTTCAAGTCCTATTTCTCTGGTCCCCTTTTTGAAGAAAGCACATGTAGAATATGTTGTTTGACATTTTTATCAGTGAAGTCATAGATTGCAACAATGAACAAATTGCACATGATCCTAGAGTAGAAGAGACAGCTAGATGTCCAAATCAGGAATCAAAAAGATCTTGATTAGTGAGATGAATTGAATGAGACTAAATCGAATAGGGATGCTGAACAAAGAAAATTCATCTGAAATACCAAGGGGGAGTGAGAAGATAGCAAGAGAAAAGCCAGTGTGATACAATGTGATCTAATAGTCTCCTTATCAAAAAAAAAAAAAAAAAAAAAAAGGGGTTTTTTTTTTTGTTTTTGTCCTCTTTAATCTCTGCAGCTTTTAGAACTCTGACCATTCTCTCCCTGATGCTTTCTTGAATGTAGGTCCCCTTAGTGTGCTGTGTATTCATGATTGTCTACCTGTTTTTCATCCTTCTCCCATCCATTGGACCCAGCCATTTCCTTGGTTCCATTCTTGGTATTTTTTCTTTTTCTATATAGTTACATATGATAATAACCTTCCCTTCTATAGCATCATTTATCAGTACTGTGTATAACTGAACCTCAAATACAAATCTCTTTCCCCAGCCTCGATTTGAAATCAATAAGTCTGGATTCTAGTCTCCCTTCAATCTAGCTTTGTGCTTATTTCCCCTCTTTAAACCTCAATCGGATACAGGTTATACATGTGGAATCATGTAAATATATTTCCACATCAGTTATGTTGTGAAAGAAGAATCAGAATAAAAGGTACAAGGAACCCATCTTTGTATGTTGGTGCTTACTCATAGTGATTGAATGTTTGTTGGGTTACGGAAATTTAACAAGGATTTAGCCATCGCCTCCTGTGTGGTAAATACCGTGAAGAAATACTTTATAGTCCACAGGAATTATGACCTCAGACAGAGGACTGTGGGTGGGGATTATAGCATCTATTGCTAGTCATAGCCATTGTGTAGGGTTTATTTTGTTTTCCATTTTGTTTTTTGTTTAACTCTTTTTTATTATGAAAAAAGCTTGTATAGAGAGTGGGGCTGGAGAGTTGTTAGGCAGTGACAATGATATCCCACCCCTCCCTCCAAAAATTCCCAAGGGTCATTGTTTTGGCGTCTAGGTAATACGGTAGATGGAGCTTGGTCCTGGTTTCTTCCTTAATCATGAAGATCTGAGTTTAAATTCTACTTTAGGCCTTTCCTAATTGTGGAGCTCTGGGAACGGGCTCAAGTCATTTAATTGCTGTCTGCCTCGGTTTTCTCAACTATAAAATGGATATTATAATAGCACCTATCTTCCAGGGCTGGTGTTGAGAATCAAATGAAATATTTGTAAACACTTAGTCCAGTGGTAAGCACACAATAGGTCCTTTCAGGTGTTGTTTTTTTTTTTTTTTTTTCTCCTTCCTTTCTTCCTAGTGAGATTCTGAATTACAATAGTGGCAGTAGAAATGGAAATAAGGATAAATTTTTGAAAGAAATAGAGATAATAATGT
The DNA here is from genome assembly GCF_016432865.1 of Antechinus flavipes. Taxonomy (NCBI): domain Eukaryota; kingdom Metazoa; phylum Chordata; class Mammalia; order Dasyuromorphia; family Dasyuridae; genus Antechinus; species Antechinus flavipes. The sequence continues at coordinate 485,092,309 of NC_067401.1, read as the reverse complement.
GTATGGATATATATACAAATATCCATACACGTATTATATAATATATTGTCATTTTCACTTGTGTCCAACTCTTTATGACCCAATTAGAAGTTTTCATAGTAAAGATATGGAGTGGTTTGCCATTTCCTTCTCCAGCTCATTTGACAAATGAGGAAACTGAGTAAATAGGGTCACCATTTGAAATCAGGAAGATAAGTCTTCCTGACTCCAAGCCCAGCACTTTTGTCTACCATGTCACCTAGCTGTCCCATTATTTATTTATTTTTCTCTGTCTCTCATAGATATAGATATATGTATACACACACATATGAATGTGGAGGAATAAAGGAACAGGAGGAATTGCAAACATTTCCAAGTTTTCCTGAGAGATGAGATGACCAGTGGTAACCATACCAGAAATAATGTGAGGCTAGAAGCTTGGCAGGAAATATCCATTTTGAACAAGTTGAAACCCAGAAGCCCTCTGTGGGACATAGGAGTGGAGCTCACTCAAAACATAGATTTTTGCCTTGAGGGACAGGTGGAATTAGATATGATCTCCAAGGCAGAGTGTAGAGAAAGAAGACGGGGTTATAAGGACAGAATTTAGGGGGATGCCTAGACTTAGAGGAAGGGCAATCATTGAAGGGAGATAGAAGGATGAGCTGTAATGTGGACACAAAAGGAAAGGGATGTTGGGAGCTTTTAATATTTTAGATGCTGCAAAGAGAGATCAGAGGAGATAAGAATCAGGAGGGACAAATGTCACTGGAGAGATAGTGTGGTCTGTGCTCATTGACCTTTGAGGCCCAGGTTAATTGGAATGGTTGGGGCAGGAACCAGATTGCAAGGAGATGAGGAATGTGGGTAGGGAGAGAGTGAAGGTTTTCTGCTCTTTTAATAAATTGGCCAATGAAATGAAGAACTGAAAAGAAGTGGGAATTGAGAAGGAATGTAACTTTTTTTTAAGGATAGGGGGAAACCTGAACATCTCTCTAGGTTCAGCATGGTGGAAAGAGCCATGAAAGGATTTGAACATGAGGATGTTAGAACAAAGAAGTAATGGAAGGAACAAGGCAAAAAACACTTTTTGTATATATTCATTAACCTTGGAAGAGAAGGGATAGATCTTCCTTCGGTACAGAAATTTAAGAGAAGCAGAGCAAAGACAAGAGAAATTTTGAGGTGGAGAAGAGGGAAATCGAGGCAGCTTATTCTAGATAACCATGATCTTTATAAAATATAAGACATCCTTACTTGCAGAGAATGGGGAGGGGGGAGAGGGGGGCAGAGACAGTTAAAGACTTAGAGAGAATTTTTTTTTTTTTTAACAGAGCAGGACCTATAAATATCTGAAGAAAACAAATGATTACTCAAAGTACTGAGACCCTAACCTGACTTAAATAGCATGAATGAATGGTAGTGAACTCAGTCAGCAATTTCATGCCTTTCTCTAAAAATAATCAGTAACATAGAAGCAGACTGGGGGTGATAAGGTTAGTCAGGGGTTCGGTTCTACAGGGACTGCAAGTTGTGAGAGGGAAGGGGCAGGGAGGTAAGCGTCATTGGAGCAGCCGACCATAGGATCTTGGCTATGGAAGCATAATTAGGCAACCCAGAAGAGCATGATTTTACTTTTATGTCATATAAACCAGTGTGGCATTGTGGACAGGGAGCTGAGCTCAGAGACGGGAAGATTTGGGTTCCGATCCTGTTTGTTACCTCTTTGAGACTCATACAATTCTTTCAAGTAGTAGTTGTAGACACGTTGCTGAGACCAGAAGTTCCCAGAGGAATGAAATCTCAGGTCCTTGAAGAATTCACATACCTCATCCAGCTTAGTCAGCACCCATAAATATGTTGATTTTCTTAGGTAAACAAGAAGATGGTAGCATAGTAGTACTAAGGGGGAGGAAGAGGAGGAGGGAAAGGAGAAGGAAAGGCTGTCTGACTATAAATGTCTCAAGCTTTGGATAATTGGCAGTTTCTACAGTGGTCCCAGCCCAAAGATGGCAGATCAAAGTGACCTAGAGTGGAGAGGGGTATTACCCCTTCCTATCCTTTTCTTATTCATCATCAACAGCACTTTGTTTGCATAGTTTGGTTTAAAAAAAAAATACGTCAGCTGTTTTAAGAGCGAACTTCATAGGAACATTTCTTTTCTCATCAACCCATAAAGTGTAGTGTGAACTGTCTGAATGGTATCTGGCCATGTGAGGACATGTTCACGAAGGTCCTGGGCTTTCTATAAAAACAGCAAACGGGTGAATGGAGATTCATCATTCGGTCTGGGGCCTTTACTACAAAGGAGAAGGAGCTCACTGTGAACTGTTAAAAGTTGATATTCAGTGAGAACCGAGAAGCTGGACCATCCACGGAGCAGATGCAGTTGGTTTCATTTGCCTTGAGTTATTGTAAGAAAATTGCAAAAAGCCAGTCTGCTAGCTGGCATTTATTATGCATCTTCTGTGTGCCAGGTACTTTGCTGAATACTGGGGTTACAATGAAAAGCAAAAAAGCAAACAGATTTCCTAAACGATAAAACCAAAAATCAATCCCTCCTCTAAAGGAGGAGCTCACAGTCAGTCCAGTGGGGAAAACCAGACTAGTTTGCATATGGGCAGGAGAAATTGGAGGCGGGGTAGTCTCTAGGAGAAGGTACTGAGACTAAGGAGAAAGAAGTACTTCTTGGAAAAGGCAGGGCTTCAACTGACACTGGAAGGGAGCCAAGGAAGTCTGGAGGTGGAGATGAGCAGGGAGTGGAATAAGGGATAGGCCAGGAAATGGCCCACTTGGGAAATGGGGTCTTGTGGGAGGAACAGCAAAGAGGCAATGTCATAGAACACAGAATACCTTGAGCAGTGCTTGGAATGGGCCTATAGCAAATTAGACAAAGAAATGTTCTTTTCTGGGTTAGGGTTCTTAACCTAGGACCATGAATTTGAGTTTGTTTGGGTTTTTTGTTATTGTATTTCAATAGAACATATTTTGTTTTGTGCATTTAAAAATATTCTTCTGGAAAGGGTCCAGACTAGTCTGTCAGAGAGAAAGTCCATGACACATACAAAAGAAGAATCTCTGAGTTGGACGAGACCTTATTCATCTCCATCAGATACCCAACAAGCTTTCCTTGGAAAATCTCCAGTAAGACTGAACCAGCTGAGGCAGCCCAATTTGCTCTTGGGTAATTCCTTAGGAAATTTTTCTTTATTATCAAGCCTAAATTGGCCTTTGCATTGCCCGCTTTGCTTTGCATTGCATTGCCTTTGCTTCGAAGGCTGCCATCTGAGGGGCACATTTAAGCCTTTGTCCTGTGACAGCCCATAACATTCTTCAATATGGCCATCATGTCCCTCTCCCCAAGGGATCTTCCCAACACTTCTCCCACATCATCTTTTTCTTCCCAGATTAAATATCCTCAATCCTTTCGTTCAATCCTCATATGGAATGAACCTGGGAACGTTCACCATCTCAGTTACCCTTCCTTAAATGCTTACCAGTGTCTTTCTTAAAATGGCACCCCAGAACTCTAGATGTGATCCGGGCAAAGTATACTGCTTTTCTTTTCTCAGGCAGCCTAAGATCACAGTAACTTTTCAGTATTTGATCTCACCACTGAAGTCTACATAGGAGCTGCTCTTATATTTATATTTATGAAATTGACTTTTTGAATCCCAATAGAAAACTTTGCTTTTCCCTAATGAATTTCATAATATTATTGTTATTGTTATTGTGATTATTATTATTGATAGCTAATCATTATGTTTGTTATTCATTCATGTCCAACTCTTCATGATCCTTTGGACCATAACACACCAGGATCTTCTTTCTTCCACTCTCTCACAAAATCCATCCGAGTTCATGTTTGTTTCTTCCATGGCACTATCCATCCATCTCATCCCCCTCACCAACCCCCTCTCCCCCCTCAGCTGTGTTTGCTTTCAGTCTTTTCTAGTGAGTCCTGTCTTCTCATTATGTGATCATAGTATTTAGGCTTCAGTATTTGACTTTCTAGTGAATAGCCTGAATTAATTTGATATTGCTGTCCAAGGGACTGTGTCTTCTCCAGCACCACAATTCAAAAGTCTCAATTCTATAGCCCTCAGCTTTCCTCCTAGCCTAGCTCTCACAGCTAGACTTTGCAATTGAAATATTAACACAAATTTTACAAATCATTTTATTGACATAGATTGATCCTCACTGCAGTCCTATTAGGTAGGTGTTTTTATTATCCCCATTTTACAGATGAGGGAATTGAGACTGAGAGAGTTTAAATGTCTTGCCCAAGATCATGGAGATGTAAGTATAGGAGTCGAGTTCAGGCCTCTGAGCATTCTGATCATCAGATCCCTAAGCTGCCCAAAAGCTGAGCTAGGTGGAACAAGAGAAACACAACTTTCTGGTCCTTTCTTTGAAGATGTTTCTGGGATTTGTTCCTTTCTCTCTTCTTCCACTGTTGCCATCCTTGTACCAATTCTCACTACAGCAACTTGGGGTGGTACGGTCAGTAAGAGTCTTGAATTTGGAGGCAGGAAGACCCAAGTTCAAATTTCCATTTCAGCTGCTTCCTAGCCAAGTGACCCTGGGCAAATCACCTAAACTCATAGATAAAATGAGAATTATAATAGCTCCAAATCCATACCCACCGTGGCCCTTCTAGCTCAGCTTTTGGACTGCTTTTGTCTCACTTACCTGCTTCCCTTCATTGAATATGGATTGGTCCACTGCTTTTATCTTAAAAGTCTCTTTCTAGTTTAGAGAAATCACAACTCCTCTGCTTAGATCTAGGCCTAGAATAATGTCCATAGTGATAGAATTGCTAAGTGTGGGGCCTTCCTCCCAGATTGCTTGTCTGTAACCCTGTTCTAACTTACAATCTTAGAATTGGAAACACTCAGAGATTTGAGCAATCTATGGATTAATGGGCTATATCCAAGAGGCTCTAAGAAGAGTCTCGCACAAACATTTGTACATATTAGAACATCCACAAAGTCTGATTTTAAGTTGCGCATGCTTGTGTGAGCTTGCACACATACACATACACAACTGCACCTGCGTGTGTGTAAGAGAGAGGGGGGAGGAAGAGGAGAGAGACAGACAGAAGGAAAGGAGAAGGAGAAACAGAAAGAGGGGAGGAAGAGGAGAGAGAGAGACAGAGAGAAACTCGGAGTTAGAATAAGACTGAGCCCATTGTCTCCAGCCAGTATGGGAACTACAACATTCTCTTTCCAGAAAGATATCCAGTCTCTGATTGAAGCCTTCAGGCTGATCCCCTAACCCCACCTCCTTCCCCTCCACAAAACACCCGATTCCCATTTTTGGATAATGCTAATTCTAAAAAAGCTCTTTTACACTACTTGGAAATCTCTCTCTCTCTCTCTCCTTTTAATTGACAAGGCTTTTCCCTTGAATACACTAAGAAAATCTACTCTCAACAACAACAAATAATTTCCATGGTTTCCAAGTGATGAACTATACCTAGGAAAGATGGGGGTGAGATAGGGTGCAAAATTCTGGGGAGCGGTCCTAGGATACCTCTTTATAAAAGTGTCACAGCGAAAAAGGGAGACAGAAAAATGTTGGCTTTTTCAGAGTTGCCAAGAGACGGGTTGTCCCAAGTGAACAACTATTCCCTTGATTAGCTGCAGAGATACTGGAGCAGTGAAAACACAGTTGCATTGTCATGGGGCATTTATTATTGTTTTGGATGGGTTAATACCTAGTGTAAAATCCTGCCTTGAGACCTAACTTGGTATGCAAGTTCTCAGACTGAGACTCTTTTGATGATTGCAGGCTTGAAGTAAATCAGATGATCTGGCTTGGTTTTGTTAGTCTTTTCAATAGAGCATGACAATAAACAAGAGTTTTAATAGATGTATCTCAAGAGGAATTCAGTTCTTACTTTGGGGATGCCAAATCAAAAAATCCCAATACAAGTTTCCCATAGCTACATCCTTTTTTATTTATTTGAATCCTGTATTATTCTTTTTTTTTCTTTTTAAAAATTTTTACTTTTTTATTTTTTATTTTAAATTCAGATTAGCTTTGTGTGGCCCCCTATGACAATAGAAAAGTTTGCAATGGGAGACTTTCCACATGTCCTTGCCATGTCAGAATTCCAGGCTGCAGCTCCCAGCATGGGTCAAGTGCACAGCATTCTTGGACTCTGCTGCAAACAGAGTATGAATAGAAGAGGAAATGTTTGGGAGCCAAGTAGAATATACAGCAGAGGAAGAATTTGGCTCATTTTTCTTTGTGTATTAATTTTTGGAACACAGGAAATTCAGAAACTCGAATGTACTTATGGCTCGCCATTTCTACTAAGGGACAGTTAGACTCGACACAGAGGACTCTGCTCCCCTGATTATGGTGTATAGTTTATGTGTAGGTGACAGTGAACTAATCCGGGCTGATGACATAGATTAGCCGGAGGTGAGGCGAGGACAAAGCAGCCAGCTCGAGCATTGACGCCAATGTATGTTAGCGGGCACACTCTCATGTTTCCCGGCGAGCTCCCGCTGACTGTCAGATTTTGTTGCCTTTTGGACTATGGTCCAAATATTATGATTCCTATTGGATCAGATGTTGCTCAGGGGCACAGACAAAATGAGGTGATAATTTTTACTTGGCGGTTAGGTTCTAGAGAAACATCACGTAAATGCTTTTGAGGGAAGAGCAGTCAGGGTTAAGTGACTTGCTCAGGGTCACACAGTAAGATTTGAACTCTCCTGACTGCAGGGTCAGTGTTCTATGCATTTTGCCACCTAGCTGCCCCCCCCCCCATTTTTCCTCTTTTCTTTTTTTTGGGGGGGGGAGGAACTCTTCTTACTCTGTTTTCATAGATGGCAGTATTAATAATTCTTCAAAATAACTGGCTCTTTAGATGCTAGATGCTAGATGGGTTCATGCATCCATAGATCCAAGAAGCTGTTGGCTTAAATATTTTATAAAGGCAAATTCAGGAAGAATCATGTAATTGTAGGACATTAACATTATGTTCCCTAGGAACCTGCTGCTTCCTTTTTCAACTGTTGCCTCAGGTCTCAAATGAGCCACCAAATCAAGTCTTTTCTCCCTCTCCTAAGCAGGAGAACAGGAGACTAGAATTGGGTGACAGTGGACAATGTTGACTTCCTCTTGTCCTCGATTGTTTGAAAGGTGAACCATCTGCCTGGTATCCAACACTTTGCAAATATATCCATCACCAATGTTTTCAAGAAGCCAGCTTGTCATTAAATGTTCCTAAAAAGCATGACTAGAAACTGAAAATGTACACAGGTGTATGGCTTCAGGCTCTTTTGAATACTGCAAAATAGTGCAATGTTCCATGGAACATCTGTTTGGGAGGTAAGATTAAATACAAATCCCCCTTCCATTCCTTCTGTTGCATTATATAACCCTGATCAGCCACTGCTTGGAGTGCTGTGTATTTCCTAATTTTTTTTTTTTTTGTCCTTAAACTTTTACAATTAAGCACAAATTTGTCAGCTTTGATATATGTTCTGTGTACTATGATTATTGCTCTAAAAACTCTAAAGCACCAAGTAAAAGTATGAGGGAATCTTTCCCTAGGAAATGCTATTGGACTTCAAAGACAAATATACCCTCCTACTAAAAGCAAACCAGAAGGTTCCATCCAGACACTTCAGAATGGCATTATTAAGAAGCATTGTGCATGTTGAAATGAAAGCCACTTGTGTGTGTTGCATGCATGTCCTAAGTGGGTTCTGTGCCATAATGATGCACTGATTCCTACCCTCGGGCTTTCTTTCTGTTCACATTGGAACATTTAGGTTTACACACACATATATACGTTCTTGAAAATTTGTAAACAGAATTCTTGTAAATAAAATCCTAAATGCCCTGTAGGATGGATGGTTGGATGAAAATCTGTGAGGAGGCCTTTCGAAGGTTAATGAATACCTCTGATTTTTGTTTGTTAGTTTTGTTTTTTTTTTAAACTTGATGTTTTATATATTATGTTTAAACCTGTAGGTCCCCTTCCCCCTCTCCTCCAAAAGAAAACACTGTGATGTAAAAGGACAAGGAATGCTCATTATATATCTTACCGAATGTATACATTTCACTTTTTTTTATATTCAATTAAAAAAAATTGATAATAGCTTTTTATTTTCAAAATCCATGAAAAGATAGTTTTCAACAAACAAAACCTTGTGTCTCAAATTTTTCTCCCCCCCCCTTCCTCCCCAAGTAATCCAATGTAGGTTAAACATGTTAGAAAACTATCAGAATGTTAGTGATTCAAACCAGTTCATGATAGAATTGACTTCCACTTCCCCAGCTGGTTATAATCCCAGACTTAATTTGTAAGTCCTCATGGAACTTAGAGACTAGGAAGGAAATAAGAAATAGATATATACACATACACATATATACACACATATATAAAGATATTTATATGCATGTGTCTACACATATATACACATGTGTATGTATAATTATAACTTTACATATTATGTGTATATAATTATATTTAGCATATATATTATATATTACCATATATATAACATATATTATAATGTATGTTATAATATATAATTATTTATGATCCATGCCATAGAAAGGGGGCAGGATGGAAGTACTTACCTCTTGACTAAGATAAACATCTCCAGTCTCTCGGCCAGGACTTTATACCTATCATCATTCCGTTCATCTTCAATCTTGCCCCCTCTACTAACTCTTTTATTCCTGCCTATAATAATCTTAAATCTCCCCTGTTCCGAGAAAGTGAGAGAGAGAAACTTTCCCTTGCTCTTGCCACCTCCTTAAAATTGTTCTATATTTCTATTCCTAAGAAGCTAAACTTCCAGAAGAGATTCTATTTTCTTATTATCTGTTCAGGCAGACTTTTACAGTTGATTTCTGTCCTCATCATTCACTTTTCTAAGCCAGCAGCACCTTCTCTAATGGCTTTTTCTTAAGTCTTCTCTCCTCTTACTTTTCTGTACCTTTGGTTGCTGCAACTTTTGACTACTCACCTCTGTCCTGATCATCTATCTTCCCTTGGCTTCCTGACAAGGAGCTCTCTCCCATCTCTTAACTATGTTTCTGACTCCCTTTGCTTAAATGTATCCTTCATTGGGGTGTATTGTGTGTCTGGAGGCCCCTTCATGTGTATGAACTTGAATATGAATGAGTATGAAAAGCTTGAACTTATGACTATAGCTGCAAGAACATATAGATAGGAGACATGAGGGCCTATGGCAGAGTCTTGCAGAACATCCACACTCAGAGGGTTGTCATTAGGTGAAGCAATGAAGGAGACAGATATATTAAGAGTGTGTGTGTGTGTGTGTGTGTGTGTGTGTGTGTGTCTGTAGAATATACGTATACATATACATGAAGAGAGCGCATCTATAGAAAGTATCTTCTCAGGACAAAAGGCCTTAATGCATAAAAAGAAAATAAAGCAATAAAAAAAAATTCTTTGCATTTTCAGTGTCAGTGAGGGAAGTTAGACATGTTTCACATTCAAATTAGAATAATTGAATGAAGCATGTGACATACTTCACTCTAATAATATTGTTCTCTCCAGAGAGAGATGTGGCCTTATAAGCTGACATTTATACAGGTCTTAAAGGTAGTCAGAGTGCCTTATAAGTATTATTGACTTTATCCTCATGACAACCCTTAGAGATAGATCCCATTAATTAATTATTATCCTCATTTTACAGCTAAGGAAACTGAGGCTGAGAAATTAAAACTGACTTACCCAGGGTCATACAATAAGTGAATAAGGGTGGTTTTGTACTCAGGTCTCCCAGATTCCTGGTTTAGCACCTTCTGATGGGCACCTAAGTGGTGCAATGGATGGAGCTCTAACACCAAGTTCAAATCTGGATTCAAAACTTATTAGCAGACAGCTAGGTGGTACAGTGGATAAAGCACCAGCCCTAAAGTTAGGAGGCTTGAGTTCAAATCTGGCCTCAGACTTAACACTTCCTACCTGTGTTACCCTGGACAAGTCACTTAACCCCAATTGTCTCAGGGAAAAAAAAAAAAAAAAACTTATTAGCTCTAAGCTTCTGGAAAAGACACTTGACCTCATCTAACTTGGTTTCCTCCAAAGTGACGATATTAATAGCATCTATCTTGCAGAGCACTTTGCACACTTTAAAGTATTTTGTAAATACCAGTTATTATTACCCATCATGCCCTCTAACTTTCGATTGCCTTCTCGTGCAATATCCAGAGTAAATAGATTTGCGTTTTTTGGGGAGGTGAGAAGAAGGTCAAGAAAATATCGACCAAAACAAATCTGCCTGATTCGTTTATTTCTCCATTTGTCTGCATAATTCTTTGCAGGCATTTGAGGAAGTGGAACATGAGTAAAGGTTGAGTGATTTAGACACGTCATCTAAAACCCATGACTGTAAAAGAGCCCTTTGTACAGGTAAGGGTGTAGTAAATGAATACCTGTAGGTAGGTCCTGTGGCCGGCACTGCTTATAACTCCTTAAATCACTTATTTTCACATAATCGAGCCTTGTGTCAAAGCGAAGGCATGTTACCAACTAACAAGGCTGACTAGCTGTTAAATTGCTCCAGAACCAGCAGTGATCCCAAAATAGGCACTCGCCCCTTCCCATCTCTATTTTCTGAGCTGAGAACTTCTTACAAACCCACAGCAACACAATCCCTTCCAGCCATCCTTAATACTGTGGCCTGAGGTGTTTTTTGGTTTTTAAACTTAAACAATGCTGTGGTTCATCGCCATATAACGCATCAAGCCTCCGCAATAATTTATATTCTAACTTGGCAGCTCTGTGATTCTGCCACGTTCGGGCCAACAGTGCAGTGGTTCTCCCCCAAGGGACGGGCTGAGGCTACTGAGGAACGCCCTCCCTGGGGTGTCCCCGGAGTGGAGAGCAGCTCCAGCCACAGCAGGGAGGGGTTCTCAGCCTGAGGGCCGTCCACAATGGACTGATGTCTTTGTTGGCCATAGGAGATCGACCCATGATGGTTGACAAGATCCTAACCCTATTCATCTGCACTCATTCAGATCCTCCTTATTTTGCTGCCTCCTCTGAGTCTGAAAGTTACTAAGTCTACAAGCACTTATTAAGCGTTACTATGTTCCAAATGCTATGTGCTGGAGGCCCTGAGCAAATAGCCCTGGCCCTCAAGAAGTTCACTTTCTAATTTAGGAGCCAATATATGAATAACTAGGTACACGGGATAATTGTAAACAAACACTTATTAAGCTACTACGTTCCAAGTGCTAAATGTTGGAGACCCTGAACTGTTTAAACAGCCCTCAAGAAGTTCACTTTCTAATTTAGGAGACAATATATGAATAACTAGGTGCATGTGATAGTTGTAAATAAGCATTGATTCAGTTACTGTGTTCCAAGTGCTAAGTGCTGGAGACTGAACATTTATTAAGACTTACTATAATGCTGTGCTAAACTCTGCAAAAACAGTCCCTGTCCTCAAGAAGTTCATAGTATTTTGGAGGCGATAATATGTAAATAACTAGGTACCACTGGATTATATGATAGATACTTTGGAAGGAGAGCGGGTAGGTGGTACAATGGATGGAGTGCCAGACATGAGTTCAAATCCAGCCTCAGACAGACCTTGACAAATCATTTAACCCTGTCTGCTTCAGTTTCCTGATCTGTAAAATGAGCTAGAAAAGGAAATGACGAATTACTTGGGTATCTTTAACAAGAAAATTCTAAAAGGGATTACAAAAAGTTAGACATGATTGAAAAATAACTAAACAAATAAACAAAATACTCTGGGAAGGGCAAGCATTAGCGAACAAGAAGATGCAAAAGTTATAAGGATTTGATAGAAACTTGGAAGGAAGGACTCTAGTCCCATCCATCAGCCAGCATTTATTGGACACCTGCTACATAGCTGCCACTGTGCTAAATATTGGGCATATAGTGAGAAAAATGAAATAGTTCTTGCCCTCAAGGAGCTAGGGTACTTGTGGGTGAAACAACCGGGACACCTCTCTAAGTATTTACAGAGTGAACCAAGGTAATTTCAAGCAGAGGCACTAGCATTTGGCAAGTGCTTGAGCTAATCTTTGAAGGAAGATGGAAACTCTAAAAGGCATAGATGAGAAGAATACCTTCTAAGCACTGTAGTAGAGGCATTGGTATTTACACACACATTTGTGGGTGTGAGTGTGTGTTTGACCAGATCATAGAGTGAGTATGTAATAAACATGGAAGAATATTTTGGAATTAGGTGATGAGCAATTTTAAATACTTTTTTTAAAAGAAATAAATAGAAAATTTGGTTTTTATAGGAGCAATGACATGTGAAAAATATTATTTAGGTAATTGAATGGATTGGAAAGGCAAAAGATTTGTAGCAAGAAAACAAATGAAGCGGCCATCCCAAACTGGATTGTTTAGCATAGCAAGTATGGATGGTAAGGAGAGGACTGTGCTTGAGATTCTTAAAAGTCCATTGTTCATGAGATGAACCAAATCAGTTGTAATAGAGTAGTACACCCAGCTACACCCAGGGAAAGAACTCTGGGAGATGACTAAGAACCACTACATAAAATTCCCAATCCCTCTATTTTTGTCCGCCTGCATTTTTGATTTCCTTCACAGGCTAATTGTACACTATTTCAAAGTCCAACTCTTTTTGTACAGCAAAATAACTGTTTGGACATGTATACTTATATTGTATTTAATTTGTACTTTAACATATTTAAGATGTATTGGTCAACCTGCCATCTGGGGGAAGGATTGGGGGGGAAGGAGAGAAAAAGTTGGAACAAAAGGTTTTGCAATTGTCAATGCTGAAAAATTGCCCATGCATATATCTTGTAAATAAAAAGTTATAATAAGAAAGAAAGAAAGAAAACCCATGGGGAAAAAAAAGTCCATTATCCTCTGCCCAGGTGAGTCCCTATAGGGAGGACCCTAAGTCTTAGATTTGGGCACTACATTTAGGAAAGGCATTTAAAAAACTGCAAGTTATCTACATCCTCTTTGTTGCTATAGGAGAACTGATTGAAGAAACCAAAAACAAGAGGAGAATTAAGCTTACAAGATAACCATATTCAAATATTTGAAGGGGCCCTCCCATCATGTAGAAAGGAGATGAGATTAATTTCGTTTGGCCCCAAAGGCCAGAATCAGACACACTGATTGGGAGGTGAAGAGAAGCAGGTTTCAACCCCATAGCAGAATAAAACTAATCATAATAGGAATAGTCCCAAAGTGGAATGTATTGCTCTGGGAAATTGTGGGTTCCCATTCTCATTGGAAGTCATCAGGTGAAGGCATTTTGACCACTTGTCAGAAGAGTTCTTTCTTAGATGAAACGCAGATTGTACGATGAGATTTTGTAGTTCTGTCGGTCTCCTTGCAGTGTCATTTCAGACATTCCTACATGATGCCCTTCATGTCAGAAGTACCTTCCTTTCTTCTCCCTCAAAATTGAAATCTAGATTTTTCCAACTCTTGGATACTGAGCACAAGATACAAGACGATCTTCCACCTCAGACATGATCTCTTGCTTCCCCCTCCTCCATCTCACACTTGTATGTGTATTTACTTGGACTCTAGTAAAAGAGCACTAGTTTTATTATGCACTTTTATGACGCATCCCAGCAGATGTCCAATCCATTCCCCCGATCCACATACAATTCCCCCTCCAATTTTTCCAGTCATCTACACTGTATGAGGCATTGTGGTCAGCATTGAGGGAATACAGAGACAAATAAGACATGCTGCCTTTCCTTATCAATATTGCATCTAGTGAAGTGTGAATGTCTATAAAACGTCCAAAGTGCTTAAAAGGAGGAGGAAAAAGCAGCCTCACTTCTGAGTAGGAAGAGGAAAGAGGCCAGAGAACAGCCCGGTTTCAAATATCTCTAAATGTTAGTTCTTCTTTCCAGTAAATCCAAATCTCTCTTCTGAAAACTTCCAGTAATGTGGCTATGTTGTACTTTGGGGTTCCGCAAGGTCTGATCTCTCTCCCCAATGACAACCCTTGAAGATGGCTATCACGTTCCCACCATCCTCCTCTCAAATCTTCCCTTGGATGAACACCCTTAATCCTCTCAGCTGCCTTCTGAGGCAGATTTGAATCTCCTCACTCTCCAATCACCCTCTTGAATGGACTCTACTTTATTAGTAGCATACTTTACAAAATGAGACACCCAAATCTTTACACAGTTTTCCAGATGTGCTCTGATCCCTTCAGTAAAATAGGATAGTTACCCTTGTAAATATTATTGGATTACACTGTGAACCAGGTTGTTCAAGGGACTTAACTTACATTCAAGTAAAACCCTGAAAACAATCATTAGGAATGCACTAAGTCACACTCGTAGTTGCATAATTGGTTTTTGAATTGTTATATTTACCTCTTAAATGACATCTGGTTTGACTTGGCTCTACTGCTAAATCTTTATTCTATCATCCTTTAGCCATTTCATCAATTTATATTATCAATTAAAGAACTAAGCGGTAATTATTAAGCACCTACTGTGTGGCAGATCCTATGCTAGGCACTGGGGAATACAGACAAATATGAAATAGCCTCTCTTTTCAAGAAACTTAAAGTCTATCTAGGTCTTCATCAGAGCCACTGATAAAAATTAAATTACCCAGGAGATACAGCACAGAATCCACAGCAACATGAACCAGTTTGTCAGTAATTTTTTGTGTGTTCTTTCAATCAGCTATAACTTTATTCTCATCAGTTTTTGATTTCTCCATTTTATTCACAAGAATGTCTTGAGGTACTTGCTCATGTTTCCTGCCGAAATCCAGATCCAAGGCATGTGCCCATCTTCCTAATGGGCCAATTTAGTAGAAGTCTCCTACAAGGAAATGAGCTTAGTTTGACAGGAATTATTTTTAGTGAGTAATGACTGGATCATGGTAATTGACACTTCCCTTTCTCAGTGCTCCCAAGCCATCTATTCTAGAATTCTGTCAGGGATTGACGTCAAGCTTCACTGATCCACGGTCCCTGGAATTCACCTTTTTTCCCCATGTGGAAAGTAGGATATTTGCCTATTTTCCAGATTCCTGTCAGCTCCCATTCTCTGAGATTGCTCAAAGATTACCAACAACTGTTCAATAATCTTGGTTCTCTTAGTAATTTGGCATGTAATTCATCTGAGTTAGAATATTTAAACTCTTTTAATATCTCTTAGATCTCGTATGACATCTTTACTGTCACGTATTGCCTCAATCTAGTTGTTCAACCATGTCCAGTTTTCCAGCTGAATCTTTTTACTCAATAAAGGAGGTAAGAGCAAAATCACGATTGAATAATGTCCCATTTCCTCTCTATAATTTGCTAACATTTACACCATCTGCCTCCAAGTAGTGAGCTGAAACACACAATCCTTGTTCTTCCTGCTCCAAGTATATAACTCTTCCAAAGCCTTTTTAAGTGTTCCTTGTCACTGCCACAATCACTTCCCCAAGCCCAGGACTCATATTATTCTAGATTTTAACCTTTTTGAAACTCTTCCTACCAATCTATGATACTATTAAATTTGTTTTTGGCCAGATGCATTCTCTTCCATCTTTTGTACACTTCTTTTTTCCTCTCAACTTTTTGATTTCTTTTGATTCAGTTCAAAAAGCATTTTGCTTAAAAAATAGTAGTTGATAGAAGTCAGGAAGACCTGAGTTCAAATATGACCTTAGACACTTAACCCTTCCTAGCTGTGTGACCCTGGGCACATCACTTAACCCCAACTGCCAAAGAACGAAAGAAAGAAAGATTGAATTGAATTCATTTGAGTCCTGAAAATAAGAAGGAAATGATGGAATTTTCCCCACAATGCTCACAATATAATACAAAGGCTAAAATTTTTTACACAAAATAGATGTGATAATGGTACAGTAATGGCATATAGTTGGTAATTAATAAGTGTTTTTTTTCCCCCAAGTCAAGAAAAAAAGATTATTATCAAGAAAGGTTTTGGTAAGGGATTTCAAATGCTATTGAACCAGTAACTGGGGAAAGGTCATTGGATTTGTCAATTAAGTGGTTATTATTGACTATGGAGGGAACAATTTGAGTACATTAAGCCAAACGTTAGGGGATCAAGGAAAGAATGAGATGATTGGGGGATAGAGATATGAATAGAGAGGGAGACAAAGACATAGAGAGATAGTGCTCAGGCTCACATAGCTAGTAAGCATCCAGGGCAGATTTGAACTTGGGGAAAATGGGTTCCTGACTCCAGGGATGGTATTCTATCTACTGTACCACTAGCTCCCCCTATATACAAAGGAAGTGTTTAAAACTCTAAGGTAAATGACTTATCCAGTATTCACATAGCTGAGGTGCCATTTCACTTCATCACAAGTAACAAGCATTTATTAAATGCTTGCTGTATGTATTCTCCTTGTGCTGTGTGCTGTGTATATAAAAGGCAACTAACAAAAGAGTTTACATTTAGTTAGTTGGGTATTGAGGTAAAATTTGCACTTTCATCCACACCATCCACAGTACCAGGCTATCTCTTACAGAGCATGACTGCAAAAGAAATTCGAGTGATTAAGATTGGTAGTGTGTGGAGTAATTCGAATACTATATTGGATTTGGAGTTAGCAGAAATCCAAATTCAGATTCCACCTGCAACCCTTGCTTAACTTTGTTCCTGATCAAGTCACTTAACTAATCTAAGCCCGTTAGCCTTCCTTAAGGTGGGACTCATAATTACTGGCGTACCTAGATGACAAGGTTGTTGGGAAAATCAAATCACAATGAGTGCTAGTAGGCACATCAGTACTCTACAAAGGTTCGTTCTCACTCATGATGACTTGGGAAGGCTACTTGAAAAAGGGATTTGAGGTTGGAGAATGAGAAAATGATAATGAGTTGTGTTGCATTCATCAAATGTATATATCTAAATGAGGGATTTGGGCTAAATGATCTGGGATGGTCTCTCCCAGCTCAAAATTTGGGGTGTTGAACTCTAATGGTTGTCAGCTGCTCATTATGAGTACCTGAACTCTGCCAGCACACATGGAAGCTTTTCAAGGTTCTCCCTTCTTTGGGCTCCCCTCAAACTCTCTTAATTCTCTAATCTTTATGTTTTAGCCCTGTTCCTCTGGGGAAGAAAGTATGGATTGATTTTGCATCACAGTCAGAAATGTTCCTTGTTCTGCTCCCCAGGACAACCAAAGCAGTTAGGCCAGTTCATGAGAATAAGATTTTATGTCAGCTAGTTCAACCCCTTATTTTATAGCATAGGAAACTGAGATCTAGAGAGGTAACAGATCTGGAACTAGCACTCAGACTTTCTGATTTCCAGTTCAAAAGCAAAATCTATTTTTAAAGTGAACATAATATTCTCGTTGTTATGAAGCTTTCAGGTGCTAAAATGGTGCTTCTGATGAGGCAGGTCACAGGAGACTCAATGGACCCTCTCTGTGGGCCTTTTATAATATCTGGAGGATTATTCTGGGATTTCCATGGCTTCTGCATAGAGACTTGTCCTTCAGAAATATTTTTTTTAATCTCTATTGACCCTCAGGGAAAAAAGGGAGAAGAATACAGGGGAAGAGTGATAGACTCTGAGTATTAGACAAAGAGAAAAGGAAGTGGGCAGGAGGGACTAGGGAATGAATCTCACAATTTCCTCTTTTGGGGGGTAGGAGGTGGAGTCAATTTTGAGTTTCTCTTGGACATTTCTCTGAACCATGGTGAGAGTAAATTGGATTATGTTCAATAAGAAATTCCAGAGCACCCCTCCCTCTGGACTTTTAGAGTTTTTGTCTTTTAGTTCATCTTTAGGCTTTATCATATTAACTGGAATCTCCATTTTCCTTAGTTATCTAGACTTCTCTCATTCTCATTCAAGATCATTTACTTAGAGATGAAAAGGATTTTAGAGGTCATTAAATCGAAATCCTTCATTTTAGGATGAAGGAACCAAGTCCTGGAGAGTGACCTGCTTAGGCTCACAGAGATAATTAATGACCTTTAAACCTGGGTCTTTTGACTCCTTTTTTTTCTGTGGATTCATTTTTTGTTCCCAACTTCTGATCAAAACAAAAGTGGAGCATCAGTGGTCTGCTTTTGAGCACTTTATTAGATGGCTATTATGTAGTAGTTTCCAGGTTACAGTTACTGCTAAGACAAGGAAAGAGGATTTTAAAAGACCTTAAAAACAAAATTCTTTTATTTTTTTCCTCCCATCTTCTTCCCCTCTCCTCCCCCCACCCCTGTTGGTTTTGTTTCCTTTCCTCAGGAAGTAACATGCTAGAGTAAGGAACTCCTTGACCTAATGTGCAGTTTGGGGTGTTTGCCACAGTTTATCACTGCAATGGTGACGATGATTCATGCAGAGGAATCTTATCTGTGATAAACATCTCAAATTCTGCAATTTCTCCAAGACAGGCTCATGATTGCAACTTTGTGTTTCATGTAGGAAGCTTTGTGATTTTAGTTTAATCTTTTTAAATACGTTTGGAGCATCTTGAAGAAACCGTGTAGGTCATAATGCAAGCAAGCCATGTTTATTATGGTGGACCAGGAGTATTGAGTGGAAGATTGTTGAGGGAATGAGAATTTTACAAGGTGGTTTACTGCACCTAGGTAGGTCCCTAAATTTTCTTTCTAAACTGTCTTATCTCTCGAGCATTCAGATATGTTTTGCTGACTCAGTGGTTCATACATGTCTTCTTGTATATTGTGCGCATCGTTATTGGTTTATGGCATTTATACATGAAATTGCCTAATTTCAATTTACTACCTGGTAACCTCAACCCATAATCAAAGTAGGAAGGATGTCTGGTCTGACTGTTCACACAGTCAGGCTGGTGTGTCCCATGCAGGACATATAATCTCTGTTCTTCAAGCCTCTGCAAAGGTCATCCTTATACCTGGAATGCTTTCCATTTTTACTTCTACCGCTACCCCTAACTTCCTTCAGGACTTGTTGTTTGTGCCTCTCTCTACCTTAAATTACTTCATATTTATTTTGTATATAATTCATATATGCTTATTTGTGCGTGTTTTTTTTTTCTTTTTTTCTCACCTGCTCCACCTTTTGCCACCAATAGAATATAAGCTCTCCCAAGATGGAGCCTTTTTGTTTGTTAGTTTCTGTTCCTTTCACTTAGCCTGATAAATGCGTATTAGATCCAGTGAAGGATCTCCTCTACTTCATACTCAATGAGCAGTCATCCAGCCTTCATTTGAAGACCTCCAGTTAGGGGAACATAAAACCTTCCAGGGCTGCCCATTCCACTTTTAGTTATCTCTTCACATGAGAAGTGTTTACTAGAAAGGCTGAAATTGGCCTCCCACCCACTGTTCTCTGCTCTGCTCTCCAAAAAGGGGGGCGGGGAGGGGGGAGCAGAACAAGTCTAATCCCTATTTCATGTGACTGCCTTTCACATACTTAAAGAAGACTGTTGTTTCTCTCCTTCCCACCCCAATACCAACCCAAGTCCTCTTACCTGATTTACTATTCTGAGTTTCTTCAAGAAGAGTAAATGTAAAAGCCTATGGCTCTCTCTTAATCGAAACTGATCAAAGAAAATGGGTCATATCTCTCCTACCAAACATAATTATCCTGTCTTGTGTTTTATTTTATTGTGGTCTCTCTTGCCTCATCCTTTCTCTGCATTAGCTTCGGAGTTGGGGAAACCTCCTGGACCTCAGGGCAAGGTCTGTACCCCATAGGAACTAGGAAGAGTCTGCAGGTCTAGTTCTCAAGGGACTAGTTATTCCTCAGTTGGAACTTTGTTTGTAATTAGAGTAAGCTGCCACCAGAGAGACAGAAGGGAGGTCTGAGAGAAAAAGATCTGAAATCTGTGGGGAATTACCTCATCAGTCAGCTTGAAAGACCTCAGAACAGTTGAAAGTCAGGTGCAAGTAGACAGTTACATCTAGGAAAGAAGAAGAAAAAAGTCAGAAGTGACCAGAAGCTAGATTTCCACAAAGTGTTAACTGTTTATATGATAGTGTTAACAGGAATGTGCTAAGTACAGGAATTTGCTAATGAGCATTTATCAGAGAGGACTTCAGTGTAGTATCAGATAGTGGTGAGAAAAGTGAAGAAACCAGAAAGAAAACTCAATACTGTTAATAAAGGTTCACACAGAAGGCATTGGCCACAAGGAACAGGTGCACCAAATAGAAAGTGGGTCCCAAAATTAGTAACATGAATAAGAGAACTGAGACATATCCCTGGGCTATTCCTTTTACCCTGCAAACTTCCTGAAATATATTTGTTTTGTACCTAATGTTAGGCAAATACTATGACTATACAAAATTATGATTGATCTCCCTGCAAGAAGAAAGGTAATAGGGATGGAGAAATATGCCCTCTTCTTACTCATTGCTGAATATTTATTTAGTGTATACTGTGTACAAGACATGGTACTAGTTGTTGGGGAAACAAAGACCTGAATAGACATGGTAGTATGATGGGAATATATTAGAAACTACCTTGCCAGAGGGAGGAAATGATTGATGAGCAAATTGAAGACTTGTCACTCACTCATGATATGATATTATTGGGAAACTTCACCAGACTAGATTTTTATACTCATTCTCCTCCTCCTTCTCCTTCTTCTTCTTCCCTCTCTCTCTTTCCTCCTCTTCCTTCCCTTTCTCCATTTAAAAAAATTTTGCATTAATAAATTCAGTTGATGTCATTAAAAGAGATGATAAAATAGGGAAATTATCTGCATCAACTATCAGTAATAAGAGTGTGGTTTCCTAGTACATAAAGACTTGACAAAAATATTTAAAATCGAGTCATTCCCTTAGTAGTTATGGTTTTTTTAAAAATAGGACTATTTTCAAAATTTCAAACTAGAAACGACCGCATGAAAATATATTCCTTAATTACCAATAGTAAGAAAAATGCAAATTAAGAGAAGTCTGAGATATTTTCCCTCACTCTATTCATATTGAAAGAAATATGACAACTCTTAAATATTTGGAAAAACCAACAAATGTCCAAAGAATATATCATGAGATACACCTTCCCCCTTTCTGGCAAAGAAGTGGAGGACTAGTGACCTAAATATAGACATTGTTATGTCTACATTTTAAGAGAGCTGTTATTCCTTTGGGCTTTTTTTCCCCCATTGTCACAAGGGAGGGTTCATTCAGGAGGTGAGGAAAGGGGGTAATCTTAGTGACAAAGATTTAGAGTTGGAAGGAGCCAAGTCTGTCTAGTTAAGCCCTCTTCATTTTAGAGTTGAGGAAAGTAAGACCAGTTAAGTGATTTACTAAAATCACCTGTTTCATAAGTGTCTGAGGCAAGATTTGAACCAGAGATGGCCAATTTTGTTCTGAGCACTTTCTCCACTATGTCGCGTAGCCAGCCAAGGCATCTGAGCTAGGTCACAAAGTACTTCGTTATGTAGATAGGGAGTGGGATGGATAAAACTGGTCTTTATCAGTTTTACAGAATCATAAATTGAGAGTGAGAAGGGACTTTCAGCATCAATTCTAGCTTCTTTATTTTACAAATGAGGAAACTGAGGCTTTCAAAACTTTGAAGTGACTTGGGTCATATAGCTAGTAAATGTGTGGAACAGGATTTGAACTTTGACTTCAAGTCTAGCATTCTAGCCACTGTACCACGCTGCCTCCTTCACCTCGAAAAGGAAGGTTTTAGAGAGAAAAAATGAGAAAGCTAGAGATCATTGTACTCTTCTACAGGGCAGACCTGGGAAGATCTGTTAAGTCAAAGATGAAAAGAGACATTTAGGCTTGGTGTACGTCACTGGGAGCATAGTCTAGAACAGGAATGGGTAGCCTTGGAAGGCAGTGGTTTCCCTTTCATTGGAGAGCTCAAGCACAAGCTAAATGACCACTTGCCAGATATGTCATAAAGGGGATTCTCATTTAAGTAAGGGCTGGCTTCAATGGCCTCTAGATCTCTGTTAACTGTCTGTCAGGTTCAGGAACTCCTGTTTTCTATTTCCCCTTGTAAAGTGTTCAAGCAACAACTTTCTCCTGCATAGGGTTGGACCACGTATTCTTGCAAAGTTATTTTGCCCCTGGCCCCTCCTCCACATGTCCAATAAAGTCATTCGAGCTCCCCTAGGATGCATGTGGACCCATCCCAGCCATGCTGCCCACAAGTCCCTTTCCACTTGTCTCTGGAAATAATGGTTAGGCAGAACAGGGCAGGAACTCTTATAGAGAAATATTTTATTGAAAACATTTATCCAAGTTTCCCAAAGGGGAGAAAAAGCCAAGTTCAATAGTTTTTCCAAATATTGTGCTTCGGGACTAGAGTAGGGTTCTTAAATACTAAACCAGAAGAAGCTGATGCTGTAGCCATCAGCCGTCCTTCACGGTGCATATGGCAGCCGATAAAGCTGAGGAGAAGGCTGCCCTTAATAGATTGAAGTTAGCAAACACTTACAGTCTGCCATCTGACTCATAACCTTTGGGAGACCAGTTTCCCTGTGGTTCTCCTGACTAATGAGAACCCTATTTAGCCCGTGTGTTGTCAACAAAAAGCTCTTCCCCCCCCTCCTATTTTCCTTTAAGTGCAGATAAACGGCTTCCCTCTGAGTAATGAAATTAGATCAGGCACCCCCTTAAATCTCTTACTCTTTTAGAGTGCCTTCTTAAGAATTTGGTGGAATAGGATGTGGTTAAATTATCTCCACCCACAACCACACAAGTAAAGGCCAGATTTTCTCTCGAGATTCCTCTTCACCATATTTTTGCATGTATATATGGGACACCCAGTGTTGCTTTTTGGAGACATGCTTTGTTTACCCGAATAGATTTTTTTTTTTCTTTTGGCCCTTCTGATTTCCCATCTATAATCCTACTTCTGCATGCTGGATCTTCCTCATCTGTGCCTTTAATCAGGGCTTCTTAAATTTTTTCCACCCAAAACCCCTTTTCACGCAAGAAATTTTTACATAACCCCAAGTATATAAGCATACACAATAGGTATACACATCAAACATTTACTGATAACAATTCAGAATTTTGTGACTCACCCCTTCGGTTACGTGACCCCATATGGGGTCATGGTCCACAGTAAAAGAAGCTTTATCTAACCAATAAAGAGATCCTTTTTGCACAGCTAAAGAGAGAAAAGAGGGGGAGGGAGTTCTTTAAAATACCAGGTAGTTCTGTCTTCCAGGGGAGGGTTATAGCCTTTTATTTTTTTCATTGATAGCTTTTATTTTTTAATACTTTACTTTCCAGATATATTCTTTCCCTTACATACATGGTCTCTACAGAGATTTAAAAATTATAAAATGGGAATAAAGCATATCAGCAAAATTAGTCAACACCGTAGCTCCATTTGACCTGGCATGTGCACTATTCCACATCCATAGTCTCCCACCTCTGCAATAAAGGAGATGGAGGGACTACATTTTTTGAACCTTTCTCAGGGCAAAGCCTGCTCATTAAAATTACAGCATGTGCAATTTGGACTCTACCAACAAATGAAAACTCAACCCTGAATGCTTGCAAGGCAGCGTGCCAGCTCAAACATAAGTCACAATGTCTTTAGCAGTGAAAGAACAGTTTAAAAAAAAAAAAAGGTGGGGCCATTTTCATCTCTGAAGGGAATTTTTCAGTTTTGTTGCTGGAAAATAGAATTGGGGCTATTCCCTGAAAGTATCGTTTGTATGTAGACAACAGAATTCCTTTCCTCTTTTTCTTTTTCTTTATTCTCTGCTCCAGCTCCCTCACTAATAAACAGACCCATACTCAGTGAGTTTCCTAAAGTCCAGTTCCCTACTTCCCTTTTCTCTTGTATTCTTGGCCAAGTTTTTCTTTTCCTTTTTTGGGGCAGGGAGGGGTGAGAATATTGTTGGTTAATTATGCCCTGAGTTTCTCTTTTCTTCAGCAAAGCCTGCTTGTAGCTCATACCACATCCAGGTGCATTTGGGGGGCAAGACTCGAGAGAGGGTGAAGAGGGCTCATAGCATATCCAGGAAGCATTTGGGGGACAGGACTCAGAGAGGGTGAGAAGGGAGACAAAGCAGTTTGTACACATTTGTGTCAGACCCTGAAGAAACACTGAACAAAAGGTAAGGGTATAAGTTTAAAAACATTCCCCCTTGAGGGGCCGGGTTGCTGGAACCCTTAATTGATTTCTAAACTGGTGAGAGCTCACTGTATCTATATTGATGAAAACTCACTATATCTAGCTAGCCCCAATCACACAAAAGTTCTCATCTGTCTTTCTACCAATCCACAACATAGGGAAACTAAGTACTCCTCAACCCACAGTAATTAAAAAAACATCATTGCTTCTAGATAGAGTCTGCCTCCCTAATAGGCTATAGCTTAACTCACCAGACTTTGGTCTTCCCAGGCTCCAGAAGTCTCTTCCCTGGCCATCCTTCTCAGTCTGAGTAACTTCTCCTCCAAATATTAGAATGGAAGTTCCTTGAGAGCAGGAACTGGCTGGCTTTTTTATGTGTATCTGCAGGCACTTGGCACCTGGCACTTAACATATTGTATTTTCATTTATTTTGTTTCTGATAGTTCTAAACCCCCAGTTGTTGATAGTTAGGTTGGTGTAGCAGAGTGAAGAATATGCCAAGGAAACCGATGGAAAAATACTGGTCCTCGAGGACAGAAACTTCCCTCCCTCCTCTCAGACTAGAGGCAGGGGATGTTGGGAGAGGAGTGCTACATACATTGGAAGATCCATTCTTCACCACATCCTTGTCCTCGTTCATTCATTCAACAAGCATGTAGAAGCACTTTCTTTGCATTGGGCACTGGAAAAGCAAAGCAAAACAGTTCCTGCAGTCAAGGAACTTAAAGTGCTTATAGTTTTAAAATAACACATGTACATAGATATGTTAATGTTAAATCTGTACAAAGTAAATAATAACCTGTACATTAAACCTGTACAGAGTAAATTAAAGACAATACTTATAGCTAATATACTAATTGCTAAAATCCAATGGTCTAGACAATTCCAAAAGACTCACAATGGAAAATGCCGTCCACACCCAGAGAAAGAACTATGTAACTCAGAATGTAGATTGACGCAGACTATTTTCACTTTTTTTTTTCCTTGTCATTTTTCCCTTTTCTTTTTCTTTCACAGCATGAATAATATAGAAATATATTTACTATATCATGACATATATACATAATATATACTACTACATCATAAACATATCAGATTGCTAGCTATCTTGGAGAGAGAAGGAGGGAGAAAAAAAATAGAATTCAAAATCTTATAAAAGTGAATGTCAACTAGCAGCTCATTGGTGTAGTGGATAGAAAACCAGCTCTGAAGTCAGAAGGACCTGCGTTCTGGCCTCAAATCTGGCTTCAAAACACTTAACACTTCCTAGCTGTGTAACCAAGTCACTTAACTCCAATTTGTCTCAGCCAAAAAAAAAAAAAAAAAAAAAAAAAAGAAGAAGAAGAAGAAGAAAAGAAAAGAAAGGTGACTGTCGAAAACTGTCTTTGCAGTTGGAAAAAATAAAATACCATTAAATGGGGATGGGGAAAAGAAGAATGTAAATCCCATGACGATAGGGACTGCCTTTTCAAAGTTTATATTTGTATCCCTAGAGTTTAGTTCAGAGCCTGGCACATAGTAGGTAGTCAGTAAATATGTCTTACTTGCCTAAAAAGCATAACAGCTAATATTTATGTAGTGCCTACTGTGTTGAGCACCTTACAATTAATATCTGATCCTCAAAACAAACTTAGAAGGGAAGTGCTGTTATCTCCATTTTTACAGATGGGGAAACCAAGGCAAGCAGCAAGCATTTGAAGCAAGATTTAAAGTTGAGTCTTCCTCCAGCCCTTCAGGCTGTAAAATAAAGTATTAGCAATTGGGAGTGGATCTTAGAATCAAGAAAGGACTGGTTGCTGTCAGTGGTAAAAAGTGTTAGTTGAGATGAGCCTGGATAGAAGGGAACTAAGAGTTCTGGGAGAGCAAAATCTGGAGGCAGGAAGGGAAATGGGAATATTGTGTCTCTGCTTACCTGTTTTTCTATTATATGAGAGGGCTCCATCCAAGGAAGGGAAAGGGTTATCCAGAAATTGCCAGGGTGTGAAAACTAAAGACATCATTTCAGATTCCTTTCAAAAGCAACAAGAAAGCAGTGGGGAAAGTCCATTTAGCTTGTCTTTGACTTTGTATTTATTAATTTATGTACAAAGAGATCGTTTTGGTTAGTCAGGCTGAAAACCCTTCATGTCCCGAAGAGCAAGGATTCGACTCCCCATCATTCCCTGGGGCCTTTCTGCATTGGTGCCTCCCTTCATTTTGTCCCCAGTGCTAGAGATGTGAAGGAACAAGAAAAATAAATAGCAGAAAGCAGACAAGTCCTGCATGAAATTCAGGCAGATTTGGAACCCGAAAGCTAAACATATTCAAGCCAAAAACCATATATCTGTACTCCTTTTATTTCCCCTTCCCTGGCCTGGCATAACCTTGCCACTGACTTACTCCACCCTGTCTTGCAGTCTTGTAGTGTCTCAATTTCTGAGCTTCTTTCTTCCCTCTCCCTGCTCTCAAGTATTCTGCCTTCTTCCTCATCTGAGCTGGCCACTTTCGGCTCATTAGCATTTTTTCTGCTCATGAATTCAGCTTGGTCAACTGAGAAGAATATTTCCTTTTCTTTTTGAACAGAAACAAGGACTGGGGTGGGGGGGAGGGGTTGATGGTATTGGCAGATAGAAGGGGCTTTATGGTCCACAAAATCCCTCAATTTACACATGAGGAAACAGTGTCGGGGGACTGACAACAAACCTAGGGCTTTTGGATAGAAATCCAATATTCTTTCCATTGCATTTTGAAATACGAAGAAAGGTAGAAAAGGCAAGGCCGGTGAGGGCTTAGAATTTAGCATCACCAGGGATATTAGTAGAAGGAACTTTGGAAATGGATTCTGTACTTAGCAGTCCCTTCATTTGAACATGGTGTAATCTGGCTTTCATTGTTATGTCCCCTTTTCTATTAAGTTCTCTCTCTCCACTTAGGTTAAAGTTTCTTTAAGAGAAAGAACAGTGTACTTACTGTAATAGTCTTTTTACTGTCCCACCCTGATCTCCAAGCACAATGGCCTGCTAATGCCTGATGATGATAATGTCTTTAGGAGGGAGTGGCCTGATTTGGAGACTTGAGAAACACCCATTTGAAATCTAGGGCCCTGTGGCATTCAGTTGTGGATGATTGGCTACTCCAGGTACCACCTGCACGACTTTGAACAAACCCCCTTGCTTCTCTGGGATTCAGTTTACCTCTCTGTCAAAACTTTCAACTTTGAATCTACAATCTTGTAAATCAGAAAGCCATAGAACAATAAGAATGAGAATAAACAAAGAAATAATACATATATAGCACTTATTGTATACCACTATGCCAAGGACTTTATAATTATTATCTCATTTTATCCTCATAATAACACTGGGAGATAGTGCTATTATTATCATCCCCATTTTGTGTGGGGAGAACCTGAAGGCAATAATAGCTAACATTTATATAGCACTTGCTTTGTCCCCAGCACTGTGCTAAGTATTTTACAACTGTTGTCTTATTTGACATTCACATATGCCATGGGAGGCAAATACTTTTATTAACATCCTCATTATCTGACAGACAGAGGCTAAAGATCACACAGCCAGTCTGAAGATGGATTTGAACTCATCTTCACAGCTCCCGGCCCTACACTCTTTCCATTGTACCACCCAGCTGATCTTAGTTCAACTAATTGTCAAATAAAGAAGGTCAATCCTAGAGAGCCAAAGGATTTGGGTAGAGAGGTCACACTAGTTCTAGTTTGAATTCAAATACAGCTTTTCCAACTTCTGATAGTGTTTTCTCCACTGCAGTGATGAATCTTGGGAATCAGGGATCTGCTTTGAGTAGTGTAGAATCAGCCTGAAGGACCTTCATTTTCCTTAAAGTCTCTCCTTTATGTGGAGTATCCCAAGAGTCTTAGTGCTTTTTGTAAACACCTGCACCCCTTTCCAGCTTTCTTGGCTAGAATGATGCTCCCTTCAGGAGCACGAACCTTCTATGATTTAGCTTCCTCGCTAATAAGGCTAGTAACCTGACCTTCCAACAGCCCTAATGATAAGCAACAGCATTTCAGCTTTGCCTTACTACAAAAGCAGCTTGCTTCATAACTTGTTAACTGGAGTCACTCATGGCCCACAAATAATTTTAGCATTTTGAACTATTGCATAAAGTTTGCCAGAGTGTGACAAATCCCACCCCCACGGAACAGGGAAGGGGCCAACGTCTGGGTGTCTGGGGTGGGAAAGGGAATGAGAGGTTGTGTTATAGGAGTGTCTTTCCAGGAAAATATGATAACACCACTCTCCGATGGGATTTTTTTACATTTGTATTTTATATGTTTGTATTTTTGGGGGGAGGGTTGGGTTTTTGAAATTTCCTGACCATGAACCCTACTGAAAAGACAATTAGCTTGATCCTTTAAGCTTCCCAGAGCCCTGGAAATTTCCAGTCCTACCAGATTGTCAAAATCTATGAATACCATTTCTGTAAAATTCCTATAGAAATTTGATTTTTATCCTGATGTTGTAGCTGAAAGTTATTTTAATTTAGTGCAGCAGTTTACTACATCAGTAGCATCATTTATCAAGGGTCTACAATTTATAGGATACTACTGTTAGTTCTTGATAAACCTTTTTTTCTCCTCTTATGGATAGTTTTTACACAAATGATTAGCAGGAGACCAGAGAACTAAATAGCCAAGTAATAATGGCTAGTTTTATATAGAGCTTTAAAGTTTGTTAATAGGATAAAATAATATATTTTTTAATGTTTTGCGATCTTAAAAGATAAATGCTGTTATTATTCCCATCTTATAGATGAGGAAATGAGTTAAGTTGTTGAGGGATTTCATCCATCACTATTGTTGTTGAGGGGTTTTTTTTTTTTTTGGTTGGAATTTAAGTTGTATTTTTTCTCTAGCCACAAGTTATAGCAAATTAACTTCAAAGACCTAGAACCCCGGTGTCTTAGATCCAAAACTAGAAGCTGCCACCATTCTCACCATCTCCTCACTTCCAAGGAATACAGGCTCCTAGTTTTGCCAATAACAAAACTCGGGAGATGTCAAGTGCCTTGTCCAAAGTTGTGTTGTTCTTATTGTCATTGTCTTCAAGACCCTATTGGGGTTTTCATGGGAAAGATATTGGAGTGGTTTACCATTTCCTTCTCTAGATGAGGAAACTGAGGCAAGCAGGGTTAAATGACACAAATAGTAAGTGTCTGAGGTCAGATTCGAACTCATGAAGACGAGTGGTCCCGATTTCAAGCCTGCCACACTGTGACGTCACTTAACTGCCCAAAGTTGTGTAGCTATTTCATCAACTGTGAGAGATGGGATTTTAATCCCAGTTCTACATCTCCAGAGTCTGAAATTTCCACAATGCCATGTGGGTTTCTGGCAAGGGAATACCCTTCTGTCCTACGGGGCTGGAAATAAGGACATTGGTTCCAAGCCAGTGGATGGACGGTATCCAACACGGATCACAATGAAAGGAAAACCTGTGGGTTTAGTACATGCTGATGCCGCAAAGTAAGGCTTCCCACTTGAGTCTCAGAAGTTGAATTTTACACAAGTGTGTTCCCTTTCCCATTAAACTTACTGGGCTGAAACCCAACAAAAGATAGCATGTGGTTAATAGCCCGATTGATTATCTAAGATTCTCTCTATGAGCAAGAAGAGAATGGTAGCGATTAAGTTGACGTGCTTGCATTTCCTTAGTTACCAGGCTAAAGTTACCTCTTTAATGTCACATGAAATTGTTGTAAGTTTAAAAACACCAGTACCAACCCTACTCTGACCAGTGGCCTAAAGGCCATCGGAATAGGAAGAGAAGAGATTCTAACCGTAGCTGCTTTTCAAAATTACATTTACAGAATTGCTATAAAGACTATATATTTCCAGAACAAAATCCCTAATTTTGCAGAATAAAAATAGAAGTGATCATGTCCCTAGAAAATATGCCATTGAATATAAGATTTTGAAATCATATGCCCTTTATCTAGCCTGCTGAGGCTCTGCTTAAATCTATTTCTGAAGCAAAACATCTGTGTTTAACCATTTGATTTACTTTTGCTGCTACTGAGCTTTTTCTTTAAATTTACAATCAATTCTTTAGTGCTGCACTCAAACCTATATAGCATTTTAACCATGAGGGGAATAAGGAGCAGTTATAAATGACTTTTCTCAGTGAGCAGCCATGATAGTTTCTGATTTGGAGTCACAGGGTCTGGATTCGAATTTTGATTCTGCTGCTAATTACTTGATTAATCTTGAGCTTCACCCAGATGTCCTAATTTGTAAGATGATGGGGCTAGAATGGACCAGAGCTTTTTTTACCCTTTTTTTCTGTCCCAGTTTGGCTGTCTGGCTAAACAAGTGGATTTATTCACAAAAAAAAAATTAAATATGCAAAATAAATTGCATAAGATTACAGAGGAATCATTTGTATCATAATCAGTTTAATATATCTACACTTAAGTATGCGATTGTACGGATATCTAGCATGTAATATAACAACATTATCAATTATATTGAAATATAATCATAAAAAAAATCTTTTTTTCTTTTTGAAAACCCAAATTCCAGAACCCAGGTTAAGAACCCTATGCTGACTGCAAGACTTGCTTAGAATCAGAGTTTAAAGCCTGAAAGAAACCTTAAAGATAAGTTAAGCAAGCCCTCTTAATTTACAGACGTCCTGGGAAGTGTCACACAGCTTGTTTTTATTTAGCTGTTTTCAGTCATGTCTGATTCTTCATGACCCTGATTGGAGTTTTTTTTGGCAAAGATGCTAGAGTGGTTTGCCATTTCCTTTTTCAAATGATTTTACAGATGAGGAAACTGAGGCAAACCAGGTGAAGTGACTTGCCCATGGTCACACTGCCAGTAATGTCTGAAGTCAGCTGTATTCACTATACCACTAAAGTGGAAATGAGAATCTACATGCCGATCACTAGTCCAGGGTGCTTTCTCTTGTCAACAGGCAAATCAGAAAAATATGGCAATTCAGAAAGACAAGTTCAGGGCCCTCCTTAATATTCCCCAACACACTATATCAGATTGCCTTTGGCATTTGTTTGCTTTAAATTCTAGCTATTATTTCTCAAAGCTCCATGTATATCCAAAACCACGATTCAATCACAGGAAGCTTTACGAAGTAAATCAAATTATAGTTATTATTTCAATTGCTTATTATCCTTTGCTTGGCTACAAGTAGCAGCAAATTCAGTTAAAGCCACAACAGGGAGAAAGAAGAGATGAAGAGGAAATGAGAGAAAGAAGGCAAAAAGAATAGACAGAGAGATAGAGAAAGGGTTGTGTGAAAAGAGAGAGAGAGAGAGGGAAAAGGAGGGGAGGAGGGAAGGAAAAAGACAACATGTGAGTGAGGCTGGAGAAGTTACATGGGGCAAAGCCTTACTAATCTCTCTCTGTTCTTGCCTGTGAATTTTTCATAAAGTCCTCTCAGAGGAAATAAAGGATGATAAATCCAGCTGTTGCTTCCTGTTCCTATGATTCTTAGATTTATTTTTTATGAGTAGAATGTTTTATTTTTAAACCAGTGGAAAATACCCCCAACCTGTCCCTGTTAGTGTTTCCTTAAAAGCTCTGTGTACACTTGAGCTTTGAGTGTGTGTGTGAGTGTGTGTGTGTGTGTGTGTGTGTGTCCCAGAAATTCCCATGGTGCTTTTCTGTGTGTGGGTCTCAGGAGGCAGTGCTAATACAAGGCTTTTCAGCAGAAAAAAAAAATGATTAAAAGAGAATCTTACTGGTCAGGAAACATTATGTGAGATTGATGACAGTCTCAGATTCAGAGGAAGTTTGTAATTTAGATCCGGGGGGGTATCTTTCCTTCTGTGCCTGGCCGATATAGGTCCAGTTTCTGTTCTGCTTCTGATCATCTCTTTGGTAAGTAAATGGCTGGGTTGCTTAAGAAGCCAATTACCTTAACCATCACAAATTTTTTTTTTAAACTTTCTTAAGTTTAAGGAAAATATTCATCCTCTGTCAATGAATAAGACCTGATTTGGTAGGCTTAGCCAAAATAAAAGTAACATGTCCTAATGCTTTATTTAAATTCATGAAGTCCATTTCACAACCTAAAAGAAAACATGTGCTTAGGACTACAGTTGTGTAACTTTCCTAAAGAACGTAAGCAAAGTTTAGAAAACGGGGATGGGGAAGTGATATGCTCAGTTAACTATATATATTCCCTTCCCTTTGAATGAAAGCCATCTGGAATATAGCATTAAAGAATATAATGTTTTTATAAACTACATGGAATTTTAGAGATCACCCTGTCCATCATCCTCACTTCACAGAAGTGAGAAACTGAGGTTAAAATCTAAGTGATTTGTCCAAGGTCCTTAGAACATTATTGTCTTCTACATGTATTGTAAATGTTCCTAGAGCCAGATACTTTTTTGTTTATAGTGGATCGTAGACTTAGAATTGGAAAATACCTCAGAACTCATCTTATTTAATTTCCTCATTTTACACATGAGGAAACTGAGGTCAAGTAGGGTCAAGAGATTTGCTGAAGATCATACAACAAACAAGTTGCAGAGCCAACATTTGAACCTGCTTCCTCTGACTCAGAAACCAATGTTCTATACTCAGTAGCACAGGGCCGACTCCAGGAATGGATGTTCAGCCATATATCACCTTGAGTAACTGGCCAATATTTGAGTTGGTTATGATTTAGGTGGAGCAGATTAGATTTACACCGAATGGAGAGGTCCCACTTGGTTCTTTAGAACAATTGTGAGGTTCAGTGCTACACTGGGGTTTTGATTTATAATTTAATTCAACAAGCACTTGCTTTATACTTCGGGGATATCAAGACCAAAACTGCATAGTCCCTGCCCTCAGTGAGCTTACGTTGTACAGTATATACAGAATGATACAAAGTAATTTTAGGAAGGAGAGTATACTAAGGGGGGGCCAGGAAGGAGAGAGTGTCTTATCAGTCTTGATCTATCATTCATGCACAATTTATACATAATGTGTCAAGTTTTACTCTGTTACCTTTTGAGCTTGACTCAGATGAATTGGGTTGAGAGAAGAATCCATTCAGTACTCTAGAATTGTTAGAGAACTTCCTGGACCTCCCAGAATCTCAAAATGTGTCTTTCTTTGGAGCTTGTTCTAATTTGGGGAAATGGTCTTGTTGAAAAGTAGGAGAGCCAGAAAGAAGTTCTGGGCTTAACTCTGACGGAAGCACTCTCTACCCATGCGAATTTCAGTGAAATGTGTGACTTTTCTGTGCCTTACTTGCCTGGTCTATAAAATGGAGATGATTAAGCTTGCACTACCTTGCACCAAAGGAAGCTTATGGGTTACCAGACATGACAATCTCTTTGAAAACTAGAAAATGCAATAGAAATTCAGTGTGACATTGCTAGTAAATGGGGTCCTGCATTTTGAAAATTCCTTCTTTGTAGTTTTTACTCCTCCCTGGGCATTTTCCGCAAGACCTCCCTTGCCCATGGGAAGGGCGGTGATGTAGAAACACCCACTGAGGGCCGTGAAGGGCCAAAGCACACCCACAGCCCAGGACCTTTGTGGCCCCCTCGCCTTTCACTGCCCTAGAACTAGAGAGAAAGAAAATCGGCTTCTTTTGGTTACTAAAGCTATCCCAAGGAATAATAAGCATTTGTCTTCCCACCTCCCTTGCTTTTAGCCTAGTCAGCCTGATTTTTGTTGTTGTTTTTTTTTTTTTTTAAAGAACCTCACTTAGTGAACTATTAACCTTTATAAAGATTATGTCAAGTAGACAGTATGAGGTAGGGGCTTTCATCCTGGTCTTCTGAGGGAACACTAACAGGGCTACAGGTAAATGGGCAGCACTACCCAT
This sequence comes from Antechinus flavipes, assembly GCF_016432865.1. NCBI lineage: Eukaryota > Metazoa > Chordata > Mammalia > Dasyuromorphia > Dasyuridae > Antechinus > Antechinus flavipes. Next base: position 485,058,500 of record NC_067401.1, on the reverse strand, counting down.
CCACATGGCCATAGCATTAAAAAAAAAAAAAATGAAACATACGTGGAGGGCCATTATTTTTGTTTTTGTTTTTTGTATTTTTGGTTATTATTGTTTTGGTTTTTTTTTTTTTTTTAATGAGATAGAGTTTTTCTCTTCAGTTTGTACAAGAGGCTTGTGTGATTGGGCATGCTTTAATGTTAAGCAAAACAAAGAGGAAGGCAAATAACCTATATGACCTTGCCCCATACCTCCCAATTTCCCTGTAGACTTAACAATGATAAGTTTTCTTGGGTCCAAACGTAGGGTTTCATTGGTATTGGGAACTTCTATTGAGAAAACCTCTTCTCCGAGAGCATGACAACAATCATCCTGCCCAGTTTTAGGTCATTGCTCCTGTGATTAGTTACAGCTTTTATGGGAATGGCAGTGCTTTACTCCTTAGCTGCTTTTCTACTCGTTTCAAGTCATGTAAATAAATGTGTCAGCTTGTTCTTATCTGAGGTGATGATATTTTTGCAGTGATCTGTAAGTAGAGTCAGATGCTGGAACTACTTGCAGAGGGCTCTGTGAATCATAAAGGATTTCTCTGTCAAATTACAGTATTTGGACACTGTTACTGTAGTATCACTAGTATATTTTGCAAAGGTGGTTGATATTTTGTTTTCCATGATTCTTCTCTTCAGAGTTCCGAAGCCACCAAAGAATCTTTGCATTTCTTCTAGTGTTTGGTCCTGACCCCCAGGGCCTGGGTAGGCAGTATGAAACCTTTTTAGTTGGGAAAGAGGCCATTCTCTGTTTCTGCTCCACTGTATTCTGCTGCCTTAGTATCTGGTGGAAGTAAATACAGGTCACCTTCTTAGATACATGATTTGATTGTCCTATTTATAAAATCTCTTCTAATCTAGACTTATTAATTTATTTAATAGTATGAAATCTTCATTGATATTCATGGATCTCCAGGTTATAGAAACTTTAGCTGCCTATAAACTCAGCAACATTTTTGAAATCATAAGATTTATCTTAAAATCCTGGCTTTTATACTTGCTTTTTGGGCAAAAATCACCTCTTTTCTCTGGATCTCGGTTTGATTGAACTAGATAACTTATTAATCTAGGTTCAACGCCCAAGTCTGCTTCCTGTATTTTTATGACTTTCTGCATATAATTTTAATCTTCCTAGCCTCAGCTTTTTTATATACGATATGGAGATAATCATACATTACTTGTATCGTCAAGTTTTTGTGGAGATCATGTGTAATACTGTATATAAAACTAAAAGTGAGCATAAATATATTTATTTTTTGGACTGGATTTTTATTTCATTGGTATAGGGAAATCTTCCAATCAGTAAATATCCTATACCAATGCAGAGTTGTATTTGTCCTACAATTTACATCATAGAAAAGAACTTATGTAATATGTGCCAGAAATTGTGCTAAAGAGTTTTATAAATATTATGTTATTTGAGAAAGATGCCTAGACCACCAAGAGTTGGCTTGCCCAGGCTCACAGATTCAAGACGTGTCAGCAGCTGGACTTGAATTTAGACCTTCCTGAGTCTGAAACCAGCTTTCTATCAGTCAGTCAATCAACAAGCATTTATTAAGTGCTTATTTGCCCAACATTGTTCCAACTGTTGGTGTTAATCAGAAGTAAAAATTAGATAGTCTTTGCTTGGAAGGAACTTAAATTCTAATGAGGAGGGAGATAACATGAACATATCAAATATAAAATGAATACAAATTTTGACCCATGGCCATAAGTAGATCCATTAACTTTGCAATGGGGGCTGTAAATGCATATATATATATATTTACAGGGCAACACAAAGCATTCTAGGTCACATGGCTTTCTTATGCTAGTTCACCCTATCTAATGACCAGGTATCCCATTTGACCATGTTATTGTAGAAGGAATCTGAGATCAGTTGTTTATGCCTCGACTACTTTTATGAAAAGCCCCCAGATAGGAATATTTCTATTTTAGAATATTAAAGATTTTGTCTAAAGCTTTAAAAATGGTTAAGAGGTAGATAACTAGATATTTATGAGCCAAGAAAACATCTTGAAAGTTTGTGTCACTTTAGGGTATTTTATGATGTCAATCTGAAATATTAAAACACTCATAAGTAGTTTGAATTGAAGTAGGAAGGTGTGATCAGGGGGTTTTGTTTTGTTTTTACAAATAGTGTCATAAATTTGGAACTAGAAGAGTATGTAGGGGTCCTTTAGCCCATCTCTTTTACAGATGAGGAAACATCTGGAAGTGACATAACCACAGTCAAACAACTACTAAATGATAGAAAGGGATTTAAATCTCATTACTCAGACTCCAGCTAATAAATCTTGGCAAGTCAAGTATTTTTACTTATTTATTGACCTCTGGTATTCACACCTGTACCCTATAAAGTTTCCTTTATCCCTAAGCCCTGTGTTTTTTAATAATAATGAACTGTGATAAGAACTGCTTACCACAGAACCAAGCCCCACGTCTTGACCCTGACCCAGAAAAAACATATTTCTTTGGGTTCTGCTAAAAAGTTGGTCCTGCCTATGCTCAGAAGGAAGGAAACATTAACATTAAAAATGATCATATTTCTCCAAAGAGGATATCCTTTACAGAAAATCACAGATGGCTCATTTTTGTTCCTTTTATAAGATTTTAGTGCTATAAAATTTGAGTCATTTAGGTTCATCTTCACTTAAACATCTAGGTATTTCTGGGTTCTCCATATATTTAAATTATTAAGACATTTTGAAACATCAATACTTGATCTATTTAACACATTAAAACAAATTGTAAGGCGTCACTCCTTGATTGGTTTTTATTTTTTGTTTTTTCCCCTCCATCACAGTCTTAACCCTTTATCAAGAGTGAAATGATTAAAACTTCCTTGGGAGGGGGGGAAAGGGAGGAGAGGAACAAGGGGAATCCATTAAAAAAAAAAAAAAAGTGACTATAGAGAGGGAAGTACAGTGGAAAGATCCCAGTTTGGGAGGCAGAGAGTACCAGATAAGTACCTTTGTGACCTTGACCAATCCCCTTCGTCATTCTGGGCCTCAGTTTCCCCAACTGTAAAATGAGCAAGGTTGAACTAGATAATTTCTAAGGTCCTTTCCAATTCCAAATTTATAGAATTCTGTGATCTTTGTTTAAAACAAAAATTCTCCTGCAGTCTCGCAAATAGCTATTCACCTAAGGCAAATAAATGTGTGCTTTAAGGTAAAAGCCTATTTGTATTATTTGGATATCTCCAAGGGGGACATCTTTATGTATAGCAAGCCACAGTTCATATATACTTGTTCCCTTTGGGGAACTGTTGTAGCAGAAACCCTCCACAGAGGGCCCATGCCTTCCTTTTGCTATCTTGACACTATCTATTAATGGCCTTCTAGTTTTACAGATAAGAAAATTTGTTGAGAGGTTAAGAGACCTGCTTTGTCTCACAGAATTTTAAATGCAGGTCTTTCTCAATCCACATCTAGTGCTCTGTTCATTGTGTCTCCTGCTGCCTCTCCAGATAATAAATGAGTTGATTGTTGGAATGCTCTCGACAGGGAGTGGAGGTGTGTTGAACATAGATCACTCAGGTAGTCCTCCTTTGGAAGAAGAGAGAGAAGCCATTTCTGGAATAAGTTGCTACTGGAAGAACTCTTGCTGGGTTTCATATATTGCAATGAGACATGGACATTTGTCAGAGAAAGTTGTTTTTTCTTTTTTTGTCTCCCAGGGGCTTTCTTGCTGGAATGGCAGTGGTTAGAACAAAGGGCTACCAGGTCTGTTAGGGAGGGAGACAGGTGACTCCGCTGGAACATTGCTGGGGATGATTAAGGAGATGACCCCAGAGAGAAAGCTGAAGAGATAAGTTTCACCAAGCCTGGTGGCCCTTTGGTCCCTTTTAGAAGTTGGGTGACCTTTGATCCAGCAATATCACTATTAGGGCTGTATCCCAAAGAGATCATAAAGGAGGGAAAGGGATCCACATGTGGCAAAAAACAGGAAACTGAATGGATGGGTGCTCATCAGTTGGAGAATGACTGAATAAATTAAGGTATATGAATGGAATGGAATATTATTGTTCTATAAGAAATGACCAGCAGGATGATTTCAGAAAGACCTGGAGAGACTGACATGAACCGATGTTGAATGGAGTGAGCAGAACCAGGAGAACATTGTACGTAATAATGACAGCAATATTGTGTGGTGATCAGCTATGATAGGCTTAGCTCTTTTCAGAAATTCAGTAATCCAAGATAATTCCAGTAGACTTTGGATGGAAAAGGCTATTCATATCCAGAGAAAGAACTGTAGAGTCAGAATGTGGATCAAGACATATTATTGCTACCTCTCTTGCTACGCTGAATGGATGGGACCTCAGTCAAACCGAAACCTGTTGAAGCCTTTAGCTTAGAAAGACCAAGATCTCCCATTGCATCCAGGGCCACCTCCAGTCATCTTGATGTATATCTGGCCCTTGGATCTAAATGATTCTGGAGGGGAAAGTAAAGCAGATGATCTTGCACAAGCCTCCCTCACTTAAATCCAATTCATTACAAATCATGGACTCACTGATGTCATGGACCTCTTTGAGAATAAAGGACAAACAACAACAACGTTCACCCTTTTTTGGTTTTTGTGTGTGTGTGTGTGTTTTTCCTTTTGGATCTATTTTTTCTTTCTCAATATGACTCATAAGGAAATATTTTAAAAATTGATTGTGTACATATAATCTAAAAGAAGTTGGTTATTCTGGGCTGGTGGCCCCACCTGGAATAAGTTCCATTGTTCCTTTTAAACTCTTTGGGACTAACACTAGGTTAATAGCTCTCCATCCAGAGTGTTGGTCACACCACTGGTCCCAAGGGAGGTTTCAACTTGACTTGATTGTTAAATTTGTTAAGTTGTCATCTGGCCATTGTTTTGAGAATCTTTCAAAAGTGCTGAATAATTTTTGTTTATTTAAAATTAAGTTGTAACAGTATATGAGAAGAGAGCAGCCGTGACTCAGGACAATAAATGTGTGCTAGACGTGACCCATATAGACAGCCCTGAAACACTATTTTCTGAGATTATGAATGTTGTGTTGTATTTACTTCATGTGTAGTAGTCCTAAGATCTGAGTACCTATTAGCCACTGCTTATGGGCCATGGGATCATAATTCTCAAAACTAAAAGTCACCCTGAAGATCATTTAATTCAGTCCCCTCATTTACAGATGGAGACAGTCGAGACCCAGGTTACTGAGTAGTTCACCTGAAGGATATGCAAGTCATCAAAATCAGAGCCAGGATTTAAACTGAACTGAAAGGGGATGAGGGGAAGGAAACACCTATTTGTCTAGGCCAAATCTCTCCTTTTCCATATGAGGAAAATCATGTCCTAGAAAAAGAAATCACTTCCTCTCCCAATATCACACATGATGATTCAGGCAAGACATAAACTCGTGTGGTCAGGGGATAACTCTGACATCAGGAAAATGCATTCACTATTAGGGCTTTGTGGAAGAAACTTTCACATCGGAGACCATGTGGAATGAAGCTTGAAAATTTTCTTATAAGAGAGTCTGTGTTGTGCATGGGTATGACAGCCATTTATATCTTGTCAGAAATAGACCTTGACTTTTGGGAACAAGAGGAGGAAGGAACAAGAAAACATCATCAGTATGTTTCACTTTTGAAGAAATTTAGAAAGCTCTGAGGATATTGTTCATCCGACTAACATTTACCTCACCTTAATATCTTGCAGTTTTTTCTTCCATGTGTGATATTAATGTTTTTAAATTGTCCCTGTGGTTAGCGTTATCTTATAAAAGAAGCAAAAGAGATATCTAAAGATGAATGTACTATATAAAGCTCTTTATTTCAAGGTACTTTGTAATTTTTATCATCAAATATATAAGTAAATTTATTTTCGCACTTATGTACTGGGCAGGCACTGTGCTAAGTACTGATGATCCCTGGCTTCGAGGAACTCACTATTTAAATGCAAAGATATTTTAAAGTTTTTGATGAGCCAGAAATAAAAGTGTGATCTATGTTGCTGTTGTTATTCAGTTTTTTCAATCATGTCTGATTCTTCGTGATCCCATTTGGGAGTTTTCTTGGCAAAGATACAGGAGTGGTTTGCCATTTCCTTCTCCAGCTCATTTTATGGGTGAGGAAACTGAGGCAAACAAGCATTTGCTTCCTGTCTTACAGCTAGTCAGTGCCTGAGGTCTGATTTGAACTCATCTTCTTGACTCCAGGCCCTTTAATACAAATGGATGACATCAGGGAAATACAAATCAGTAAAGGTGGATTTTAGAAAAGATGTATTATTCAGTTATGACATTTTTGAGGAGTCCCCACTTGGATATTTTTACATGGGCACAGTTATTGAAGTGTCATTAGTGAAATGCTTCTAAAACAGCCAAAATGTCATCTGTGTCTAAGTCCTGTAGCACCCAACTTCTCAAACTATGGCTCACGATTCTATATGGGGTCTTATAACTGAATGTGGGGGTCATAAAATTGTGATTTATTATCAGTACAGGTTTGATTTATACCTCTATACCTGGGGTCACATAAAAATTTCTTAGGCAAGAAGGGATCACAAGTGGAAAAAAATTGGAAGCACTGGTATAGCTTACAGTACCATGAACAATTAGACTTTCTTCTGAGGCACTAAAAATAGGTGTGATCTGTAATATATGGGGATGTTGAGAGAAGCCTGTCCATTTCACTGTGTTGTTTTTGTAAATTTACTAGCAGTCAACACTCTGTGTACTCTTCCTTTCCCTTCTGAATTTTGAGTTCCAGGTTTTGATTTGGGAAGCAGATGGTGAGAGTACAGTAAGTATATCCATCCTCTTCTTGAATTTACATTTCATCTCCCCTGGCCTTTTTTATTTGGCAATTTCAGGTGAAAGAGAGTGAGTGAGCTTCTGAGTTTCTTTCTCCATCTGCCCGTTGGGTGGACTGTGTCAGCCACTGCTGATGCTCATTAAACTTGCTCATTAAAATCACAGCAAAGGTCTATGCTTTAAAAAAAAAAAAAAAAACTCTAAGGAAAAGAGGAAATATCCCCACCCACCACCAAAAACTTGTTTGTGTATCATCGAAGAGAAGAGGGAGGTTGATATTTTACTTCGTTTCTGCTGTTTGCTGACCTGGAAAATTAAGTGTTTGGGTCGATCAAATGAAGGCAATGTACCTTTTGTATTTTAAACTTCATTCAATGAATTTCAGACATTTGATCCTTCTATTTAACATTCTGAAAAATATTTGATAGCTATTTTGAATGAGGTTGTTATTATTGGGCCCTAATGCAGATAGATGAATCTGGTTTTCAAAATATGGGTAAGAAAGGAGCTTGTTTTTCTAGTTTGAGATGTAGATTTTAAACACAACTCTGGGGATTTACAAGCTGTCGCTGTGGATGTAGATTTTTATAACCCTGAGTCATAATTCTGAGGCTGGGCCGAGCTCCTAGAATTCTTCCCCTGGATTAATTGGGTGTGTTTCAAGGTCTCGGGTAACTGCCATCACAGAACAAGCCAGTCTCCATCCACCTGTGTTCCCAGCTCCTGGGACAGTACCCTGCACCCAGTAGGTACTCGGGAGTTTTGTAAAGCTATTCCTTTATAAAGTCTACTTTATCATTTAAGTTCCAAATTGAAAATTACAGAATTCTTCAAGTTGTTGTCTCTTAAACGTTGCCATAACTAATGAACAGACATTTCTTTTGGAAAGTTCTTTGCCTCTTGAAAAAAAGAAAAGGTCTATTTTTTTAGAAGTCCAACTTCCTGTGGTTATCTATACAAAGATAAAATATTCGTCACTGAAATCCTTCTTTGAAGATAAAAAAATAATTTAATCTTCCCCACAAATAGATATTACATATAAATATCAATGACAAAAGCAATAGGCATCTTTTGAAGCCCTTTCAAATGAGGGGAAGAAAATAAGCATTATTGTGTTCACCATGTGCCAGGCACTGTTTGCTAAGTGCTTTACAATTATTTTCTCATTTGATTCTCAACAGCCCTAGAAAGGTAGGTACTGTTATTCCCATTTTACAGTTGAAGAAACTGAGGTAAATGGTTTTATGTGACTAAAGAAGGTCATATACCTAGTGAGTATCTGAGACAGTATTTGAACTCAGATTCAGGCCCAGCCACTGAACGACTTGTTTATACAAATTTTTTGTTTGCTGTCTCCCCCATTGGACTATGAGCTTGTGTGCAGGGGCTACGTTTTTCCTTTCTTTGTATCCTCAGACATTAGTACAGTGTCTGGCGCTCTTTAAATGCTTATTGACATATTGAGTCACCCCATAAACTAGGTGGGAGGTTGATATAAAAAGAACAAGTATCAAGTTCAAGTTCATGGTAGGTAGATTCCATAGATAGATGTCAAATATTCTAATTTAATCTACTATTTTTGCTAGCTAGGATCACACATCTAAAGTTGAAGTGGACCTGAGGCCAGTTAATCCAACTCCATTTTACAGATGAGGAAACTGAGGTCCCCTCTCCCTGAGGTGAAGTGATTTCAGGGTCTCACAACTACTAAATAATAGAACTGAGATTTGAACCCAGGACCTTTGAACCCAAATCCAATCACACTGCCTCTCTGCTGACTGGCCCAAGTAACTTTTTGTTGAAAACAGTTATTTTGATTGCTTAGATTGTTGTCCTAATAATAAGAAATTTGAATCAATAAATATATATATTAAGTGGAAAGAGCATTGTCTCTAAAGTCCAAAGACCTGGGTTCAAATCTCCCTTCTTGACATTTGCAACGACATTGAGCAAGTTGTCTGACCTTCTGTGGCCTGTTTCCTCATCTGTAAATTTGAGAGGATTATTCTCATTGGTCTCTGGAGTCTCTTCCCTCTCAAGCTTGTTGTGTGCTGGACCTTGGGTTAATTTCAGAGGATAAAAAGACAAGACTAAGTAAGCATCCCCTAGACTCGAGTAGTTTCTTTCCTAAATGATAGGGAGAGTGGTGAAGGGGAGGCTGTGGAAAACACGGACGTGTAGAAGTAATACAAAACTGTACAAAGACAGAGGTTTTCCAGGGGGGAGCAGTGATGATCTTGGGGAAGGTCTTGCGCAGGAGATGGGTTGGAGAGTTGGCTTCCAGGGGAGTGGGATAGGAAGATTTGCTTAAGACGAGTCCCTGGCCAGAAATGCTCCCAGTAGGTGAGACTGGGAACTTTGGCAGCCGGTCCCACTTTGAGGGCAGGCGCCAGGAAGAAGAGATAGCTCCCTCACTGTCCCTGTGGTGTCACAGTTTCACCATCTTTGCATCCAGCTCTTTGGCGTTCTGGATCTATCTTCTGGGTGGCTTCTGGTTGTTTTATAATGGCTAGGGGAGGAGCTGACAACCATATTTGAGTAAAACTGATTTCTTTTGAAGCCTTTTGTGTTTTTTAAAGGCATTATTCTGAGAAGGTTTCATCAGACAGTCAGGAGGGTCTGTGATATAAAACAGGCATTTTTCCTTTTATTGCAGAAAAGGTTTGATGAAGTGTAGAATAAAAGGCAATGTGCCATAATGGGTTGGATATGGACTCAGAAGTCAGGGAGACTTGCATTCAGATCCTACTTCTGACACCGAATACTCACTGGCCACATGGGGACACCTTCACTCCTCAGGGCTTCTGGGAACTTTCCAGGATGGACCTACTAAAGCATAGGGTTAAGGAAAGCACGTGTGAACTCACTGCTTTAAAGAACTCCCAGACAAGGAAACTCCTTCCACCAGCAGAACTTTGTGGCAATTTAAGAGACATCTAGAGCACTGGGAATTTAATTGACCACAGTCACACAGCCTGCTCTGCAATTACACCAGCAGAGCTGCTTCTATTAAATCATAAGCAGCTTGCAATCTGCATTGGTAGAGGGATCCCACCCCGAGAATTCCCAATGCTCATGAAATCTTAGGTCCTTCTCATGTGTGCATGTAAATTAGAATAAAACCAGCTCATAATACGGTTACTTCATCCAACCTCGTATTTATCAAGTACCTCTTATGTGTTAAGCTACACTCTAGCACCAGATATAAGGATTTAAATTACACATCTTTCATTTATAACTGTCTAGGATAATATTTGTTCTTTTATATTTCTTAATTACTTGTTTTTAGAGATGAGGGTTTAGATAGGCTTTTTTTTTTTTTTTTTTTTTTCTGTTCATTCTCCTCTTAGTTTCTCTCCTGTCTGGTTTCCAACCTTGCCATTCATCCAAAAATAATGACTCCAGAATCACCAGTCAATCCAATTGCAAAATTTCTTGGTCTTTCTTCAGTTCTTACCCTTCTTGCCCTCTTACTGATCATCCTCCTCTTACCACTCTCCTCTCTGGATTTCTCTGATCTCACTCACCCCTCCTTCTCCTCCTCTCACTATGGTAGTATATTTTCTCTCCGAATGAGCTCCCTTGGTGGATCTGCACTCAGTTCATGCCCATTAAAGGTGGGGACCCCCAGAGGGTTCCTCTGCCTTGATACTATTTCCCTTATTGATTTCATCAACTTTCATAGATTCAGTGGTTATTTCTATGCTGATCTACTTATCTAGCCCTTCCTTTTCACCTGAACTCCAAGCTGGCATCTCCAACTGTCATCTCAAATTGGATGGCCTATGGATATGTAAACCTCATTGTGTCTAAAACCAAACCCATTAACTTTCCTTCCCGTATGCAGATTTCCCTGTTAACTATTGAGGGCCTGTTATAATTTCATCCAGGTGCCAAATCTAGATCTCTTCCTCAATTCATTCTTTCTAATCTCTCCCCATATTCAATCTGTTGCCAAGACCTGTAACATCAAAGATGCCCTTCTCTTCTCTGGCACTACATCAATGTACTGCAGGCCCTCATCACCTCATCTACACTATTGCAGTAACCTCCTGGCTGGTCTCTCTCCCATTTCATTCTGTCTTGCTCCATACTCCATTTCCCAGGTACCAATTTGTCTTCCTAAAGTGCTTTCTTTCCACCACCAGGATCAAATAAGACAATCCATTTCCTGACTAGTTTTTCCTGGATGTCCATATGCCTAGAATTCTCTCTCCTCATCTCGCTATTTCTGTCTTTCTTCTTTAAAAGAAGCTTTTCCTGATTCTTGGTATTTCCCTTTCCTCTACTGATTTTCTCCAATTTATCATGTGTCTAGATCTAGCGCTAGATCTAGATCCACCTGTCTTAATATGTCTATCCAGTATTTATCCATCTGTCTATCTATCTTAGCATATATATCTAGGATTCATCCATCCATCCGTCTATCTGTGTATCTAGTATTCATCCATCCATCCATCTATTTATCTATGATTCCATATAACCTTCTTGAGAATAGATACTATCTTTTATTTTTCTTTCTAGCTCCAATCCTAGCCCAGCCTGACACATAGTAGGTGCTTAATTAACATTTGTTGATTGATGAATTTTAATAATCCTTACACCAGAGATTATAAAATATATTTGCATAAATTGTTTTGTATAATCTTTCTGTGCCTGCAAAATACCTTGATAATTCTCTCTTTAGGGACACATCCCCTTCACTGTGGAGATAAAGCTTGGGCAAATGCATTTTTAAAGCATCCCAGTCTTTATTTTATATCGTACATCATATGTTCATGGATGATCGTTCTCCCCCCTTTTGCAAGTTGAGCTGTAGCGAGCATTTTGGTAATTAGGCCACAAAGATAACCTACTTTCACAGTCTTTTCTCCCTTGACAAGCCTTGGAAGTCGATGAGTACCCAGGGACTGAGGCCCAAGTTCTTTGACCTTTTGTTTATCTGTAGCTCAGTATTCTCATCCTGTCTTCTTCAGATGCGAAACACCTGGGGACCATGATCAAAATAGGGTGGTCTGTCACGGCTGCAGTCCTTAAAAAGCTCTCATTAGCTACCCTGCTTGTCAAGCTAGAATTGGAGATGGGAAGAAAAGCTCTTTTTTTGTTCAATTCTGACAACTGTGATTTCCATGGACTTCTCTGCTAGGCCCTGGGAGAGACTCAAAAGTGTAAACAAGATGAGTCTTCTCGCCAAACTAACAGTGTTGCCTTATTATCCTGAATGCTGAAGGGGAAAAGTGCTTAAGGAGGAAATAGCTAGCAGATTTTCCAATATTCTATCTTAGGCAAGAATTTAATAACAGTTCAACACATATTTATTAAGCACATATAGAATAATAATTAATAGCTGGCATTTACATGTGCTCTTAGATTTGCAAAGTATTATACATATGTTATCTCATTTGAGCCACCCAGCAGCCCAGGAAGGAAGCTGCCATTATTATTCCCATTTTACAGATGAAAGGATGTTAAACTGGAGGAGAGTTAAATGACTTGCCCAGATTCATACAGTCAGTGATTTTAGTTCAAGGCTTCCTGACTCTGAAACCAGCACGCTCCATCCATTGGTGCACTCTGCCAAGCACGGTGTTCCTCCCGGCATATAAACACAAAAACAAAAATTGTCGCTGCTCTTAAGGATTTATTCTTTTGGAGGAGATGGAACACAGGATCTGTGTATCTATGATGCCATATGACCTCCTTGAGAATAGATACTATCTTTTATTTTTCTTTCTATCTCCAATCCTAGCCCAGCCTGACACATAGTAGGTGCTTAATTAACATTTGTTGATTGATGAATTTTAATAATCCTTACACCAGAGATTATAAAATATATTTGCATAAATTGTTTTGTATAATCTTTCTGTGCCTGCAAAATACCTTGATAATTCTCTCTTTAGGGACACATCCCCTTCACTGTGGAGATGAAGCTTGGGCAAATGCATTTTTAAAGCATCCCAATCCTTATTTTATATCGTACATCATCTGTTCGTGGATGATCATTCTCCCCTCTTTTGCAAATTGAGCTGTAGCGAGCATTTTGGTAATTAGGCCACAAAGATAACCTACTTTCACAGTCTTTTCTCCCTTGACAAGCCTTGGAAGTCGATGAGTACCCAGGGACTGAGGCCCAAGTTCTTTGACCTTTTGTTTATCTGTAGCTCAGTATTCTCATCCTGTCTTCTTCAGATGCGAAACACCTGGGGACCATGATCAAAATAGGGTGGTCTGTCACGGCTGCAGTCCTTAAAAAGCTCTCATTAGCTACCCTGCTTGTCAAGCTAGAATTGGAGATGGGAAGAAAAGCTCTTTTTTTGTTCAGTTCTGACAACTGTGATTTCCATGGACTTCTCTGCTAGGCCCTGGGAGAGACTCAAAAGTGTAAACAAGATGAGTCTTCTCGCCAAACTAACAGTGTTGCCTTATTATCCTGAATGCTGAAGGGGAAAAGTGCTTAAGGAGGAAATAGCTAGCAGATTTTCCAATATTCTATCTTAGGCAAGAATTTAATAACAGTTCAACACATATTTATTAAGCACATATAGAATAATAATTAATAGCTGGCATTTACATGTGCTCTTAGATTTGCAAAGTATTATACATATGTTATCTCATTTGAGCCACCCAGCAGCCCAGGAAGGAAGCTGTGTATCCATCTCCTCACTTCTCACTCTCTTCAAAAGCCCCTTCAGTGTAGATGTCCACCCCCTCCCATCATTCAACTAAAACAGCTGAATTCAGAGTGACCGGTGAATTCTCAACTAGCCACATCTAATGGCCTCTTCTTGGTCCTCATCCTGTTTGATTTTTCAGAAGCAATATCCCCTTTTCTCTCTTGCCTGTCTGGGCTCTTGGGACCATTCTCCCTTGGTTCTCCTTCTGCTGCTGGACTTCAGCTTGTGCTCTTTTGCTGGATCCTCATCATTGGTAGACTACTTAACTTCGGGGGCCACCAAGTCTCTGTCCCAAGGTGCTGTTCTCCTTTCTCTCTATACTGTTCCCTTTGGTGACTTTTTTTTTTTTAGCTTTGACGGATTGCATTATCTCTATGCATGTGACTCATTATTGTTTATCTATATAGATGTAATAATTTATAATCTATATTCTGCATGTAGCTATATGTGTATATGTAGATATAAAGATATGTCTATATATGTGTGTATTCTATTATTTGTATGGATATATACATATAGACATCACATGCATGTAGACATAAGTACACATGCATGTATGCGTATCCCCAATATCATCATCCAAGCAGGGTAACTAATAAGAGCTTCATATGGACAACAGGGATGAGACTACATTATACATACATGCATGTATGTATATGTACACATATACACACAAACATATGGCAGGAGAGAGGGATCCCCAGTCTCTCTCCAGATCTCTAGCCCTTCATCACCAACATGTATCGGGTATCTTAGACTAGATGTTGAATCATTATCTCAAATAACAACCTGTTCAAAGCAGAGTTCATTATCTTTCCCAAGAAAACCTTCCTTTTCTGAGTTCATTATCTTTCCCAAGAAAACCTTCCTTTTCTGAGTTCTTTGACAGTACTCCTGAGTTTGCTACCATCCTTCCAGTCATTGAGGTTAGAACAACAGTATCCCATTGTTCCCTCTTTCTTTCTCCTTTCAAATCACTGCCATGTGTTGCTATTTCTTTCTCCTGACTATATTTCTCCTACATGTTTCCTTTCCACCAGCCCAGTTTGGGTCTTCATCACCTTTTTACTTGGACTATTACAGTTGCTTCTAAATCGGACTTCCTTTCTCACCTTTCTTAGCTCCTCTCTATTTATTTTTATTATTATTATTATTATTATTATTTTTTTTTTTTTTGGCTGAGGCAATTGAGGTTAAGTGACTTGCCCAGGATCACACAGCTAGGAAGTGTTAAGTGTCTGAGGGCAGATTTGAACTTGTGTCCTTCTGACTTCAGGGCTGGTGCTCTATCCACTGCTCCATTTAGCTGCCCCCAACTCCCCTCTGACCATGTCGGCACTACTATTCCCCACCACAAAATAAATTAGTCATTCCTTTACCTCCAGGATTGAATACAAGATGTCCCCCAGCTATTAAAGCTTAAAACTGCACAAATACTTTTAGAATGACTTGTATAAAGCATCCTACTTAGCATCTAAAGCACTTTACCACCCAGCCCTTTCCTATCATTCTGGTTGTTTTATACCTTACTCCCTACTCACACTTTACTCTCTGGTCCAGCAATATTGGCTAGCTTGCCATTCTCTCATCTTCCCTAGTTTAAACACAGTTCCCGCCACATGGTAACCACCTGATAAATATTTATTAACTGACAGACCTAACATGCCAGGGTCTTGTCTTTGAGAATACTTTAATACTACCTTGTATGTATTTATTTACTTGCACTTAGCACAATGACTGGCATCTAGTAGACATTTAATAAGGGTTTGTTAAGGGAGTGATATCACAAAGGAAATTTGATTTATTTGTAATTGTTTTATTTTCTTTTTTACTGTTACTTACCAATGATTTTTTTCCCCTTCGCCAGCAATACTGCATGCACCCCGTTCAACAAAAAATATAATCAAGGAAATCAACTCAACCATATCTGTAAACCATGTTTTTTAAAACCATATCTGGAAATGTTGGCTTTATTCCCTACCTCTGATCTATCAGCTCTTCTGACAAGCTGGAGGACCAATTTACCAGTCCTTTTAAGTTATTATTTGTTGTCACTGCATTGATCAAAATTCTTAACTCTTTACTTTGGATTTTTCATATAATGTTTTCCCCTTGCATTTATTTGAATATAAGTGTATATATACACATATACATATATAGTAATTATGCATACAATTATTTGTATATATGAGAATTGAATTTGTGTTTACATACATATGAGAAGGGTATATGAAAATTATAGGGGCAGCTAGGTAGTGCAGTGGATAGAGCCCCAGTCCTGAAGTCAGGAGGACCTGAGTTCAAATCTCAGACACTTAATACTTCCTAGCTGTGTGACCCTGGGCAAGTCACTTAACCCCAATTGCCTCAGCAAAAGAAAAAAAGAAAATTTTATACACACACACACACACACACGTGTATGTGTATATGAGAATTGATTAAAGAATGTGAGGAGAAAAATGTGTGTGTATGTGTATATACACACATAATATATAATTATGTGGTAATAAAAGCGTGTGTATTTGCATATTATATAGAATGTACATCTATATTTACATATACTTGTTTTCTTCTCCCATATATGCATATATCATTATTATGTATCTGTGTATGTATAAACTCATACAAAACATGGCAATAATCAGACAACAGGTTTTAAACCTGGCTAACAAATGTTGGTAGATTTAAACATGGTAATTTCAAAATGAATAAATCTCGAGCACCTTCTATAAGATCCCCTACTGATAATTCCTGGGACTCAATATGACTTAGTCCTGTCCCCGAATGAATTTACATGCTAGAAGGTGTAGGTATTCTCAGAATCTTGAGCATTTGCCATTTTGCTTTTGATTCAAATAACCCTGCAAGTTTCATTTTAAATGACTCTATACTGGTGCTTTTTGAAACAAAGGACACCAGATACAAATAAAACAGCTAAACTGGAACTCGGAACTTCCTACGAAAGCAGGATGTGGTGACCGTATGATTTGAACAGAGAAGTTAAAACTTACAAATTAAAAGTAAAGAAGCGCTGGGTTTAGGTACATTTCTCTTAGGGAAGTGGGTTTGGATTCCATTTGTGTTACTTGCCATTTTACACATTTGTTTCTTCATGAAAAGGCTGAAGCGTGATGATGTTAGTTGCTTAATTGCTGCCGTAAATAAGTTTGCAGTTTACATCTGCCAGCTGGTAGTTAATGGTGGCCAGTTTGGGTAATCTGGTGACCAGGAGAGGAACACTCCACAGATATCAGCCTGGTAAAAAAAAATTTTAAAGAAGAGATAAACAATAGAACGGGATAATTATGCATAACCACCACATTGGCTCTGTAAGTGATCTGTGGGTGTTGTGAGAAAGGCCGGCAATTATTGAGGTAATTAAATTTGGAGTTATGTTGGTGTAATGTTCAGTGATAATAAACCAGATGTGGATGTTTATAGATTTCAAATTATCTTTTGTGCAGCATCAGGAAGAACCTTAATAGCAATAAGAAATCATAATCCAGAGTTTCTTTGCCTAGCATCTGTATACATTTAAAATCTTTTTTAAAAATATAATATAATTGCATTTAATAGAATTAGCTTCATTTCTAGCCTGCTTTATTTTATTTTATTTTATGCATTTTAAATAATTATTGTGAAAAGGGGTCCATGACACAGAACAGGTTAAAGGTCTCTGCTCTTATATAGCCTTTCCAGTAAGTCTTGGCCCACATACCAGTGGGGTACTAACGATCTGGCTCATGTAAACTACTGTGTGAGCTTTTCAACTTTGAGAACAAGTACCCATGGTTTTGGCTAAATGAGGACTAAGTCACCTCTCTTTGGCTCTGTGTTTCTAGAACTTTGACCCCGTGGTGCAGGGCTCAACCAGCCTGAAACTACAGCCCATTTGAAAATTCTAAACTATTTCTTTGAGAGCAACAATAGATGATCTTGAATCAGGACCCAGGTCTAACCATGATTGAAAAGTGAACCTAAAAAAAATTTAAACTCTTAGTAATTGAAAAAAGCAATCATGATCTTTAAGACCTGATCATGAACCATGATATCTTCTTGGCTAAAAGATGGGAATGTACTGAACCAAGTGTGGTATATGTTATTTCTCTATGGGTCATTCTATAGTAGAGAGTCTTCAGTTGGGGTTCAGGAACTTTTTTTTTCCTGGCAATTGGGGTTAAGTGACTTGCCCAGGTCATACAGCTAGGAAGTATATGTGCCTGAGGCTAGATTTGAACTCAGACCTTCTGGAATTCAGGGATGGTGCTCTATCCACAGCGTCACCTAGCTGCCCCCTTCAGGAACTTTTTTAAAAAAATCTTTCTATTTCTATGTATTTTATCTTATGCATTTTAAAACATGATTACGAGCCATTCCTATTCTTCATCAGAAAGTCATCAAAAGGGTCCAAAACACTAAAAAAATTAAGAATTCCTGTTCCGTAAGAACCATTTTCTTCTTAGCTGTTTTGCTTTGTTAATAGAGAGACTTCTAAAAAAAATTTTTTTGTGGCGGGTTGGGGAAAGGAAGGGATAGTTTGCAGGCAAACAATTAAAAACCTCAGTAAAATTGATTTGTTTCTTTTTAAATTTTTAAAAGACCATTTTCTTCAAGATCCCTAGTCTCTCCTGCCCCATTTTTTGATGCCCTTTCTCTTACTCAATTTGATGCTGGATATAGCCCCAGAACTGCTAGATATGTGCCCCTTGCCTTTCTGTCCTATCAGCTTTCCCTAACAAAACTTATTTTCCAAAAAAGTAGTTGATGGATGAATTCATTCACACAAAGGCATGTGTTCTCACAAAGTTTGATATTAACCTCTTTCAAGAGTATTTACTTTTTAATGGTAGAATTTGATGGTTTAATTAGCCTAAGCCAAGGAAGTATATCTCTAAGTGTAAAATTTTACTTATTACAAAACTAGGGAATGAGCACCTGGTTTGGACTCAGGGAATCTATATTTGGGTCCTGCGTCTGACATTTAATACTTTTATGACCTTGGACACATCAGAAACCTCTGGGTTTCATTTTTCTCTTTTGTAAAGTGAGGGATGGGCAAAATATCTTCTAACATCCCAATGCTCTAAATCTCATGATTCTAAAAAGTTAGTAAGGACGGGGAGAATGAGAGAGAGGGGATCTGGGTGGCCTTGGCTGATACCTGGGAAATCATACTGTATTGGAAATCATCCACTCTTCCTACTGATAATAATGATAACAGCTCCTATCTGCATAGCATTATCTCACTTACTTGTGATAAGGTTAGATTCTATTCCTTCAGAAAGAGATAGATAGGATAGAAGGACAGAAAGAGTAGATAGACAAGATGGATGGATGGACAGACGGACAGATGATAAATAGATAGGACTGATGAATGAACCAACAGATACATAGATGTATGGATAGTAGAGAGACAGGACAGATAGACAAAGACTAGATAAATAAATAGGGTAGATGGATAGAAAATTGGATGAATGGTAGAAGTATTGGAATGAATAGACTGATGGATGCATAGTAGATAGACAGGATAGATAGATAGATAGAAAGACTAGATAGATAAACAGGATAGGCAGAAGGATGGATGGATAGAGCATCAATAGAGAGGTGGATAGATAAGTGGATGGATGGATAGTAGATAGGCAGGATAGATAGACAAAGACTAGATAGATAAACAGGATAGACAGATGGATAAATGGATGGATGGATAGATGGAAGACAGTACTGAAGAGTGGATGGATGGATGGAGAGTAGACAGAATAGATAAACAGAATGGATTGGTAGAAGGTAGATGGTATTGAAGAATGGGTGAATGGATGATGGGTGGATGGATAGTAAATAGAAAGACTAGATAGATAAGTAGGATAGACAGGTGGATGGACAGATGGTACTGTTGTAAAATAGATGGACCAATGGGTAGATGGGTGGATGGGTAGAAAGATGGATGGATGTATAAATAGTAGAACTAGATATACATATACTATCTATTCAACATTTATCTAATCCTGCTTTATGTTAATCGTTGTCTTCTTGTGTGTAGGTATATCTCTCCAAGTAGGATCATAGTATCATAGATTTAGAGCTAGCCAGATATCTCAGAGGTCATCTAGTCCAGTGAAGAATCCCTAAAGGTACCCAATATCCCATTCTAAATAGAAGATATTCAGGAAGTACTCAGAAGAGTAATAAATACCTAAATACACATTTCCTCCTGCTATCCTCCTACAGCCATTTTTCAGTTCCTTCATTTCTCAAAAGATAAGGAGAGGAAGTCAAAGAAAAAACTAAAATAACTTCACTTTGTTTCTTCTCTGCTTCAGGCATGTCCCTTGGACTCCCGGTACATCTTTCCCTCAGTTTCTACTTAGTTTTATATTGGATAAAGGGAGAGATACCAAAAGTGGGAAGCTCTTTTAAAGAGAAAAATGAATGAATTTTCTGTATCCTTATAGTAACGAGTCATTTGTTTTTGTTTTCTCCAGGAATGTTCACCCTTGCAGAAGTTGCCTCTCTCAATGACATTCAGCCGACTTATCGGATCCTGAAACCATGGTGGGATGTATTTATGGATTATCTGGCTGTTGTTATGTTGATGGTTGCCATCTTTGCCGGAACCATGCAGCTTACCAAAGATCAGGTGGTCTGCCTGCCAGTGTTGCCATCCTCGGTAAATTCAAAAGCACACCTTGCATCAGGAGGTGCTGACGTGACCCCTGATGCCCCGAAGTTTGAGGTCGCCACAGACCAAGATCGCTGGCCAGCCAAACCCACATCCTTCGATGAGGCGGTTGCCGTAACCTCCGGCTCACCTCTCAGCAAGACTAGCTCTCCTCACACAGATCCCCCGGTCCCAAATCAAGAGGTGAGAAAGGAGATCAGAGATCCTACAGGTCGGAAAACTAACTTGGATTTCCAGCAGTATGTATTTATTAACCAGATGTGTTACCATCTCGCTCTTCCGTGGTATTCCAAGTATTTTCCCTACCTTGCTCTAATACATACTATTATTCTCATGGTCAGTAGCAACTTTTGGTTCAAATATCCCAAAACGTGTTCAAAAGTGGAACATTTTGTTTCTATATTAGGAAAGTGCTTTGAATCTCCTTGGACTACAAAAGCGCTGTCTGAAACAGCGTGTGAAGATTCAGAGGAGAACAAGCAGAGATTGACCGGAGCTCAGTCTCTCCCAAAACACGTGTCCACTAGCAGTGATGAAGGGAGCCCCAGTGCGAGTACCCCCATGATCAACAAAACTGGCTTTAAGTTTTCAGCTGAGAAGCCTGTGATTGAGGTTCCTAGCATGACGATTCTAGATAAAAAAGACGGGGAACAGGCCAAAGCCCTCTTTGAGAAGGTGAGGAAGTTCCGCGCCCATGTGGAAGACAGTGATCTGATTTATAAACTCTATGTAGTCCAGACTGTTATCAAGACAGCCAAGTTCATTTTCATTCTCTGTTACACGGCGAACTTTGTCAATGCCATCAGCTTTGAGCATACCTGCAAGCCCAAAGTGGAGCACCTGACTGGCTATGAGGAGTTTGAGTGTACCCACAACATGGCTTATATGTTGAAAAAGCTGCTCATCAGTTACATCTCCATCATCTGCGTCTATGGTTTTATCTGTCTCTATACCCTCTTCTGGCTGTTTCGGATACCTTTGAAGGAATACTCCTTTGAAAAGGTGAGGGAAGAGAGCAGTTTTAGTGATATTCCAGATGTCAAGAATGACTTTGCATTTCTTCTACACATGGTCGACCAGTATGACCAACTGTACTCCAAGCGTTTTGGTGTCTTCTTGTCCGAAGTCAGTGAAAATAAACTTAGGGAAATCAGCTTGAACCACGAGTGGACATTCGAAAAGCTTCGGCAGCACGTGTCTCGCAATGCCCAAGACAAGCAAGAACTGCACCTTTTCATGCTCTCGGGGGTCCCCGATGCTGTGTTTGATCTCACGGACTTGGATGTACTCAAGCTGGAGCTCATCCCGGAAGCAAAGATCCCAGCCAAGATTTCCCAGATGACTAACCTTCAAGAGCTCCACCTCTGCCACTGTCCGGCCAAGGTGGAACAGACGGCTTTTAGCTTCCTCCGAGATCACTTGAGATGCCTTCACGTCAAATTCACGGATGTAGCTGAGATCCCGGCCTGGGTGTACTTGCTTAAGAACCTTCGGGAGTTGTACTTGGTGGGCAACCTAAACTCCGAGAACAATAAGATGATAGGACTGGATTCTCTGCGGGAGCTGAGGCACCTTAAAATCCTCCACGTGAAGAGCAATTTGACCAAAGTTCCATCCAACATCACAGATGTAGCCCCGCATCTCACAAAATTAGTCATTCACAACGACGGCACTAAGCTCGTGGTACTCAACAGCCTTAAGAAAATGATGAATGTAGCCGAGTTGGAACTCCAGAACTGTGAGCTGGAGAGGATCCCTCATGCCATTTTCAGCCTTTCTAATTTGCAGGAGCTGGATCTGAAGTCCAATAACATACGCACAATTGAGGAAATCATCAGTTTCCAGCATTTGAAAAGACTGACTTGCTTGAAATTATGGCATAACAAAATTGTGAACATTCCCCCCTCCATTACTCATGTCAAGAATCTGGAGTCACTTTATTTCTCCAACAACAAGCTTGAGTCCTTGCCCGGGGCAGTGTTTAGTTTACAGAAACTCCGATGCTTAGATGTGAGCTACAACAACATTTCAGTGATCCCAGTCGAAATAGGATCGCTCCAGAACCTGCAGCATTTGCATCTCACCGGGAACAAAGTGGACATTCTGCCTAAACAGTTGTTTAAATGCATTAAATTGAGGACTTTGAGTCTGGGGCAAAACTGTATCACCTCGATCCCAGAAAAAATCAGTCAGTTTTCACAGCTCACTCAGTTGGAACTGAAGGGAAACTGCTTAGACCGCCTGCCAGCCCAGTTGGGGCAGTGCCGACTCCTCAAGAAGAGCGGGCTGGTGGTGGAAGATCACCTCTTTGACACTTTGCCAACGGAGGTCAAAGAAGCATTGAACCAAGACACAAACATCCCTTTTGCAAATGGGATCTGAGAGGAGATCACACATCCCCACGCTCATGGGTGGGAAAGACTTCCTAGATTGCAGATGCTTGTATGCAAGTTGTTGCAAGATGATGCAGTAGGAGGAAAGACACCTTTAAAGGAGAGAGAGAGTGAGCGAGAAAGAGAGTGCAAGAGTGAGAATGAGTAGAAGCCTGATAAGAGATGTAACCGAGTGTTCAGTGTTCGTAGTGTTTCAAGACAACATTTCCAAATCTTTTTTTTCTTTTCTTTCTTCCTTTTCTTTTTTTCCTTTTTTCTTTTCTTCTTTTTTTTGTGTGTGGGAAGGGAAGGACAAATTATAATCACTAATCTCGATTTCTTTTTAAATTGTAACTTGGATGCTGCCGCTGTTGAATGTTTACAAATTGCTTGCCTGCTAAAGTAAATGATTAAATCCACATTTTCTTACTATATAACTCTCTCCTTGGGTGTCTTTATTTGGGGCCTAACCATTAGACCAGTACTTGGATTAAATAGAGCCCCTAAAAGCCCATGTGTGATGGGCAGTTCTTGCTTTCCTTTTATGCTTCAATTTAAAAGGATCAAATTCTATTCCATATAAAATGTACATATCTAATACCCATTTGACTCAGGATATTGCCAAAGCTTGTTTTTATAGCTCTGACTTTCCTGATGACTACAATATATAGAAAAGAGGCAAGTCTATGGTATTATACCTGTGATCTCACTGGTACAGAGAATTATCAGATGAAGAACTCCCTCCCTCCCTCTCCCTGTAACTCAAATCAACACTTTTTCTGCAACTTATATAGTTTAAAAGACTTTTGGAGCAGTTAAAAGTGATTTGCCCAGCATCACACTGTCAATATATGTCAGGGCAAGACTTGAATCCAATTCTTTCTGGCTTTGAAACCAGCTCTCTAAGCACTATCACAAGCTTCTCTGACTTAAGGGATATTGGCTTTTAAAAAATAAACAATTTTTTAAAATGTATACCCCAGCTGTTTTTCTTTTTATTATATTTTTCTATTAATTAAAATCTCTCTCTCCTACCTCCCCTCTCCCAATTGAAAAAGAAAAGAAAAAACCTTGCAACAAATCCATATAGTAAAGCAAGGCAAAAGCCTACATTGGTCACATCCAAAGGTTATGTATATCTCATTCTGCTCTCTGAGTAAGAGATGGATAATATGTTTCATCATGAGCCTTCTGCAATCATGGTTAGTCATTTTACAAAGACTACAATCTTCAATAACTTCTCCTCTCAGCAGTATCTGATAGGTTTACTATTAATTAAAAAGTGTGCATCCTTTAGAAATGAAAATTAAAGTAAGTTAAGAATTGCACAGTTGATGCCACATGTGTTTCATTTGACTCAAAGTAAGTTAAAATATTCTTTTTGCTATAAGTAGGATAGTAAGTAACAAATGAAAATTTAAGTGAGACTTCAATCTACTTTTGAAAATGTTAGCCTTTCCCAAATAATTTAGTGACAAGCCATATTTCTTGTATTTGACCATGTCTGTACAAGGTCATTTAGGAAAACACTAGGAACATTGACCTCAAAAGCAATGCTACAGTTACTCTCTTCAAATGTACAGTAATGGTTTGTAAGATTTTTGTCAAAATTTTTAAGTTCCTTCTAAGCCCAGTGGGTCATTACTTAGCCAGGACTTCTAAGGTCCTCTCCAGGAAATAAATTATTCATTTGAAAGGTAATTCAAAACTGGTGGAAGGATATTTTCAATCCCCTGGAATATATTAATTTGCATATTGAATAAAGGTTTACTCAACCAAACACATATTACAGCTCCAGCTTTCTCTCAACACTTAGAATTTGCCCTTCATTACATTCTATGGTATTTTGTTGTTCTAATTTGTCATTTAGCCCCACTGGCCTTTTGACATTTTTTTTATATTGGTAATAAGATATTATATGGCCTTTTGACATTTCCTTTTTAGATTTTTATTTGGGTTTTTTTATCCCTACCCTCAGAATTAAAACCAGTTTGCTTTATTATTCCTGGATGGCCATCTGACTCTTTACATGTACCATTGCCTTTTCTTTTTATTGCTCTTCCCTTTCCCCCATAACCTGCCCATCTTTTGGCAGAGAAGCAGGTAATTCAGTGTCTAAAGGTTGATGACAAAACTGAGGTTCTGGTCAGCCTCCGAGTAATGGCATTGATTTGGATACAGAGAGATTTTTTTACCTTGTCTAAAGCTGTACTGATGTCTCCTTTGGCCTTAAACCAGCAAAAAAGGACAACCGTTATCCTGTAGGATATGAGTGGGCACCACAAAGAATATTTTGCTTTAGATGCCACAGCCTTATTTGGATCAAGATTTGTCTTTAAGCCAGCCAGATTTGAAGAATTAGGGAAGGTTTAGACAATGTCTTCATAATTTCTTGCCGCCATGTGAAAAACTACAGAAAGAAAGAAACAAAACTAAATTCATGCCCTTCCCTGTCCCTGGTAAGAACTGTAGCTATCATAACAATGGAGTTGATCCAGATGGATCTCAAAGGAATGAACCTTTGCCTAATTCATCAGTTTCCACTTTAAATTAGACTTTCCTGGATTTTATCAAAGTAATGGAGAAAAAGATTTCATTTAAAAAAAAAAAAAAGATGTATGTTCCAGTGTCCAAGTCAAGCATTCCCCTAAGGAGTCTGGAAGCCTTTTCAGGTAGGGAGAGATCAAGTTTCAGGATCAGCCCTTCACTCAGAATTCACACCTGAAATATGAATCTACTGATGACAGATCTTTATCACGCCCATCTACTTGATGGCTTGAGAAAATAAGATTCTGAAGGAATACTAAGGGAGCTCAGTTATATCAAACACCCAGCTGAAAAGTTAAGGGACTAACTTTGTATTGTTACATTTGAGTTTCATGATGTTGTTTGTTTTAATCTTTTAATATCCTTTGAGTCCCATGAACTATAAAACTTCCTTAATGTCCAGTTTTAATATCCTTTGAGTCCCATGGACTGTAAAACCTCCTTATTGTCCCGTTTTAATATCCTTTGAGTCTTATGGACTGTAAAATCTCCTTAATGTCCAGTTTAGAGGAGCACTGAGAAAGATTGCCATGTCTATGAATGTTGTCTTTTATTTATCCTATCATTAAACTCCTAGCATCATCTCGGCACTTCATACCTACAATCACCATCCCAATAAACATCTCACAGAAACATCAGTAATGAATTATAACCAAACCAACATGGTGCAGTGACTCAATAACTAAATACCTCCCTTATATTAGATTGGCTTCCTGTCTCCCTTTAGGCAATCACTGAAACTCCTGGGCCTTGGTTTCCTTAAATATAGAATAAGATCTTTGAACTAGATGGCCTTGGAAGTTCCTGATACTTGAGGCCGCCATGATGTTGCAAAACCTTACTTGTCATAATCATGTTCCCATCTCTCATTCGTAACATTGTTTTCATGGAACTAACAACATTCTATAATGTTTCACCTAAGGTATTTTTTGTGAAACAGTGAACAAAGGCAGCATTAAGTTTGTTTATTAAATTTATTCAGTTGTCTGGAGATCAGTAGCTTTTATTTAGTCCAGGGGTTCTTATCCTGGGATCTATGAACTTTGTTGTTACTTTGCTAACTATATTTCAATGGTATTGTTTTCCTTTGTATCTTGTGTATTTTATTTTTATTTTACACATTTATTTAAAATGTTATTCTGAAAAGGTATCCTAGATTTCTCCTGGTGGCTTTAACCCAATAATGAATGCACGTGCTTGTGGCAGAGACTTTCTTAAAAGACTCTCCTACCCTGAAGTCGGATTTGATCTGAGTTCAAATCTGGTCTTAGACACTTAACAACTTCCTAGCTGTGTGACCCTGGGCAAGTCACTTAACCCTAATTGCCTCAGCCAAAAAAAGAGGGGGTGGGAGGGAGACTCTTACCTTTTCCATGGAAATATTGTTTTGATTTCATTTGATATGATGGCAGATGACAGTTTTTGGTAGTAGATATTATCACCCACACCTTATTCTAATCTTTTCTCCCTGCTCCATATATAAGTT
This sequence comes from Antechinus flavipes, assembly GCF_016432865.1. Taxonomy (NCBI): domain Eukaryota; kingdom Metazoa; phylum Chordata; class Mammalia; order Dasyuromorphia; family Dasyuridae; genus Antechinus; species Antechinus flavipes. The sequence goes on along the minus strand of NC_067401.1, from coordinate 485,031,923 downwards.
ATACCTTTGTCTAGCGATAGATATGTAGAGAAATGGACAGAGAGAAAGAGGTGTAGAGCTATATCCTCTCTTTCCCCATCCATATCCTTTGATCCTTTGGACCACATATTATGCTCTCACATGCCTTTGCCTGTCTTCCTACATTATTAGTAATGTTTGGGATATGGGGGATGTTTTCAAAGTGGTTAAAAGGCCACAGCATCCTTTTATCCCTCACCATATCTATAAATGTTGAATCATTCCAACTGAAGCTCACAATAATGGCTGTTTATGATTGGAAATCTCTATAGTAGCAGAACTCCCAAGATAAATGGGAAGAGGCAGGGAGGGTGTGGAGAATAACATCAATACCTGTTCTTAGGTGTTATAATTACCCTTCGGCAATGTCTACTTCTTAATTAACACTTTGGGCTTAAAACAAATGGGCATTAGCTGCTTCCATACAATATAAACTAGCAGCATACCTGGAGTGCAGAATTTCTATTAGCTTAATGGAATAAACTATTAAAATGATTTCTTTAAACTTTGCCATTTTTATAGTTACTTAGTTTGAATGTAGCATTCCCTACTGGTATCACAGATGGCCGATGAGTCTCCGTTGTGATATTAAAGGAACATAATAAATGGAAATAAAGGAGAATTAGATAAATTTTAGTGTGAAATAGAGGCAATTAAGCTTATTTTCATAGTGCTGTATGTAATAAGTCTTTCCAATGATGAGTGCATTATTTCAAGGAAGGGGAAAGAAAGGTAGCAACCCTGATGCTTTCTTCTAGCACTCCAGTGATGTTCCTTGGAATAACAGCATGGGCAGAGACACATTTGGGAGGCTGCCCTGCATTGGCAAACGCCTGAGGTAGCTCAGCTGCTCCTTAGAGAGCTTCACTGATATAGGGGTTGTCCCCTGCTGATGATCCAAGTTCTGGCTGAGCTTGCCTCTCCTGCCTGTCAGGTCCAGTTGTTCTCCTTCACAATTGCCCGTCTCCAAAGTCATCGTCTCATAATTGCTCGTAAAAATACACTGGCAGCTAAACTGCCTGATGAAAAAAATTCCCTGATTTGCTATGGGCGATGTTGCTGCTGCATAGGCGGTCCCTGGTGTATCTGTCCTAATTAATGTATGCGGTCAGGAGGCAGGGCAGGTGACCACCAAAAATTAAAGCTCCCATTTTCTGGGATGGCAACATAATTAGGGACCTTGGACTTCAGTTCTCTGAAGTTTAGTGTCTTGTGATGGCTGGTAAAATGCAGTACTTCTTATTGCTGCCCTTCTTTCTCAAAGAGAACCAAAATGACATCATTATATTAGAGTCAAGTCAGTGTGGTTGACTATGGCTGATCAGACTAACATGAGCTCAGAATGTTCTGCCACAGGTCGGACACAGAGAATCCCTATGAACATTTGAGGTGGATTATCTAACTTGGGGCATCTCATGTTTCTCCTGAGCTAATTCAATGCTGTTCTGCTCACAGAGCATAGCACCTTCTCTAATGAGGGCACTCCATGCTGGGCAGTCCTGTGCCAGTGTCTCCTGTGTCATGCAATCGGTTCTAAATTCTTCAGAGAAACCTTGAGAGTTTCTTTGTATTGTTTTTTCTGACCACTACATAAGTGCTTGCCCTGTGTTGAGTTCTTCATAAAATAGTCTTTTTGGCAAGTATATATTTGGCATTCAGTGTGGCCGGCCCAAAGGAGATGTGTTTTCGCAGTAGAGTCTGAAGGCGTGGCAGTTTAGTTCGATAAAGGACCTCAGTGTCTGGTATCTTCACCTGCCAGGTTGTGAAGACTGAGTTAGCCCCCTGGATACCTTAGAATCAGCCGGAGTCAGGATAAGCAAAAGTCCTTAGTATTTATTCTTGGTCTTTAGGGGTAGAAGTGAAAGGAATGGATACAGGATCTCCACGACCTTCCTTCTCCTAACGCCAAAGTGCCTCTGGCTTGTCCTACTACACCCCCTAATCCCTCCTACAATCCTTCTCTATACACCAATCATTGAGCCAGCACAGAATAGTGGGAAGGGCTATTTTCCAAGCATATTCCAATAGAATATTGTCCAATCAGTAATTAGCCTTAAGTGCTTGGTTTCCAACCCCAGTGCATCAACTCAGAGTTTCAGCCCTTTACATCTCCTGCTTTGTTTTGTTTTAGAACACAGGTGGTCACACCATCCCTGACTTCTCAGGAAGATGAAAACCCCCAAAAGCAGGTGATCATACCCTCCCTGACTTCTCAGGAAGGGAGATGAAAAGCACCAAAGGGAAGTGGGGAGTCAAGCCAGATGTTGCTAGCGGGTTTCTGGGCTGAAGAGTCTTATTAGAAACATGTATACACAAACTCATCAGCATGGGAGGTATTACACAAGCACATGGCAATAACACACGGGCTAGTAATGATGATCTCCCCACAGCTGGTGCAGGCTCAATGTGGCATAACAAACATGAATTGTACATGCAAGTAGTGGTATAACAAACAATATAAATCAACAGGGTGTTGTAAAAGATTGCCAGAAGTCCTAGGAGGCTATGTAAATAACAGTCACACATACGCCTTCTTCAGCAGTCAAGAGATAGTCCAAAACCAATCTATTGTCTATTGCTTCAGGGTCAGGGAATCCAATGATCCCTGCAAGTTTTTGAAGTCTTGCAACAGTCTTATCATGTCTCAGAGAATCCAATGATTCCTGAGGGTTTTCAAGTCCTACAACAATCTTATCATGTCTCAGAGAATCTAATAATTCCTGAGGGTTTTGAAGTCCAACAATTTTTGATGTCCATGATTCAAACGCCATAACTGCCAGGCTCTTTCAGTGGTGGGCACAGTCAGCAACGGAACCACCCGATGTTTCTTGAGTCTTCTCCTTCATTTCAAGGATCTGCTCCGTGTCTCTGTGATGGACAAGGAGAATATGGCTCGTTGGCACCCATCTGATTCCTTCTCGATCTGTAGAGATACAAGCAAACCCTTTCCCCCAAGCAGTTAACCTTTATGGTCCCTTCCATTCACCACTTTCTAGGTCTCTCCACATCACCTGGCGATTATCTAAAGATAATGGAGCCACTCTCACTGGACACTGCCCTTCCAGTGAATTATAAAACCTGTCTACTGGAGCCAGTGCATCTTTGTCAAAAATCATAGTATAAGGAGCTAGATTTAGAAGTTCTCTAGGGTTACCTGTGGTTCCCCCTTTCTTTTGTTTTTGGAGGAGCATCTTAATGTCTATTTCTCCTCTCTACTATTGCCTGTCCGTGAGGATTAAAGGATATACCAGTGGTGTGTAAAATCTTATACTGTGCACAAAAGTGGGCAAAATGTTTAGAAGTATTTGCAGGTCCATTATTTGTTGGAATCTTTACAAACTGCTAACTCATTAGAGTTGATAGATTATTGATCTGATCTTACAAGAAGATGTTTTGGGCCAGAACCTGAAACAAAGTACTAAGTAGAACTAATTGATACAATGCTTGTGTCCACACCTTTACTCGTTGGAGTTCACATGTTTGGGAGATTTTAGGGTTTAGTATGAGATATCCGAATTCACACCTCCCTTGAAGCTCTTAGGGCCAGAGAGCACTATGGGAGAAAACCCATAATCCTGCTCTCTGATATGAAAGCAGAGGCCCAGTGAAGAGAGTTCAGCTGAATTACATGGAGAGGGGAGTGTCAAGTCAGAAGAAGCCAAGAGTCAGAGTTGAGCTAGAGCCAGGAGAGAATTACTTCAGAAGGCAAGAGAGACAGATTCATCTTTGTGCTGGCTGGAGGCTGAAGGGAGCAGAAGCAAAGGACAAAGCTGCAGGAGCTCTCAGAACCAAGAAGAAAGATAGGCCTCTAAGAATCTAGCTATCTGGGCCCAAGGAAAGATACTCTCTTTTTGACCTGAAGAGTCAAGCTTTTCAATCACAGGATATGCATTTATAAAATCAGATATGTCTTCTCCTTCATTTTTTGCTTTAATTAATGCCTCTTCTAATCTTGTCATATTCTGCTTTACAGGAGAAGCTGACTGTGTTTCTACTCTCTTCCAAAGCATCTTCTTGTAAGATCAGATCAATAATCTATCACCTCTAATGAGTTAGCAGTTTGTAAAGATTCCAATTGCTTGTGGCACACCCATAATTGCAAATGCTTGGATGAGAAATTCAGTGACCACTCGGGTTGTTTCTTTTGCTGCTGGTATTGCAAAAGTGAATCCTGAAAAGGTGTCTACCACAACATGGATAAAAGACAGACGATCAAAAGATTTATAATGGGTCACATCTATTTGCCAAATTTCATTGGGTCTCAAACCACGAGGGTTCTTCCCTGGAGGCAGTGTAGGAGCTTGGAAAGGAAGGCAAGCTGTACAGCCTTTTGCTATGCTCCTAGCTTCCACTTTTGTTATTCCAAATTGTAAAGTAAAGCTCATGCAGTCTGATGATATTTAGAATGCGATTCTTGGGCTTCTTGGAACAAAGGAGTATTGACCAACATAGTTAGAAGGCTATATGCCTTTGAATTACCATCAAAAATAGGACTTGGAAGTCCACTATGAGAGTGGATAAATCTTACCTGGATGCTTTCTCACTTGCTCTTGAAGTTTCTTAAAGAGAAGATATATATTAGAGGCTACAAATTTTATTTGGACTGTGGCAATTCTTTGTACCACACCTACTGAATAGGCCTAATCAGATATTATATTTATATTTCCTGGATAATAAGTAAAAGTTAGAATGATTGCATACAATTCATTCTGCTGAGTGGATTGAAAAGGAGTTCTGACTATTCTCTTTATAGTTAAGTCACAAGAGTATACAGTGCAAATATTATGTTTGGATGCACCTGTAAAGATAGTTGGTCCTTTAAGAGGAACTTTAGAAACTTTTTCTTCAAGAATCCATCACCAATTATGTAATAGTCTGGTTATCTTTAATGGAGACCCTGTGTGTAAAATTTGGAGCTGTGGCCAATAAAATTTGCCACTCTGGGATGGTTTCATGGCACACATTAATTTGTGCATTAGTATAAAAGGTGTATATCTTGTCAGTTCTTATCCCAGATAATTGTACCGCTCGCTTAATGGCCTTTAATAAAATTCTAGCCATAAGCACTGGGTAAGAAGTAAGGCTTTGTTCTGGTTGTGCTGGGAGGTTCACCCACTCTATCATACTGTCTCCTTGATGAAGGATTGCTGTGGGTGTCTCTGGTGTAGCAAAAACCAATATTTCCAAGGGTTTTTGAGTGACCCTTTCAATCACATTGGATAAAGCCAGTTCAACTTCTCTCAAAGCCTCTTGAGCTTCTTTTGTAAGCTGACATGATGAGTTTAAAGCACTGTCTCCCCTTAAAATGCCATATAATGGCTACAATTGATAGAAGGCAAGCCTAACACTGGATACATCCATTGGATATCTTCTATCAATCTCTGAAAGTCATTTAAAGTGTTTAGCTTCTCTGTTCTTAAGGACAGTTTTTGTACTGTAAGCACTTTAGGGTATACTTCATATCCTAAATATTGAAAAGGAGCATAGCTTTGAATTTTTTCTGGACCTATGTGCAATTTGTAGTTCTTTAGTGTTTCTATGGTCTTTTGTAGACATGCTTCTAACATTTGTTCCTCAGGTGCACATCCCAATATATCATCCATGTAATGTAATAACATTTGGAAATGCTTTTCTTACTGGAATAAGAGCAACAGCAACATACATTTGACACACAGTAGGGCTGTTTTTCATTCCCTGTGGCAAAACTGTCCATTCATATATAAAAGATAAGGTTCAGCTAAATTAACGCTGGGCACTGTAAAGGCAAATCTTTTCATATCTTCCTTATCTCGAGGGATAGAATAGAAACAATCCTTAATGTCTATAACAGGCCATTCTCTAGGCACCTGAGTAGGAGATGGAAGTCCAGGCTGAAGAGTTCCCATAGTTTCCATCTGTTCATTTACTTTTCTTAAATCAGTGAGCATCCTCCATTTTCCCGATTTCTTTTTTACAACAAACACTGGGGAATTCCAAGAACTTAGAGAAGGTTGTAAATGCCCTTGTTCAAGCTGCTCCTGTACTATATCTAATAAGGCCTGAATGTTATCGCTACCTAAGGGCCACTGTTCTATCCACACTGGTGTATCAGTTTTCCATTGGATAGGAACAGGTGAAATTGTTGGCAAGCCTTCAACAGCAGTCATCCCTAAAAAACTGATGTACTCATTTGTAATCCTAATTGTTGTAAAATGTCTCTTCCCCACAGATTGATGGGATTTTTTCAATTATAAAAGGAGTAAAAACTCCTGTTTCGCCTTCAAAAGTCCATCTCAAAGGAGTGGCACTAACTTTTACTATCAATCTATAGCAAGGACATGCTTAGAACCTGGACAAAATTTGTTATGGCTTTCTGAATATAGTGAGCTCTGTATGACTGTCCACATTACTCTTCATAAAGGTGTCCCTGTGGAGGAGGGATTAATTGTGGTTTGGTTGGTCCCAGAGTTCAGAGCTAGGAGCTAGGGATAGAAGTTGCAGAGGCTGAATATCAGGGGAAAGCAAAAACTTCCTATCAAAGTTGACAGACATTGGAACAGACTTCCCCAACACATCTTAAAAGTATATTATAATGAAGGGACTTTCTGTTTCATGCATGAATTGGACTAGACATTCATTGAGTCATTAGCATTGAGGCTCTGTAATTCTATGAAATGTACAATAGAAAAAAAAAGCATTAAATTTGGAGGCAGGGGGCTAGTGTTCACATTTCACCTCTGCCATCCATTGGGTGATCTTCAACAAATCACTTCCTCTCTTTGGAGTTCAGTTTCTATAAAATGAGGTGGGTTGGACTTAGTGGTAGTAAATACAAATACAGGGACCACTAAACTAAGGAAGGATTCCTCTGGGTACATATTGACTTCAAGAATCTTATATTAAGATTTATCTATATTTTATTGATTTTTTTTGTTTATTTTGTTAACTATTTCCCTATTACATTTTAATCTGGTTTGGACAGCACTTAATAGTGTGGATTAGTCAGCAGATTAGATCAATGGTTCTCAAACTTTTGTTCTCAGTATCTTCATGCTGTTAAAAAACTATTGAGGATCTGTTCAAAGAATTTTTGTTCACATAGGTTATATTTATAGTTATTTACTATATTAGAAATAAAAAATAATTTTGAATGTGTAGGCCCTCTGAAAGGATTTCAGAGACCCCAACAATTCTTTGGACTACACTTTGAGGACCACTGGACTAGATGGACCAAATGATCTCTAAGATTCTTCACCATGAAATGATGACATTAACCATTTTATATCTACTCTGGGCTCAGAATTTTCAAGGAAGTCAAGAAATATGTCCGGAAATAACCTTTCAGAGAGGCTTTATGGGAGGATAACCTTCAGATGCTCTCAGAACATTCTAGTCTTCTAGAAACCCAGTTTGAGTGAATAAAGGGGTTGGCCAGGTTTAGTTCAATAATGTTTTTGTCTTTCTTTAGGGCCCACCCTCACTCATTGGCTAGAGGCAAAGTCTTTAAATGTACAGAACAGCCCAATATTGCTGCAAATTGCTTGCCTTCCCTCTGCCTGTTTTCTAATCTGTAAAATAAGGGGATGGGGGACTTAGAAAAACCCGAGGCTCTTACATATCTGACACATCAAATCTATCTGAGTGGACTTGAAATTCTGTTAACAGCCCTGTTCATTTTCACTTTTTGCCTTTCTCCAGCAAGTTTTAACACATTCACAGGGAGTGCCATACCATGAGATTCAGAAAGATGTGTGGAAATCACCACATAGAGAGGCCAAATAATTTATCCTCAAGGACTAACTATTCTAAGGGTGTACTTACATAACTCCTGGTTCAACAAGTCCTGGAAGGTTTGACTATTCAAAAGAGGAAATTACAATTGCACTAGAAATCTCTTTGTTTAGATCATTCTATAGATCCTACTGACCTAATCTGTGCTTCCACCCATGACCCACCCCCAGGCAGCCAAAACCCAGCAAAAGCCTGCTCAGGCCTATCCACCAGTGTGTCCTTGAGACCAGTGACCCACAGTTGTTACCATTCACTGTTCTGGGTAAAAGCCCAAGCAGCATCCTCTCAGAGATTTCTGGCAGCTTCTATGTCATTAATTCATCCCAATAAAATGGTCCTTTTATCAACTGGCTCCCAAAACAAAGACTGTATTAACAAAAAAGCTTCTTTCATAAGAAAGAAGGAATAACAACAAACTCTAGGAGAATTTTTTTTTTCCCTTTGAATAAAAGAGTTCAACTTTTAGCCACAGACCATGTCTAGTTCAGACCAGTTTGGGCCTGTAGTAATAAGAGATCATCTTGTCCAACTGCTTCATTTTATAACTGAGAAAACTGATCCCTAGAAAGAAGGCAAATACCAAAGCAAATGATTTATCCAAAGTCACACAGACTCAGTGGCAGAACCAGGGTTTGAACTGCCCCCAGTTTTGTTTTATACTTTTCCATCATCATATCTTTGCTCATACTCTTCACCATCCCTAGAATGAACTCTCTTCCGCCAACCTATCAAATATCCTCCCTTTCTACATAGCACAACTCAGATATTCTCCATTTTAAGAAACCTTCCCTGATGTTTCCATTTATTACAGTGATCACTTCAAAGTACTAGATCCTACAATAGTCTGCCCAGATTAGATCTCATCCAGAATACTGCATTCGGTATTCTGATGCCAGTGCACAAACAATGTAAAGCAGAAGGCAGCCAGAATGGTGAAGGGTCTTAAATCATGTCACACATGAAAACAGGTAGAAGGAATTGGGTGTATTTAGCCTAGAGGGGGAAAAAACAAAAACTGGATTTGGAACAGTAAGACTGAGGTTGGAATCCTGACATTGTGATTTATTACATGTGTACCGTTAGACAAGTCATAACTTCACAAACCCTCAGTTTCCTCATCTGTACATGAAGGAGTTGGAGTAATTATGCTCTGATATCCCTTCTAGCACATCTGGGCTTCTATGTCATGACACGTCTTCAGATACTTGAAGGGCTGCCATGTGGAAGAGGGATTAGGCTTGTTCCATTTGGTCCCAAAGGGCAGGTCTAAGAACAGTGAGCCAAATCTGCAAAAAGACATAGATTCGATGGAAGGGAAAATTCAGTGGAGGTCTATAGGCAGACTGCATAGTCCTGTGGTCTTCATGCATGCTGGACAGCTCCAAGTAAAAGTTGTGCTTTTCCTTCCAATTTGTGTACTTCTTTTTGAGGAATAATGATAATTAAACTGCCATTTATGTGTCTCATTAAGATTTTCAAAAGATTCTTTCTTATCTCATGGATTCCTCCCAAATTGCCTATGAGTTAACTACCAAAGATAGCAATATTCACACTGAGGGTCAATGACTTGTGTCACAGGCCAGAGTTAATCCAATTAAGTATTTATTGAGCACCTATGTAGATGGTGTAGAGGATAGAGTTCTGAACGTGGAGTATTTATCAAGCACCTACTATGAACTAGGTGGTGTGATGGATAGGGTACTAGACTTGGAATTAGCAAAACCCAAGTTCAAATTGTGCCTTAAACGATTTTTAGCTGTGTGGCTCTGGGCAAGTAGCCTAGACTTAACTTCAGTTTTCTCTGTGAAAGCGGAACAAAAAAGTAACTACTTAAATAAGCTGTTGGGATAGTTAGATAAGATAAGTAAAGCTTTTGTGAACCTTAAAGCACTGTTTTATTGTTGTTTTGTTTTCTTTTGTTTTTATTTTGTTAGGCTTTAGGGATTCAAGAATGAAGAATAACAGAAATCCTCCTTCCAAGAAGTTTACATTCTACTGAGGAAATAAATCCATATAAAAATATATAAAACAAGAATATGACATTAATAAATATAAATAAATACAAGGTTGTTTGAGAGAACAACCCCAGATCAGGAAAGACTTCATTCAGACATTGGTACTTGAATTGCTACTTCTTAAAAAAGAAAGAGACTCTGAGGTAGGTAAGCATTCCAGGTTTGGAGGATGGGGAGTATAATCAGAGAACAGAGAACAATCACAGAGTATGGCAGTGGCTAGTGGATGGAGGAAGGCAATGCCCAATCAAGCTGGAAAGCTAGAGTGGAGCCAACTTGAGGAAGATTTTAAAAACTAAATAGGGAAATTATATATTTTTTCCTAAACAAAATGGAAAACCACCAGAATTGATGGTATAGGAGACTCAGGTGGTTGGATCCTTGTATTAAGGAAAATTAATAATTATATAGGATGGGCTGAACTAGACAGAGATTTGAAGCAGGAAAACCAATTAAGAGGTTTTTGAGTAATCAACGTGAGAGAGAGTGAGGGCCTGAAGAAAGGTGGTAACTTTGTGAGGGCAGAGGAAGGATCAAATAATAGAGATGTTTATTGTAGAAAGAGCAAAGATGTGGCAACTGATTGGATAGATGAGTTGAGGGAAAGTGAGCAATCCAAGCTAACTCTAAGGTTATTAATGTTGATCACTAGAATAGTGATGACTTTGAGAGAAATTGGGAAATTAAAAAGGGGTAGTGTTTAGGTGGGGAAGATAATGAGTTGGGATAATTAGGTAGCTCAGTGGATTGAGCACTAGCCCAGGATCTAAACTCAGATGCTTATTAGCTTTGTGACCCTGAGCAAATCAACTAATCCCAACATCTTTAAAAAAAAAAAAAAAAAAAAGATGATGGGTTCAGTTTGAGATATTTTGATTTTGAAATGTCTCCAGGGCATCCAATTTGGTGATACAGGATTTAAAGTGAGGTTGGGCTGGACAGGATAGAGATAGAGATAGAACTCCTGATATCTGTGAGTCATATTAAAGAAGATTATAGTTAACCCCTAGGGGCTGATGAGTTCACCAAGAGGAAAAATATAGTAAAGGCCTAGGACAGAACTTTGGGGAATGCCCACATTTAATGGGTATGAAGTGGATGATGTGCCCAAAATCAGACTAAGAGAGGTCAGACAAGTAGAAGGTGAACCAACAGAGAGAGGAGTGCCGCCAAAACACAGAGAATGATATCTGAGAGGAGAAACTAGTTAACCATGTTGAATGAAGCAGACAGATTCAAAGAGAAGAAATCATCAAGTTTGTTTTGTTTTGTTTTGTTTTTAATAATTATAACCTTTTATTGACAAAACCTGTGTCTGGGTAATTTTTTACATTATCCCTTGCACTCAGTTCTGTTCCAACTTTTCCCCTCCCTTCCTCCACCCTCTCCCCCAGATGGCAAGCAGTCCTATACATGTTAAATGTGTCACAGTATATCCTAGATACAATATATGTGTGCAGAACCGTATAGGTCTCTTGTTGCACAGGAAGAATTGGATTCCGAAGGTAAAAATAACCCAGGAAGAAAAACAAAAATGCAAACAATTTACATTCATTTCCCAGTGTTCTTTCTTTGGATGTAGCTGCTTCTTCCATCATTGATCAATTGAAACTGAGTTAGATCTTCTCTTTGTCAAAGAAATCCACTTCCATCAGAATACATCCTCATACAGTATCATTGCTGAAGTATATAATGATCTCCTGGTCCTGCTCATTTCACTTAGCATCAGTTGATGTAAGTCTCTCCAGGCCTTTCTGAAATCATCCTGCTGGTCATTTCTTACAGAATAATAATATTCCATAACATTCATATACCACAATTTATCCAACCATTCTCCAATTGATGGGCATCCAGCAATCATCAAGTTTGAAAACTTTTAAATTGGTGAATTTGAACCCAGATATTCCTGTCTTCCAAGTTCAGTCTCCACCCATATGACCACATAGCCTTGGTTGTTGAAGAGAATATTCTTATCTAGGTAGGACCTGACCTAGATGGCCTAGATAACTCTTCCAAATGGAATTCCCTATTTGTGAAATCTCTCATAACATTCAACTATAAGGGTCATAGAATTTAAAGCTGAAAGAGACTTTGGGAACTATCTAGTCAAGGGTTTTTTAATATACACTATGTAAATTTGTTTTGTTTTGTTTTATATTTTTGTCATTGCATTTCAAGTGGTTTCCTTATAACCTAATGTATTTTTGGTACATAAAAATCATATTCTGAGAAGAGGTCCACAACACAGAAAAAGATTAAGAATTTCCTGGTAATCTACTCTTTTTATTTAACAAATAAAGCCAAGGAAGGAGGAAGGGGAGTGGGGAGGAGGGAGAGAAAGAGAAAGACAGAGAAAAGGAGAGAAAGAGAAAAGGAAGGAGAGAAGGTAGGAAGGAAAAAAAAAAGAATGAAGGTGGGACAGAGAGGGGGAAGAAAAAAAGGAGGAAGAGAGAGAATGAAGGGAGAAAGAAAAGGAAAAAGAGAAAGAAAAGAAGAGAAAGAGAAAGAAAAGGAAAAAGAGAAAGAAAAAAGGAGAGAAAATGAGAGAAGAAAAAGAGGGAAAGGAAGAATGAAGGGAGGAAGAGAGAAGAAAAGGAGGGAGAGAGGAAAAGAAAAAGAAGGGAGAAAGAAAAGGGAGGAAAGAAGAAGATGAGAAGGAAGGAAAGGAGGGAGAGAAAAGAAGAGAAAGAGAAAGAAAAGAAGAAAAGGAGGAACAGAGAAGGAAGGAGGGAAAAAGAGAAAGAAAGAAAGACAGAAGAGGAGAGAGAAGAGAAAGGGGGAAGGAGGAGAGAGTTGCCAGGTCACACCAACTACTAAGTAACAGAGCTCTGATGCAAATCCAAGTTTTAAGTCACACTCCCCTCCCCACCCCTTGCCTTACTCATCACGAACATTCTTCTTTCCTAGATATTTCCATAGCAGTCGTTCCGGCCACTTCCCATTAGATTGTGCTTCTCAAGAGCAGGTCTGGATCATATGTCTCTTTGAATCCCCCAGCTCAGTAACTTACACAACATGGACACTACGAAGAGAAAGCCAACTTTGGAGTCCCAAACCAGCAAACAAACATTTTGGTTAAAGTCCTCCCTCTGATGTGCTGGTTGTGTGATCATTCAGTCTTAATGTCCCTGGCCAAATGTCAAGTTGCCATGTGCTTCTCACATGGACTAAATGAATATTTGTTCCATCGGACTGAATTGTTTCCCTCTCGTCCACAGGGAGCAGATGGGCAATAGCCAGGGCCATGGTTGATCGTTTTTTGGAGGAGAGAAGGCAGGTGGGGGATGCTGCTACAAATAGCTACTGCTTCCTCCAAGCATCTTTCCTTCAAACCTGATCAATATCTAGCAGGTTGGGGAGTCTGGTATCCCCAAGACCACAAGCACTTTTTATTGAGGAACATGAGCACTGGGGAGCCTAACAACTCAATTCACTATTAACCTGTGTCAGGAGGATGCCGAGCTCCTACCCAAGATACCTTCCACTTTATCCCTTTCTAGCTTGCCTACTTACAACCCTGACAGTAAAGTAAACTGGGCTTCAAACCCAGGTGATAGAAAGAAGTCCGGGTTTGGAATCAGAGGACCTCAGTTTGATCATGAAATGAAACCTCATCCAGATTAAAATCCTGGCTTCCTGTCAACGCGTCCACCCGCAGGTTTAACCCAAATTTCCCCACAATTTGTTGGTGGGATGGGAAAGATTTGGTCAGCATCCTTTCCATGAAAACTCTTCATCTTCTCAGACATGAAAGCACTAATCATCTCCTTTTCCTCGGGATGGAATGAGGAGCGTTCCCTGGGAGAGAAACAATCCCTAAATATGGTTTGTTATTGATTGCCATCATATTGTGAGGCTGTTCGAAGGTCTACACCCCCCCCCCCCCCCCCCCTGCTCCTTATCCCTGCTTGCCTCAGACATCCTTGCACTGCAAAAAGGTATTAAAAGGCAAATAAACAGAATTCAGGCCCCGGATTGCTTCTTGCAGTCAGAGAAGAAAGACAGTGCTTTTAAATCTGTATTGACATCAAATAATGCACATATGCCCCAAGCAAGGATTTTTTTAATACTTTAGTATTTAAACAGGTTTTTGATCTGCCTGAGCATCTGTCTTTAGTATTACTCTTTGCTTCCTCCCTGGGACAGTTGGCAGACTTAAAAGGGCAATGTACCCTAGGTAACTTGATTATCTTCCCACCCTAAATATTGTAGACATCCTGGTTTGGAATTTGTCCAGTTCCTACTTACATACGGTAGTTTAATCAGAAACAAGGTGATTTCTTAGTTGTTTGAGACGGTAAACTTATTGGGATATTGGACGTTAAAATCTTACATAAACTCTTCTTTCCCCAGTTATTCCTAAGAGTAAGTATTAGAGCCAAAATGTCATATTCAAAAGGAACATGCCCAGAAAGGTAAGTGCTTGGACACACCCTGCAACATTTGTCAGTGGCCCCAGGGCCTGAGTGACTTTTACTCCTACAGTGACATTTCAGGCCAAGATTGGCTAATCATGACAGCCCAGCCAAAGCTGCACTGTGCCCACCCCCACCCATCCACCCCTTCATCTTGACCTTTCTTGCTGCTGGCTGACTTTCTTCTTCTGTTGACGGTCACTGGACTCTGCCATCTGGTCCAGGGCATGAGTGGAAATTTGTGGTTGGTGGTGGAGAAAGGGCAGGTTTCATTTGGAAGAAACTGGTTTGAGGATGGAAGGAACAAAGACTGGAAAAGTTAGCATCCCCACCCCTGCCAATATGTACACACACACACACACACACAACCTCCAGGTTTGGAATTCAATGCCTCCAGCATGTTCTGATTGATTTCTTAGCATTTCTGACCTCTGAAACTTTTGTGATTATGGAGCTCTGGATTTCCCTGAATTGAAGATCACAGGTAAACTGAATATTATTAAGCAATATATGTAATCTCAAATTCTTTGAAGCATCTGCTGCTATTTTAGGTGTCTAGCCTGTCTCGTTAGCAAACTGTAATTGTGAAGACTTTCCCAGCACTAAGTATTGGAAGAAATAAATTCTTCCAAAACAAAGAAAATGGTGATCTGTAGAGAAGAACATGGAACAAAAATCAAAAGATTATAGATTTAGGCTTGGAAGAGACTTAGAATCCATTTAGTCCTACTCTTATTTTAGAAATGAGGAAATTAAGTCCTAGGAAAGTTGAGTAAGATCAGGTTAAATAACTTGTCTAAGGTCACACAGATAATGAGTATCATGGTTAAAATTAGGGGAAAAGTAGGATTTACATGAAAAACTGGATGAAACAATAGATAGAGCGCTGGGCCTGGAGTTGGGGAAATCTGAATTTAGATATGCTAGCTGTGTGTCTCAGTTTCTTCATCTGTAAAATTATCTGAAGAAGGAAATAGCAAACCACTCCAGTATCTAGAAAATCCCAGATGAAGTCACAAATTATCAGACATAACTGAGTTATATTTATATTTTGCTTTAAGGTCAGCAAATATTATTTAATCTTTTCAACAACTTTCAGAAGGAGGCTATAAAGTTTAAGTGATCATTGCTCTATTCTCAGCCTCTAGATTGGAATTTAGGTCCATTGATAACAAATCCCATCCTTATTTTCTTTTACCATAATCATCTGAGACGGCCAGAAATAAGGGCAGGCACTTTAAATGTGTTGTTAATAATTACCAAATGAAATCAATGTAGAAACGATACAATAATGTCATCCCCCAAACAGAAGAGACTCAGAACAATTAAATAATTTGTCAAAGGCTAGATACCCAATAAGTAAGTAAGCAGCAGGCTCCAAATTCAGGTCTCCCTGGGCTTCAAATGCAGACATATTTCTACTTCTCGTTAGTTTTAAAGTTTCAGATGTTTGTCTCTGCCACCACTGGCACATGAGATTCAAGACCATTAATATTTATAAGAAAAGGCACTGCCTCCGATGATCTGGAATTTGTTCCACTGGGGAGGGAGTTCTATGACTAGAGTCTTAGAAAGACTTTTGTTCAAATCCTGTATTTTTTTACTTAGCTGTATCACCATAGGCAAATTGCTAGCCTCAGTTTCCTCATGTGTAAATTAGGAATAATACCTGTAATACCAACTTTCAGACTAAATTATCTCCTTTATAACTTTGATCATCATTCCTGATTCTGTCTTCACTGACAGAATCCTATGCCTGGAATTCTCTTGCTCCTCATTTCCATCTCTCGGATTTCCTGGCTTCCTTCAAGTCTCAGCTAAAGGTTCATTTATTGTAAGAAGCTTTTTTTAGTCGCTTTTAATCATGCCTTTCTTCTGAAACTACATCTAATTATATGTGTGTGTATATATATATACATGCATATATAAACACTATATGTATAACATATGCTGTATATAATACATAGTATATATAAATATATAATATATGTAAATGTTTTTGTTATAAAATATATATATTATAATATGGATATAATATAGATAGTCTTATTTATACATGTTTGCATATCATCTCCATTATATTATAAGATCCTTGAGATTTCAGGGATTGATTTTTAAAATTTTGTTTGTTTATTTTTTGCCCTTTTATATGTCATGAGCACTTAGCACAGTGCTTGGCACATAGTAGGTTCTTAATAAATGCCAGCTGACTGACTAGAATCAAACAGTTAGTTTGGTCTCTGTTACAAACGACAGCCCTTCAGATATTTGAAAATAGTCCCCCTCATCAACCCATCCGCTACCCCTTCCCATTTATTACATTAATTATTATATTTATAATTTGTTTCTATATTTAATCTTTGTTTCTACATTTAGTCTTGTGTATATGTCCAGTAGTGGGCTTGATAAGCCAAAGTGAACAACAGAGTCACTTTTCTTGCACGTGACTATCCGGAATGGTTGGATATATTCATCTTTCCACAGACAAGTTCATCAGTGTGCCTCCCTATCTACAGTTCCAGCAACATTGATTATTGTTTTGGGGGTAAGATGGGAGAGAAAATCCTCTCTCTCTGAAGCAAAACCTCGGAGTTTTTGATTTGCATTTCTCTATTAGTGATTTGGAAATAGACTCATATATACAATAGCCTTTAAGTGCCCTTCTAGCTATGTTGCCATTTTTCTTTCGAAAACTCTTGATTCATATCCATAGATCACTTGCCTATTTGGAAAATTGCTATCATTTACAAGAGAAAAGTGTTTTAAACTCTCTCTTCTGAATTTATTTCCAATTCAGCTTTTCCTCACTAGAATGGCACATTTTGAGGTTTTTTTCCTTATTTGCTGAAATCTAGGCAGATATTGAACAGTTTTATTCAAAAGTAAGAATGTCTCTGAATTGAATAAGGATAAAATTCTCCAAATTATTTTTGAACATATAAATTATCCAAGAGTCTTTTTATCAACCTTATGGCAGGACAGGATGGAGAAGGAAAATTGATCCCATTTCTTTTGTTCCTTGTCAGTGACTGTGTGAGAGATTTGGTGAGGAAGAAGGCTGAAACTAATCACTCCAATAAAGAATTTTGGATTACATGCAGATTTCAGCAATCCATATAATTCATGTCCTCCAAAGCTACAAATAATTGGAACAACTGAATAGCAATTGATGGCAATGAGAAGAGATGCCAAAATATTTGTGGCAGTCCTTTTTGTGTTAGCATAGAATGGGAAGCAAAGTGGATGCCCACTGACTGGAGACTGGGCAAGCAAGTATGGTACTCAATGTAATGGAATAGTACCATGCATTGAGAAATTACAAACACTATGATTACTTGGATGCAAGGAAAGACATACATGAACCAACGCAAAGTGAACTTAGCAGAATTAGGGAAACAGCATGTACAATGACAACAACAATGGAAAGAAAAGCAAATGGAATAATGCTACAAAAATTATAATGACCAAGGTTAGTCCCAATGAAAGGATATTAAAAAAATATTTTCCCAACTAGGACCATGGATGTGGAATGCTATATAGAACATTAAGTTTTTCAATATTTTAATTAGTTTTATTAAACTTTTTTCTTCTTCTTTCTAATAAGAAATGGCTCTTCAAGAAGTGTTTGAAGACAGAACTATTGAAAAATGTAGGTTTTGAAAAACAGATCCATGGAAATATATATATTTTTAAAAAGAGAGAAGACAGTATAGCACAGTGAGAAAAGTGGTGGTTGTGGTGGTGGGGATTGTTGTCCTTCATTCTTGAAGAGCACCAAAATGATATCAGTCTGTTAAAGTGGAATTACAGTGTCCAGCTGTAAATTGATCAGACCAATACAAGCTCAGAGTGCTCTGGCACAGGTTGGACACAGAAAGTACTTGTGAACATACGGACTGGCTTTTCTAATTTTGCACATCTTGTGTTTCTTTTGGGCTAATTCAGTTTTGCTTTGCTCATAACACAGCACCTTCTCTGATAAGAGCAGGCCATCCTGGAAGGTCCTGTGCCAGTGTCTCCCATGTCATACAATCAGTTCTAAAGTTCTTCAGAGAGACTTTGAGAGTTTCTTTGTATTGCTTTTTCTGACCACCACATGAGTGCTTGCCTTGTGTTAAGTTCTTCTTAAAATAGTCTTTTTGGCAAGCATACATTTGGCATTCAAACAATGTGACCAGACCCTCTGAAGTAGGGTTTGAGTACTTGGCTGTTTAGTTCAAGAAAGGACCTCAGTGTCTGATATCCGAGCCTGCTAGGTCATCTTCAGAATCTTCCTAAGACAATTCAAATGGAAGTGATTCAGTTTCCTGGTAGACTGCATACAACATACAACAATGAGATCAGCACAACAGCTCTGTAGACTTCAGTTTGGTAGTCAGTCTAATATATCTTCTCTCCTAGTTTCCTTTGTAATCTACCAAACACTGAGCTAACTCTGGCAATGTATGCTTAACCTTATTATCATTGTGTACAATCCTGGAAAGTATACTGCCAAGTTAAGTGAACTTATCCACAGCATTCAAATATTTCTCCATTTACTTTAACTGACAGTTTCACATAGGGATGATGTGGTGCTGGCTCATGAGTACCTGTGTTTTCTTGGCGTTACTGTTTTTTTAAAATTATTATTATTAAAGCTTTTTATTTTCAAAACATATACATGGATAATTTTCAACATTTACCCTTGAAAAACTTTTGTTCCAAATTTTTTCTCTCCTTTCCCTCACCCCTTCCTCTAGAAGGCAACTAATCTAATATATGTTAAACATGTGCGATTCTTCTATACAGATTTCTACAATTATCAAGTTGCACAAGAAAAATCAAATCAAAAAGGGAAAAAATGAGAAAGAAAACAAAATGCAAGCAAACAATAGCAAACAGAGTGAAAATACTATGTTGTAATCCACACTCAGTCCCCACAGTTTTCTCTCAGGCTTTCTTCATCACAAGACTATTGGAACTGGCCTGAATCATCTCATTGTTGAAAAGAGCCACGTACATCAAAGTTGATCATCATATAGTCTTCTGTTGCCATATACAGTGACGCTCACTTCATTTAACATCAGTTCATATAAGTCCCTCCAGGCCTCTCTGAAATCATCCTGCTGATCATTTCTTATGGAACAATAATATACCATAACATTCATATGCCATAACTTATTCAGCTATTCTCCAAATGATAGGCATCCACTCAGTTTCCAGGTTTTTTGCTACTACAAAAAAGGCTGCCATAAATATTTTTGCAAATGTGGCTCCTTTTCCCTCTTTTAAGATCTCTTTGGGATACAGGCTCAGTAGAGACTCTGCTGGATCAAATGGTATGCACAGTTTTATAGCCTTTTGGGGCATAATTCCAAATTGTTCTCCAGAATGGTTGGATCAGTTCACAACTCCACTAACAATATATTAGTATCCCAATTTTCCCACATCCCCTCCAACATTTGTCATTATCTTTTCCTGCCATCTTAGCCAATTTGAGAGATGTATAGTGATACCTCAGAGTTGTCTTAATTTGCATTTTTCTAATTAATAGTGATTTAGAGCACCTGTTCAAATAACTAGAAATGGTTTGAATTTCTTCATCTGAGAATTGTCTGTTCATATCCTTTGACCATTTATCAATTGGAGAATGGCTTGAATTCTTATAAATTTGAATCAATTCTCTATATATTTTAGAAATGAGGCCTTTATCAGAACCCTTGAATGTAAAATTTTTTCCCCAGTTTATTGCTTCTCTTCTAATGTTGTCTGCATTGGTTTTGTTTGTACAAAAACTTTTTAACTTAATATAATCAAAATTATCTATTCTGTATTCAATAATGTACTCCAGTTCTTCTTTGGAATTCCTTTCTTTTCCACAGGTCTAAGAGGTAAACTATCCTTTGTTCTTCTAATTTGCTTTTTTTTTTAAAGGTTTTGTATTTGTTTTCTTTATTATTATTATTATTATCATAACTTTTTATTGATAGAGCATATGACTGGATAATTTTTTACATTATCTCTTGCACTCGTTTCTATTCCGACTTTTCCCTTCCATCCCTTCACCTCCTCCCCTAGATAGCAGGCAGTCTTATACATGTTAAATATGTTATAGTATATCTTAGATACAACATATGTGTGCAGAACTGTACAGTTCTCTTGTTGCATAAGAAGAATTGGGTTCAGAAGGTAAAAATAACCTGGGAGGAAAAACAAAAATGCAAGTAGTCCACATTCATTTCCCAGTGTTCTCTGTGGGTAGCTGATTCTGTCCATTATTGATCAATTGGAACTGAATTCCTAATTTGCTTTTACTATCACTCTTTACATGTAAATCCTGAACCCATTTCAATCTTATCTTGATATAGGGTGTTAGGTGTGTGGGTCAATGTCTTGTTTCTGCCATATTAATTTCCAATTTTCCCAGCAGTTTTTGTCAAATAGTGAGTTCCTATCCCAAAAGCTGGGGTCTTTGGATTTGCCAAATACTAGATTATTATAGTCATTGACTATTTTGTCCTGTGAATCTCACCTTCCACTCATTGACTACTTTATTTCTTAGCCAGTACCAAATGGTTTTGATGACTGCTGCTTTATAATATAGTTTTAGGTCTAATACAGCTAGCTCAACTTCATTTGCATTTTTTTTCATGAATCCACTGAAATTTTTGACTTTTTGTTCTTCCAGATGAACTTTGTTATTATTTTTTCTAGCTCTTTAAAATAACTTTTTGGGAGTTTGATTGGTATGGCACTGAATAAGTAGATTAATTTAGGTAGTATTGTCATTTTGGTATTAATTGTTAAGCAAAATTAAAATAAACAGCAACAATCAATCCATAGTTTGTTGTGTCTCAGTTTCAAAGGCTACATTGAGTGCATAATCATCTGCAAACAAAAAATTATATATTAATACTCCCTTCACTTTAGTTTTGGCTTGTAGCTTTTTCAAGTTGAAGAATTTACCATCAGTGCGGTATCTGACCTTGATGCCAAGTTCATCTACATGGTGTTTGACAACATGGCTGAAAGCATTATGCTAAAAGTCATGAAAGCACGCACACAGCCTTGTTTTACTCCATTGGTGACTGGAAAAGTATAAGAGCTTTAGCCATTGTCCATGCCATTGTGAAATTCAAGGATGCCTTCATTGTCCATGTTTAAAAAGATAAAGGAAATAGATTGCCCTGTGAGAATCATGGGACTTAGTCATTGCTGGTAAGATTCTTGCCAGAGTCCTTTTTAATAGGCTGACCCTATACCTAGAAAAAGGTCATCTACCTGAGAGCCAGGTAGGGGCCAAGGAACAGTTGATACAGTGTTTATTGCCCGACAACTCCAAGAAAAATGCCAGGAGCAGAAAAGAGGTCTCTCTATAGCATTTGTGGACCAGACCAAGGTCTTTGATGCTGTCAGTCATGAGGGCTTATGGAAAATTATGTCAAAATATGGTTGCCCAGAGAAGTTCAACATCAATATCAGGATGACATACTTGCCCAGTATGGACACGAGCTTTTCCTGTCACCCGTGGAGTGAAACAAGGCTGTGCACTTGCTCCCAGGCTTTTTAGCATGATGTTTCCAGCCATGTTGTCAAACACTTTCACTGAGGACAAACATGGAATCAAACTCAGCTACCACACTGGTGGTAAGTTCTTCACCTTGAAAAGCCTACAAGCCAAAACCAAAGTGGAGGGAGTGTCGGTGCCTGATTTTTTGTTTGGAGATGATCGTGCACTCCATGCAGCCTCCAAAGCTGAGATACAAAAAATTATGGATCAATTCTCTGCTGCTTGTGCTAATTTTGGTCTAACAATTAACACCAAGAAAACACAGATCCTCCGTCAGCCAGCACCACCTTCCATATGTGGAACCATCAATTACAGCAAATGATGAAGTGTTGAATGCTGCTATAAGTTCTCTGACCCTGGTAATACACTTTCCAGGGATGTTCATGTTCCTAATGAGACCGACACATACATCACCAGGGCTAGCTCAGTGTTTGGGAGGCTCCAAAGGAAAGTGTGGGAGAGGAGAAGTATTAGACTGGCTACCAAACTGAAGGTCTGCAGTGCAATTACGGATATTGAGAATATGTGGAAGTGGGTGATTAGGAGGGTTATGAGGATGAATAGGGACAATATTATTCCTTCCAAGCATAGGAGGGTGGACATTAGATGTGATCGGTAGAGTAAGACTCCAGCAAGGGCTAACAGGAAAGCTATGGTTAGGTTTAGGTTAATAGGGAACATAAGGTATTCATGGGGTAGAACCATGATTTATTGAGTCAAAATCAATTATCTTAATTAGATTAAAAACCTATTCGGTTCACTCAAGACCTTTTGGGAATCATTCGTATGCCAGGCCGCCTGTGAGCAGGATGATGAGGGAATATGCTAGGGCAAGTATAGTGTTGGTAGTTGATAGTTGGAAGGCTCAGGGCAGTGACAGGAGGAGAGCGATTTCTAGGTCAAAAAGGAGGAATGTAATAGCAACTAGGAAGAATTTTATTGAGAATGGAAGATGGGCAGAGCCTAAAGGATCAAACCCACATTCGTAAAGGCTGGATTTTTCTAGGTATAGGTATAGTTGTGGCAATCAAAAAGCAATGAGGACTACGATGGTTGCTAAAGCAGAGTTGATTAGGAGGGTCATGATTAGGTTAATTATTTTTTTCTGGTTTTACCCAGAACTTAATGATTGGAAATTTCTAATTATACTAGAAAAATAGGAACCTCATCAGTAGATAGACACATGAAGGAATAGTCATACTAGTCTACAAAGTGTCAGTATCAGGCAGCTGCTTCGAAGCCAAAGTGGTGGATGGATGTGAAGTGATAGAAGAGCTGTCGAAGAAGACAAACAATTAGAAATAATGATCCGATGATTATGTTGAGCCGTAAATACCATCAGAGATAGTGAATGGTGCTTCATAGTATTCTATGGCTTGAAGGGCTGTGAAGTATAGGCCTAAGTGCTGACCTCATTGTTATATGTCTGTGAAACCTGGAGGATCAACACCATCCCAGGAAACTGAAGCGGTTCCATTTGAATTGTCTTAGGAGCCTCTGGGATCACCTGGCAGGAGAAGATGCCAGACACGGAGGTCTTTTCTTGAACTAAACTGCCAAGCATTCCAACTGTACACTTGTTCCTCCCCAAAAATAGAGAATTCACAAAGGGGAAGCGCTTGCAAGATGGTCACAAAAAGTGATATAAAGACACTCTCCGGGTTATTTCTTAAGAACTTTAGAATCGACTGTATGAAATGGGAGACACTAGCACAGTGTCCTGTCCGGCAGGACATCAACAGTGGGTCATCGAAGGGAACCAGGGCCGAGGAGGAGCAAAAGCTCTGTAAGACAGTGGTCTGTAAAGCCTACGGCTTGGGAACGGAATCGGAGAGACAGAGAGGCAACTCAAGCTTTAAGATGGTGAATGTCTCTGTTTAATGAATGAAGAGAGTTTAATTAAATAGGATTTCTGAGTGGGGGGTTACAATGAGAAGAATGTCGGACCATAGGTGTGGCGGAAATCCTAGAGTATACTGTTATGTAGATTTTGGGCGGAGATGACCGATTTCTTGGGACACACATTATCTAATCTCAGGAATTTAGGGTGTTTGCTGCTCTTCTTAGCTCTTTGTCTCCTGCGTCCAAGGACATGGCCTCTGGCAGTGTTCAAGGACATGGTCTTGAAGAGCATGGTCTCTGGCATATCCCCCTTTCCTTATTATTAAATAGGTGGGAGGCCTGTCTTAGGCTATGTGGCCGGCATCCACATTCAGTACCCAAGTAATCCGACCTTAGAAGGCCAGAGAAGGGCAGGACCCCTGTCTTAGGCTATGTGGGCGGCATCCGTCCCAGCACCCCAGCATCAAACTTCCGGGTGTGCTTCTGGAAAACGGGCCCACAATAATCCCGTCATTGGGTGTTCCTGCAGCCAGAGGGTATGATGATCCTGAAATATGGGGCCACAATAATCCCGTCATTGGCTCACCCACAGCTTATTTACTGAATGCAGGGGGGCAATACCTGAGACCAGACCTTGTATGGATATGAGGAGGAGGTGGGGCAAGAGTGCTTAAGGCAAAGTGAATAGGAGCTAAGAGTTCCCATTCTTTCAGGTATATTGAAAAAATATACCAGTTTCCCCAATGTTCTATCTCTACCTCCCCTTTTCAAATGACCATTCCTCATATAAATCCCAAGAGCAAATCAAAATCCCTATACATAACAGACTAATACAGTAGCATTTCCTTCAAAGCCCTCAAACATAACAGCAATAATTACACAGTTTTAACAAATCCATATCAAATCTTAAACACACAGTAATAGATGATCCAGGCAAGGTTTAACAGTCATCAACCATTCCCAAAGTCCCTCATATCAGTCCAAAGTACAGTCGATGCAGGGTCAAGTCCATGGTCTCATTTTTAAACTGCTGCTTCAGGCTATGAAATGGCAGGAGGCTCTCATTCCTTGCAGAGTGGGTGTGTCATGCTGGCAATCAAGGCTGATCAAAGCTGATCCAGGTTCCAGAACCAAGTCAATATCTGTAATTTGACCAAAATCTAAAACAAAAACACAAATCTAACACATAAAGATTGGATCAGTCTCAGATAGAAAGACTCAGTTCAGACTGTTACAAAACATGAGGAGGCCAAAATGGATTGGCCAGCAGTTTCCTATGTGATGAGACGAGTTTGCTTTACAGGCCAAGCAAACGGCTGCAGTCTTACAGACCCTGTTAATTGTCCACTTATCATGTAGAAACTTTAAAGGAACAAAACACAAATATCCAGTAACAGACAGTTGACTAGGCGAAATAGTTGCCCAAGCATTTAGGATACAATGATTACATATAACCAGACTGAAAATAGCAAAGCATGACATAATTGAATTGCATTAACAATTCTATTGACCATTGCTCTGATCAGAGAGATCAGTTACAGAAGGAAAAATTCAAGAACATAACTATAACATAACATAAGCAATTGAGTTTTAACAGCTTATCAATCAATTGTCCCATTAACTGTCACAGGGTGGAGCTTTAAAACTCCCAAATAGCATTAGCGAATTAACTCTAAGCCCAAAGACTCCAACAACAGATGTCATCAAATTTCGGATAAATCTTAAACAATTATTTATCATATCCTTATAAGTCATAACAGAAAGCAATTTTGTCTCAGTAAGTTCACAACTTAGAACAATTATCATATCTAGGTAGATGTTACATAAGTGAGCATTATACATACAAATCATTTTGCTTTTAAAATACCCAATACATAGAAAAATATCTCCAATTGCATATTGTCCATAACAAACATTTTCAAAAGGACAAAGGAAAAAACTATTATGTTCAGAGGCCCTTTAAATAACCTCAGGATGACCCAATACAATCAATTTAAACTTATACAAAAGACCCAATTCCACATAAAAGAATTCAAGAAGGTTTTTTTTAACATAGCAATCAAACTCTTAGAAATACTCAGACCAAAGTATGGATCACCTTTACGACCATATCTCTTAACCAAGAAAACCTTTATGAAGAAACATAGGCATATCCTTAAAAATCACACTTTGCTGCACTGCCGCAATCAGATAAGAAAAAAAAGCGGCAGGAACATACTCAGGGAGGTGAGGGGCGGAGAAGATTCCATATGGCCATCCTTCCCCCACTCCTGACCCCCTAGAAAAAACTTCCCTCAGGTTCCCCACTCAATTTTCTACATGGGGATCCTTTTCAAGATTTAGCCCATCAGTTTCCCAATATCAGGTTTCTTCCCAAATCCACCCATTTCCAACTTTCTCTTTCCCCCTTTTTCTCACAGGCTGCTGCAGTCAGCCAGAGACAGAGAGAGAGAGAGAAAGATTTTTCAAACTTCTTGATATTTTCTAAGCCTGCAACACAGAGGCTGAATCCTTATCTCTTACAAGCTTATTTTAACTTTTAACACAGACACACACAAACAAACATGGAGCTCCAATTTACTATGTACAGTTGCAACGTTGTTTTCCAAACAACAACATAACAGACAAACCACACAGAACATGGAACATATATGACAGACTACAGTTATACAGATTCCATGACATTCAAGATTTTTTTTTTTTTTTTTTTTTTTTTTTTTTAAACATGAGAACAACAATTTTCTCAATCGTTGACACCCTGTCTGTTTCAGGAGCTGTTCAGTGAATTTGAGTGGTTCGATCTTCTCTTCAGGTTCCAAGGTGTCTTGGTCTCGTAACTGATGATAAAAGATGTGTCTTTTTGTGATCGCAGAATCTACTTGATATTTAACGAAAGTGGTTAGTTTATTAAAGGCCCAAGGGCCAAAAGAAAGGAGGAGGAGTCCCACAAGAGGGCCGAGAATACTAGGGAGAAGAGTGGATAGCAAGGGGGAAGTGGAGAACCAGTTCTTATACCAGGATTCATTTTTTTCTCTTTCCTGTTTTCTTTTTTCCAGACTGTCCCTAACTTTTTGTAGGCTGTTTTCAACAAGGCCAAGTTTATCTGAATAAAAGCAGCATTCCTCCTTGAGGGCTGCACAAAGACCTCCTTGTTGTAAGAAGAGAAGGTCTAAGCCTCGTCTGTTTTGCAGGACGACTTCAGCTAAGGATGCTACTGAGTCTTTAAGGTGTTTAGGTCCTGCTTGCAATTTCTGTAAATCCTTATCTATAGCAGCGCTCAATTGGGAATATTGTTTGTCATTTTGTATGAGGGAGGCTATACCCGTCCCCGTTCCTACCGCTCCTAGGCCAAGGAGGACAGTCAGGGTTAATGCAGTAAGGGGTTCCCTCCTGGTCCTGAAATTGCCAGTACTTTTTCTTTCCCAGATATCAAGGAAATCATCGGCCTGGTGTATATTAATATGAGGGAAGAGAAAGACAGAAACGCAGTAATCGCGTTTTTTGATAAAAGATCGGGCATCCAGAAATGTAGTAAGGCCAGCAGAGCAGGCAAAATAAGAGCCGTCAGGAGCGGCCACATATTGCCACATCAGGTTGACAGGTATGGTGTGGTTGCAAACGCCTTCAAGCTGTTTGGGAGGAAGCATGTTGGGTCCTAGGAGACAAATTCCAATGAATTGATCAAACTGTTCTGTTAGCCCAGTGGGGTCTTCTATCAAGGACCTCATTTCCTTCTTAAAGGCCCTGACTTCTGTGGTGCTCAGGGGAGCGTTCACAAATCCTATACCTCCTTGGGCCGAAGGAACCTCTCTTAAGGGATATAATTTAGGACTTGGGGTTTTAGTTCCCGGCAAAGGATAATTTCGGATATCTCTTTGAATTTGATCTAATTCCTTCCTTAAAGAGGAGAATGACTTTTTTGGAGTCCAGGTGGGGTCAATCGAATTAAATCCTCCCATGCCCTGAGGGGCCCCGGAGGAGCTGATGGGATTAAGTCCTCACCTTCCCTTTCCTAAAACCATGGCTTCTTCTGGGGGTGGGGATAAGTATGGAGGACTGAGAGATAACAATGGGTCCCATTGCTGGGTCTTTAAAGTTTCCTCCTTCGTGTCCTTTACACTTGGACTCTTACTCAACATTATAGAAGCCCCGGAAAGCCATAGTCCTGCATATAGAACCTCCTCTGGATTAACAGGTTCTTTGTTATTAACACACAAATTCAGTATTTGGCACACCCAATCTTCAAGGGAGCCAAATTTAGGCCAAATAGTGCCTCCACCAATGTCTTTGTCACCCCAGACAAAGCAGCAATACCTTATCATCTTTTTCTTGCTTTTTCCTTTATATTTTGGCAGTTTGTTCCAATTACTTAATTTGTTTCCCAAGGGACTATCTACCGGTATTCTCTGATCATTTTTCTCATTTCTCTCCGCGAGGGCTGGCTGGGACTGGGCCACACCCATTGAATTTGGACAGATTCTAAATTCCAAAAACACCCAAACACGCCAATTGTCGCCAATTGACTCCAGTCACCCTAGAAGGCCTAGCCAAGCCTACCTGTCCAGAGACCTAGAGTTTAAGACTCAGGGCCTCACAGCATCCTATGAGCGACAAATCCCCCCAAGACTGCAAGGGTTTCCCAGCGAGGTCAAATTAGCCCGGGCATTTGAGCCGCAAGTCAGGGGCCTAGCCCTGCCTTCCATCAACATACAGTGTAAAAGGCCGGTCATCTTTCTCAAAAGGCAAGGTGGGAGTGGCCCCAAGTACTTGGGCGAAGTAAACCTTTAGATAAAGAAACTCTAGCCCCAGGAAAAAGCTTAGCAACAATCATAGTGTGGCCACAAATTAAAATAGTTATTTAAGGCAGTTCTACTTCTGGTCTATGCAATCACACCTGAACTCAAAACTCCCAGCAAATATTAGCTGCAGTCCCAAAGGATTTTATCTTCTACATCAGTTATCATTAATCTAGGACTTCAGATAAAATCTAGTTCAAGAATCACAGTAAAGGGTTTACAGCTTATACAACTATCTTTCTTATCTAAGTAGACAGTTTTAAATTTAACATTACACAGATCTTAAAGTTCACAAGTAACTGAACCAAATTTCATATAACTTATAATTCTTATAATTGCCCAACAGAGATGACAAAATTTAAGGCATAACTCAGTTACAAATTGCCCAATACCTCTAGAAAACACACCAAGTAGGAAGGTAAACTATCCCATCTTAGTCCCTCAGCATCTCGAAGAATGAGGGGAAACAGGGAACAAGTCTAGAGAACATAGAAAAGCACAAGGGAAAGACAGACTTCTTTCCTAAAGGTATTCACCGAATTCTTAAATGGCTTCAGTTTCTCTCATTTACTCATTTCTTGCTGCAGTCAAGGAATGAGGGGAGAAAGGAAATAAAAAGCCATCTTTTAAAGAATTTAATTTGCCTTGACCTAAAATTTCATTCCCAGCCATCATTCCAAAGGTCTTTCTTGAAGCTGCAACCTGGCCAGGGTTGGAGCCCAGGAAAAAATCCTTTGTTGGTAGGGACATAGAACGCCAATCCAGAAAAGAATAGAACCAGAACCGAGTGTACTAAGAGCAAAAGGTCTTAGGACTAAGAAAAGTAGGAGCAAAAGAGTTCCCACCTGTAGGGTTAGGTAGGAAAGTGTGAGACAAACAGACCTAGCCTGGTTTACCTAGGTTATCTCTCCACAAGCAGCTAAAAAAGTTTTAAGTAGTGCCCTGAGGCTAAGAAAAAAACCCAAGAGCAGTTTAAAATCCCGTCTTTGTAGACAGCCTTGATGACCAAATCAGGGAAACTGAGTCCCGTTTAAATGTATAGGACGAGCACACGTCCCGAGGGCTAGAAGCTGCGGCTTTAAGAGCCAGGTAAAGGTCTGGAAGGGGCACGGCCCACTTGTCCAAATTGCTAGCAAATTTCTATTTTAAAAGTTGGTGACAACCTTTCCGGAGATTTGAGAAGATTTAGATTGAGTCCCCAATCTCCCCACTGTACAGTAACCCCAAGGAGGGGGCAGGATAGAAGCATTTAAACGGCAGGTTGCCAAGCCACATGGGAGAGGTCCGAAACAGGCCTCGAGTTCTACACTCCCCACTCCATGTAAGAAGGGGGAGGAGAGGCCAGAACGAGGGTGGGGGAGGAAGAGATGCCATCTTACCCAGCGCAGTGCGTCTTGAATGGCGAGGGCTCCTCTGGCGATTCCACGCTGGAACTTGAAGGCAGGGCAGCTCATCTAAGTCCCCAAATCTTACTGGGAGAGCAAAACCTGAAGGGAAGACTGCTTACCCCTGTCCAGGGAGTAGCTGCCGTGGGCAGAGACATTCTCTAAACTCACCCCAATTCAGTGACCTTTCTCCTCGTGGCTACAGCCTGACCATTAGAGACTCCATTGCACTTAACAGTGGCGTGGGAGAAGGGCTCAAACACAGCTCCTCTTACGTTTCTCCGGCTATCTCCCCAAAAGAGAGCAAAGAGAGCGCTGGCCTGGGACCCCCGAGAAGGGTAAGGTCCCCAGAACGGCCACATGACCACTCTTTGGTCTGGGGTGGTGTTAAAGAGACACTTCCTGTGTCTCAACAGTTCCTGCTGGAGAGCAGGACTATCTGGTGACAGGAAAAAAAGATTAGAAATGCATTGAGATGCAAAGGAAGGGCCTTTCTCTTTCTAAAGGATTTGGTCAGTGGGAGTTTCTTCAAGCAAAGCATCTGCTCCAGGAAAAGACTTTAGAGAAGCCTTTTCACCTGAAATGGAAGTAGGGTGAGACGGAACACAGATATTCTCCCCACTACCTTTAGAGATAGAGTGAGACCAAAGAAAGAACGCAGATTCTTCCCGGAAGAATACTGCTTGAACAGCTCAAAACCCAGATTGGTTCTGAGTGTGCCCCGAAAAGGTCAGGGTCCAGTTTGATCGCCAAATTATCTAGCTTCCGGTGTTTGTTGAGGTCTAGCTTTGGGGTACCTAAATGAAATTAGGGTTAAGGTCTAGTGGCAGGTTTGGGGTATTTCAAGCGAAAAGGATCTATGGACGGCGCAACATATTTTCTTTGGAAAGGGGCCACTGGTCAAACCAGACTGGAGTGTTTTGATCTTATCCGCCTGCAGGCTGGGTGGACCAGTGGCCCTTATAAAAAATGGTTCTGAAAACCAAGGCCAGCACGGCCAGGGTACGGCTGTACTTGTAAAGGCTGATTGATACCTTGGTTATTTTTCCCTAATCCTAGTTGAGGGAGAAAACCCTGGCTTAGCATTTGTCTTGTGACTACAAAATTGGGGCTGTACATAATAATACCCATTTGTGAGAGAATATCTCTTCCCCATAGGTTAATAGGTAGATTAGGAACTATGTAAGGGCGGACAGTGCCCGTATTTCCCTCAGCGTCTTCCCAAGTTATCTGAGGACCCGGGGGTAATTGCCGAACCTTGCCGTTGTTAGAGGCTCCTTCAATGACTTCATTAATTAATGCCCAGAGGGGGAAAACATTTACAACTGGCCCTTCTCGTTTTAGGTCTCGGCCAACCTTCTGCCATTTCCCGGGGTGTATTTCAGGGCCATTTACAATAAACCAAGGACGGACCTTATCTATGTATATAAAGAATTTTATAAGGTCCTTCTTTTTTACTTTTATGCCTCTTTCCTTAAGATTTCCTTTAAGATCTTTAAGGAATATTTGTTCTTTAGATAAATACGATTCCATAGTACCGACAATCGCGAAAACTTACCTCTACCCTTACGGGGTTCCGTAGAGACCGTGAGTTCTCTCGCGGAATGCTCGGGAGCGATGTCGGGCCGAGGTCCACTTAGAGGCCCACGTTGGGCGCCAATTGTCCTGTCCGGCAGGACATCAACAGTGGGTCATCGAAGGAACCAGGGCCGAGGAGGAGCAAAAGCTCTGTAAGACAGTGGTCTGTAAAGCCTACGGCTTGGGAACGGAATCGGAGAGACAGAGAGGCAACTCAAGCTTTAAGATGGTGAATGTCTCTGTTTAATGAATGAAGAGAGTTTAATTAAATAGGATTTCTGAGTGGGGGGTTACAATGAGAAGAATGTCGGACCATAGGTGTGGCGGAAATCCTAGAGTATACTGTTATGTAGATTTTGGGCGGAGATGACCGATTTCTTGGGACACACATTATCTAATCTCAGGAATTTAGGGTGTTTGCTGCTCTTCTTAGCTCTTTGTCTCCTGCGTCCAAGGACATGGCCTCTGGCAGTGTTCAAGGACATGGTCTTGAAGAGCATGGTCTCTGGCAGCACAGGACCACTCAGCATGGCAAGCCCTCATCAAAGAAAGTGCTCTGCTCTATGAGCAAAGCAGAACTGAATTAGCCCAAAGAGAAAGCAAAATACACAAAATTAGAGAGTCCACCCCAAATGTTCTTATGGACTATTCATGTGCAACCTGTGGCAGACCATTCCAAGTTCATATTGACCCAACCAGCCACAGTCAGACACATTGTAACTTGATTCTAACATAGTGATGTCATTTTGGTCCTTTTTGAAAACAAAGAACAACAAAAACAACAATAAATGTAAAGGGAATAAATTATCCTGTGACAATCACAAAGGAGTGGCTTTCTTAGCACTGGTAAGATTCTTGTCAATGTCCTCCCTAATAGGCTGAACCTAGAAAAAGTTCATCTACCTAAGAGCCAGTGTGGCTTGAAAAGCTGCCAGGGAACAGTCAATATAGTATTTGCTACTCAATTCTAGGAGAAATCCCAGGAGCGGAACAGAGATCTCTACATAACATTTATAGATCTGACTGATGCCTTTGATAACTGTTAGTTGCAAGGACTTATGGAAAACTATATCAAAATTTGATTGCCCAGAAAAGCTCCTCAGGATTGTACATCAATTTCAAGTGGAAAGAATAATTAAGATCCCTCAGTTCAGATCCAGATTCTGCCATTTGTGATCTGTATAAGTTTCAGTAAATCACTGAACTTCTCTGGGCTTTATTTTCATCATCTGTAAAATCAGTTAGACTCAAACGATTTCTAAGGTTTTTGCCAGCTATGAATCTGAACTGGTCTTCATATGGCATGGTTCAAAGCCCTTCACCATGCTGTTTATCTTCCTCTGTATATTTTCTACCTTATCCCTATCAATATCTCTCCTAAACTATGTCACCCAAAACTAATTACAGAACTTTAGATTTAGATTAACCAAGGCAAGGTATATTTCAATTTTCTGCAAACTATGTCTCTCTTAATGAAATAGGATATTATATTAGCCTTTTTTTTAGGTGCCATATCATACTATGTGGTGTTTTTCTTCTTTAAATATAATATAATCGTTCTCTGTGGGAGCAGGTTTCTCAGGGAGGTTTTCTGGAGGCAGCCTTAGTTTCAGTTTAGTTTTGGGTTTAGTCACCCAAATGCAGCCAGGTGCTAAAAGTTCAAATCTTTTATTGTGTCCTTCAATATAACCCAGTTAGTTTTCTTAGAGGCCTCTCTCTCTCTCCTTGGTTCTAAGAGATCTTGCAGCTTTATCCTTTGTTTCTGTTTTCTTCAGCCTCCACCCAGCACAAAGGTGGAAGATGGAATGAATCTCTCTTGCCTCCAAGAGAGGGCTTCTGGCTCTGAACTGACTTGATGCTCTCCTCTCAATCTTTTCAGCTGAACTCCCGACTGAGCCTCTGTCTGCTTCATATATATATATTTCTCCTCTGAGAGAGTGGGATTATGGGATCTGAGAGTGGGATTATGGGTTTCCTCCCAGAGTGCTCTCTGGCCCTAAGAGTTTCTTGCTTATATGAGCTCTCTAAAGATGTGAACACAAGCATTGTTTCTCAGTTCCACTTAGTACCTTGTTTCTTCTGGCCCATAACATCTCCTCGTAAGATCAAATCAATCATACTGAACCATGCTAAAAATTAGATAATTATTGTCTCTATCAACTCTAATGACTTAACAGTTTGTAAGGATTCCAACAATACTATTCACTCATATTGAGTTTGCCACCCACTAAAACACCCTGATTATTTTCAGACAAATTGCTATCCAACTATGCCTTTCCCATCTTGTACTTATGAGAATTTTCTTTAATCCAAGTATGACATATGTATCTCTACTCCATTTCATCTGATTAGATTCAGCCCAATGCTTTAGTCTATCAAGATTATTTTGATTCTTAACTCTCTTTCTTCAAAGAGACTAGTTCTTCTTCCCAGCTATGGAGTCATCAGCAAATCTGATAAGTCTATCATCTAATTTTTTATTTAGGTCATTGACAAAAGGGTTGAGCAGAATAGGGCTACATGGATTGCTAGAGTATTCTGCTATAGATTTCTTACCAACTTGGTATGGACCTATTAACTGCTATTCTTTGAGTTTAATCTTTTAGCCAGATATTAATCCTTTTAACTACAGAGCAATCTAATCCAATATCCATAAAATAGCATGAAAATACTTTGTCAGATGCTTAATTAAAATCCAGTATAGTCACACAAACAATATTTTTCCTATCATTTACTATAATAAGCCTATCAAAAACATAAATTAATAGAGACAAATACAAAGTTCTACCACTGAGTTAAAAAAAAAAATCAAGTCAACAAGCATTTATTAAATTTCTACAGGCAGTGTGGTAAGCACTGGAGATACAATGAAGGGCAAAAACTGTCCTTGTTCTCCCGAAGTGTATAATCTTAAGGCAGATAACATGCAAACAAGATAAATTGGACATAATCTAAAAAGGGAAAGCAACAGCATTCAGGGTATCAGGAAAAGCTCCCTTAAAGGGTAAAATTTTAACTAGGGCTTGAATGAAGCCTAGTGATGATGATAAGGAGGGAGGTAATTCCAGGCATAGAGGACAGGTTGTAAGAATATTTAAAGCCAGAAGATAGTGTGTCTTCTGTATAGAACAGCAGGTAGATCTGTGTTTGTGCAAGGAGATAGAGCTAGCTAACCATTTAAGTGCAGAAGATCTGAAGATTTTACAAGCCTCATTATGAGTTCATAATATGCCACGACAACGAAAGCTACTAACTTTGGCTGCGTTGAGGGTCGGAGCATATAAAATGAGAGCCATGATATTCCTGAAGAGTTACACCCTCCACGGACAGAGCACAAGTGGAAGAATGAGTTACGTTATAGACAACACATTGATGACATTGGATATTGGATGCAGCAAAGTGTGTCTAGAGAAAGACATCTAAGCCAAACTATGTTACATGGAAGAGAGATCAGTTTTGTTCCATCTTTAGGAGTGAATGAATGCTGGAAGTTGTTTCAATATGTTAAACATAAAAGATTCAAGAGACATAATTTCTATGTAATTATTTTATTAATACTAGCAATGATTTTTTTCTCAATAGTATTTTATTTTTCCAAATACATAGAAAGATAGTTTCCAACATTTATTTTTGAAAGCCTTTTTTGTTCCAAATTTGTCTCCTTCTCTCCCTTCCCTCCTCCCTCCCCAAGACAGCAAGAAATCTAATGTAGGTTAAATATATGCAATTCTTTTATATTTATTATGCTGCTAAAGAAAAATCAGAACAAAAGTGGGGTGGGGGGAGACCACAAGAAAGAAAAAGCAAAAAAAAGGTGAAAATTCTTCAATCCTCATTCAGTCTCCATAGTTTTCTCTCTGGGTGTGGATGACATTTTCTATCCCAAGTCTATTAGAATTGTCTTGGATCACCGAATTGCTGAGAAGACAGGTCCATCATAGTTGATCATCTCATAATCTTGCTGTTACTGTGTACAATGTTCTTTTCTCCTGGTTCTGTTCACTTCACTCCCATGCTAGCAATAATTAATAAAAGGAGTCCGCTCAGTGCTTATATGCCCTTGGAAGAGTGGGTGTTCCTCAGGGTGGCAATCTGATTGGTTAACAAGTAATTCAAGGAAATGAGTATTCAAATGACAGGGGCACCCATTCAAATGAGGAGTTGGGAGACCTGACCTTGACTCCTCCAAACCACCCCCAGCTTTGGACAATCTAATCAAAGCATTTCACCCCACCCAAACCTGAATTAGAACACTTTCTCATTATCAGTAATGTCTTTCATTTGCCAGCTTGCGCTAATAGAGCAAAGCTTATACTGTGGTTCAGAACCTTATGTGGGGCATTATTATCAGTAAATCAAGATCATTATTAACAGTAAATGATTGATTTGTATGTTTATATATCCGGGGTCTTGTAAAAAATTCTCTTAAGAAGGGCGATGAAGGGAAAAAGTTTAAGAAACCTTGCAGTAGAGAATAAGATTTCAGAAAGGAATAAATTCCATTTCTCCTCTATTATTAATTAGTTATTTAATACTCATTTCTCTCAAATATATGGAAAAACCTAATTATTTGAGACATACATGAATAGAATGGGCTCTAAATAGAGACTCGAAAATCATTTCTCCAGGATATTATAGGGAAGATTTTTTTCTGTGTTAGGTGGATGACCTTTCCAGCTAAAACATTCTGTAATTCTGTAATTAGAAATTTTACATGATTGTACAGCCTTCTCCTCTACTCCTTTGTCTTATCTTTTCATCCTTTAATTGCACCACATCAGTGTGGAAGACATTGCTTATATTATTTTGTGTTCCAAAATCTTTTATATACAGTTCTTTTTATATCTTCAAATATTTAATAAATGCTTTTTCATTCATTCATTTTTTTTTCATGCATGATTCCTGAAGCTCAAAATATGATTCACAGGTAGTCATTATAAGTATTTGGAGTTTCCTTGCCCTTCTCCCTCTGCTGGAATTTTATAGAGGTCAAATCCCTTCTTTTTCACTTTGTCCCAGCCCCAGGAAGCCCTAGGATGGAATCAGAGAAGAATGGAACTGGAAAGACGATAGAGGAGGAGAAAATCTTCAATTATTTTGTTATTCCCTTATTCCCACCTGCTCTTCCAAATATGATTGTCAATTCTCCTAGCATTAGCCTCCTTAGAAATGTTTTCAGCTTGCCTCCATTATGCTTCCTTCACTCATAAATGACCAGAGCCACTAACCTACCCAGTTTCTGTGACATAATGCTCAGAGCAGCTATTTTTTTTTGTATTCCTCTGAGAAATGAGATAATTATACTTTTATTCTTATAGTACCTGTGTGCGAAACTAGCTTTTCACTACTAGCTGGAATAGAATTTAGTCTTTACTCTCAAATACTTTCAATTCAATTTCACAATTATTTATTAATTGTCTACTACATGCTGTGTTGTACTAAGCTCTGGGGAAACAAAGTCAATGAAACAGTTGCCTTCCATAAAATAATTTAAATTGAGTGTGTAAAAGGAAGATGACAGATAAGCCCAATCCTTAAGGATGGAGTACTCAGTATGTACTATCCCCAGATGTTCTGGAGCTGTTCATAGTTTGCTTACCATGATGAAGATATGAACAATTGATTGGTTACCAAACCAGAAGTAGGGGCATTAAAAGGCACTGGTCAGCTGGGGCCTTCCTCTTGGTCTTTTTCCTGCTTGGCTTTATGTGGCAATGGGGTAAGGCAGGAAGTCTCAGATTCTCCCCATCTGAAGCTGACCTCTGGTTTATGAATAGTCTCTTTGTGTTTATTCCTTTCTTTTCTTCTTACCTATTTAGATGAAATAGATTGGAAATGGCTGTGACTTTGGGAACTTCAAAAAGTCAACAGAGTGAGGTTACTAGAGTCCAAAAGGTGGATTCCATAGTAGGATTTGCTGGAAGCCAGGGGGTAAGGAGTAAAGTCTTCCCCCCGCTTTTTTTTTGGGGGGGGGTGGGGAGGGAGGAAGGGATGGGGAGGAGGAAAGGGAAGAGGCAATCTGTATTAAATGACTTGTCCAGGGTCACACAGCTAGTAAATGTCTGAGAGTAGATTTGAACTTGGATTTTCCTTACTCCAGGAATGGTGTTCCATCCATTGTACTACCTAGCTTCTCCAAGTGAAGTCTTTTAAAAAAATTTTATGGAATAAAACAAAATAATTTAATAACATTATAATATACAAAGCAAACAAAGGTGAAAATGCTTCAATCCACATTCAGTCTCCATAGTTGTCTCTCTGGATGTGGATGGCATTTTCCATCTCAAATCTATATTGTCTTGGATCACTGCATTGCCGAGAAGAGCCAAGTCCATCACAGTTGATCATCTCATAATCTTGCTCTTATTGTGTACAATGTTCTCCCGGTTCTGCTCACTTCACTCCCATACTAGCAATAATTAATAAAAAGAGTCGATGACACTCTCAGATGCCAAACACCCCTCGTGGAATCTGCTAAGTGCTTATATGCCCTTGGAAGAGTGGGTGTTCCTCAGGGTGGCAATCTGGTTGGTTAAAAAGTAAGTGAAGGAAATGAGTATTAAATGACAGGGGTACCAGTTCAAATGAGGAGCTACATCTACATGAAACTGCAAATCTACCATACACAACTTACTATTTCTT
This sequence comes from Antechinus flavipes, assembly GCF_016432865.1. Taxonomy (NCBI): domain Eukaryota; kingdom Metazoa; phylum Chordata; class Mammalia; order Dasyuromorphia; family Dasyuridae; genus Antechinus; species Antechinus flavipes. The sequence goes on along the minus strand of NC_067401.1, from coordinate 484,993,913 downwards.
TCAAATACACAGTAAAATTATCATGTAAATTTCTTTTTTCTTTTCAACTCCCCCATATGGCTACTATTACACATAAAGAGGTATGTGTGGTGTGTGTGTCTATATATGTAGTTTGAATGCAAAAACTGTCTTTCCTCATATGTCCATAGTTAATGTAGGTATTTATAATAGTGAAAATAACTTATTCACTCAGAGTCATTCTTTTTTTATTAGTTATTTTTTATTAAACCGTCTTAATTTTCAAAACATATTCATGGATAATTTTTCAACATTAACCCTTGCAAAACCTTGTATTCCAGTTCCCCCCCTTCTTTCCTCCCACCCCCTTTACTAGATGGCAAGTAATCCAATATATATTAAACATGGTAGAAATATATGTGAAATCCAATATATGCATAAATATTTATACAATTATCTTTCTGCCCAAGAAAAATCATATCAAAAAGAAAAAATGAGAAAGAAAATAAAATGCAAACAAACAATAACAAAAAGAGCGAAAATGCTATGTTGTGATCTACACTCAGTTCCCCCAGTCCTCCCTCTAGGTGTAAATGGCTTTGTCACAAGATCATTGGAACTGGCCTAAATCATCGCATTGTTGAAGAGAGCCACGCCCTTCAGAACTGATCATCACATAATCTTGTTACTGTGTACAATGATCTCCTGGTTCTGCTCTTTTAACTTAGCATCAGTTCATGTAAGTCTCTCCAGGTCTTTCTGAACAATATTAATTGTTTCTTTTAGAACAATAATATTCCATAACATTTATATACTGTAACTTATTCAGCCATTCTCCAACTGATGGGCATACTCAGTCATTCTTTTTTTTTTTTTTTTTTTGGGGGGGGGGGCTGAGGCAATTGGGGTTAAGTGACTTGCCCAGGGTCACACAGCCAGGAAATGTTAAGTATCTGAGACCAAATTTGAACTCAGTTCCTCCTGACTTTAGGGCTGGTGCTCTATCCCTGTGCCACTTAGTTGCCCCTCAGAGTCATTCTTAAAACAATATTGCTGTTACTCTGTACAGTGTTCTCTTGGTTCTAAATCAAATTTTCTAAAATCATTGAATTCATTTCTTATGACACAGTAGTATTCCATCACAATCATGTACTATAACTTGTTCAGCCATTCCCCAATTGATGGGCATCCCTGCAGTTTCCACTTCTTTGTCAACATAAAGAGAACTACTATAAATAGTTTAGAACATATAGGTTCTTTTCCTTTTTCCCTCATTATCTTTGGAAATAGATCAAGGAGTTGTATTACTGGGTCAAAGGGTATAAGTAGGCTAGTAACCTTTTGGGTATAGTTCCAGATTTATTTCCAAAATGATTGGATCATTTCACAATTCCACCAACAGTGAATTAGTGTTCTGATTTTTCCACATTCCCTTCAACATTTGTTACTCTCTTCTTCTATCATAATATGTATAAAAGTGTAAAATAACCAGATATAAAATGATATCTCAAGGTTGTTTTAATTTGCATTTCTCTAATCAACAATGATTTAGAGAATTTTTTTTAATATGGCTATAAATTGTTTTAATTTCATCAGAAAAATGCCTGTATTTGAATATTTATCAATTGGGGAATGACTCATATTTTTATAGATTTGACAGAGTTCTTTATTATATTTTAGATATGTCATTTTTTTCTGATAAACTATTTATAAATTTCTTCCTCATTTTTCCATTTTCCTTCCGATCTTGCTACATTTCTTTTATTCACACAAAACCTTTTTAATGTAATTGAAATTATCCATTTTATGTCTAACTTTGCTCTCTTTTTCTTATTTATTCATATATTATCTACATATCTACACATAAGTCTGAGAAGTAACATGTTCCTTATTCTTCTCATTTCCTTGCAAAATCTCTCTTTATAACTAAGTCATGTATCCATTTTGACCTTATCTTGATAAATAGTGTAAGATTTTGGTACATGACTAGTTTCTGCCATACCGTTTTCTAGTTTCTCCAACAATTTTTCCCAAATAATGAATTCTTATCCCAAAACCTAATCTTCATACTTGTCAAATACAAATTATACCAACTGATATCTTAAATGACCTGCCCAACCCAGTCTAGCGGTAGCAGAGATGCAGATTCATCATTCAACAACCATTCCACATTTGGAAGTGAACTTGGTTGGAGCAAATACTCTGAAGAAACTGGGTTGTCAAAATCCACTCTTTCCAGGAAGTGAGAGGAAATAGGTTTACATCTTCATTGTGAATATCTCTTTGTAACAGCTAATTGATGCCAATTGGTTTTATGGAAGTGGAGTGCTAATTAATGGCTGCTAACAATGATGGCTACACACACACACACACACACACACACACACAGCCCAGGAATGAGGGATCAATCCAATATCATTCAAGAAAAATACCAGATTTCAGAAGAGTCTGGAAAGACATATATGAACTGATGTAAATGAAGTGAGCAGAACCAAGAGAACATTGTATACAATAACAAGATTATGTGATGATCAACTCTGAGGGACTTGGTTCTCTTCAACAATGAGGAGATTCAAGGAAATTCCAATAGTCTTGGGATGGAAAGTGCCATCTGCATCCAGAGACAGAACTATAAAGAATAAATGTGGATCAAAGCATAGTATGTTCACCTTTCTTTGGTTGTTATTTTTTATTTGTTTGGATTTTTTTTTCTTTTCTCGTGTTTTTTTCCCTTTTGATCTGATTTCTTTTCTTTTTTCTTTTTTCTTTTTTTTTTTTGCACAGCATGACTAATATGGAAATATGCTTAGAAGAATTATACATATTCAACCTTTATCAGATTGTTTGCTATGTTAGGGAGGAGAGGGAATAGAAAGAGAAAAAAAAAATTGGAACGCAAGGTTTTGAAAGGTTAATGTTGAAAACTATCTGTGCATGTATTTAGAAAAATAAAATACTGTTTAAAACAAGAAAGTAACAATAATAAACCTATAATAAATAACATTTTACTAAAAAAAAGTATATATTTTTAAATATATTGAGAAGACTGGCATTATTTTATCTATTTTTGTAAGTCTCTTTAATAACCAGTCTCAATAGAAGACAGTTGAATTCTCTTATTTGCTTCTGAATTCAATCTGTTGTGATCCATTATGATTGAAGTATATGAAAAACAAAATCCTGATTCACACAGACATGTAGTTGGAAAGGGAGAGTAAATAATACCTTAGTATTATTATGAAAGTAGCTTGATCTCATAGAGACCCCAGAGATCTATAGACCATTCTTTGAGAACTGTTGATCTATAAGAATAGTTCGCAAACTTTTGTTCTCAGTGTCTTTATACTATTCAAAATTATTGAAGATCTGGCCAAAGAGTTTTCATTTATGTGGGTTATTTTGCCATGTTTGCAAATAACGTATTTGCAAATGTATAGATATTTGCTGTGTTCAAAATAAAAACTAATTTTGAATTTGAAAACTTTCTCAAAGAGTTTCAGAGACTCCCAGGATTCTCTAGACTACTTTTAAAGAACTGATCTATAAGAATAAGCTTTCTGTCTGCTTTTTCTAACTCAGCCTTGGTTGGGGAAGTAGGAAGGGAGGATGGAATTAGGGAGGCCCTTCAGGAAGGGGATGGGGACAGGAGATCCCTGAAGGAGAAACACATGGCCAACAGCCTGTGCTTCCCCTTGACATCCCAAGAGGGAAATACTTAGACCTCAAATTTCTGGACAATTTCTGTCTTTCTGTTTCCTGTTCTGAGCAGAGGTCAGAGATTAGCAATCCTGAGAATGATTGCTTCTAGTTTTGGGAGTTACTTTGTGGTAAACCTAAATTTGAGAGCTCCCAAAGGCAAGAGTCACACTCCATACCAGGCTCCCACAGGGAGACTTTCTTACCAGCTGTCTTCTCAGGGAAGGACAGAGGACCCTTTACAGCTGAAGGGCAAGGGAGCTCTGGACCTTGGTGACTCTCTATGATATTGCTGTGAATTCTTCAGTAGATGCAGAGTCACAGGAATTGTGAGTGAAGAGCATATGTTAGGCAGTCCTACAGCACCATCATTCTCCAGTTTGGAAATTGGTTTGGCTAACTGAGTGTTTTACATTTCCGGCATTTGTTAGATATACCCGTGAGTCTTAGCATTTTAGATAGTGAGTGAAATAGAAGCTGTCCCATATGACACTCATGGAAAGGAAACTAGTTTTCATTTGGAGGAAACCCTAGCTATAAGATATGCTTGAGCTTTGTTTTAGAATTCCCCTCTAGTTTTAATCTGGTTTAGGGATAGAATGAGCTACAGAGGGAATTCTACCCCTCGTTGGTCAGCCCTTGGATTGAAACTGCTCCAAGTGAACCTATAGTTTTTTCTGGTTAAGGCAGACAGGGTTAAGTGACTTGCCCAGGGCCAAGGAGCTATTAACTGTCAAACCTGGGTTTTCCTCACTCCAGGCCCAGTTACCTACTGAGTCACCTCACTGCCCTTATTATCGATTGCCTTTTTATATTGTATTTATCTCCTCAGGTCTTTGTACCAAATCTGAGAAGAATCAGTTAGTTAACTGGTTGACTTTGAGTCCAAAGGAAAAGAAGGGAATTCTGAATACTCTGATACCTCTCCATCCTTCTAGGGACTAAATCCTGACAGTACAGAGCCATTCAGTAGAATTAAAAGGTTATGGCCTGGAGAGAACACCCAGAGAGATTATTCCTGTTGGATCAAAGCTTGGCTTCTCTACCAGGGCGGGGAACTTCCCCTGGGATCCTCCTCTAATTGGCTTTAAGAAGTGATATATCCCTTTAGCCAAAAAAGCTCAGAGAATACATGCTCAGGAAGCCAGAGCCAATTCATGAAGTCTTTGAAGGTTTGAAGGGCGGAAAAAAATCATTCCAAGAACTAAAAACAAAAATGGATCAACAAATCTGAATTTCAAAGGGCATTGATAATAGATGTGAAGAAACCATTTGCACAGTCACTGTTTCTGAACCATTTCATTACTTATATTTAAAATGTGATGTGGATCTTTCAGTAGGGAAGAGGTTTGTCTACTTTAAGAAAAGTTCTCTGAGAAGCAGTATTGAAAGCAAGAGGGAAGGAGAGGAGAGATTAAGTAGAGTACAGCTAAGGAAATTCTAATTCTAATAAGGAAAAGAAGGGGCTTATTTATGCTTGAAAGAAAAGAGCACTGGGCCATCAAAGGATTATTTGTTTAGAGTTAGAAAAAATTATAATAGAATTTATTTGGAGGAACGAAGAATCCAGGAATTCAATGGAATTTAAATGAAAAATGGAAGAAAGAAAATAGGAAAGAAGGGGACTTACTAATATCTGATTGCAAACTATCGAACAAAACCCCAGTCATCAAAACCAATTGGTACTGGCTAAAAAAAAATGAGAAGTGCATGAAAGGAAGTGATGTAATGGTAGCCTAGTGTTCAATTAATCTGAAGATTCCTCTTATTGGACTAAGTACTCACTTACTATCTGAGAAAAACACACAAGAAAAGTGGTAAGCAGTTTGGCAGAAATTTGATATAAACAATACCTGAAATCATATGCTAAGATGAAGTTGCAAATGGAGATGGATATTAATGGTCACATCACCAAAAAAATTAAGGAGCACTGAAAATATCTTTCAGTTCCATGAAGAGGAGAAAGATTTATGAACAAACAAAAGAAAGAGAATCACAGAAAACAAAATGGACGTTTTTCATTATATACAATTGAAAAGTTTTAACACAAACAAGACCATAGTTAAAATTAGAAGGCAAAGAGATAGGTTGTAGCAAGTTTTTCTCAGAAAGACATCAAATCCAAGATGTAAAAGGAACTGATTAAAATTTATAAAAATCATTTACAAAAGCAAAAGATAAATGGTCAGAGGATATGAACAGATAATTTTTAAAAGAAGAAATCCAAGCTATCCACATTCAATTAAAACCTTCTGGCAGCTGTCTAGCCATAATAGAGCCCTGGCAGTGGACCCACCTGGTTAAGCACACGATGCCTGCTTCTCCTCTTCTCCATAAGCTCCTGCTCCTGGAGTCTTAATCTTGCACCAGCCTAGGTGTGGCACCTCTGCTGGGCAAATTGCTCAGCTGGACTCCTTGGATCACGACTCAACTTTCAACTACCAGAGCTAGCTCTGGAATCCATCTTTAGTTATCTTCTCTGTTGCTAAGGCTTAACCATCCTTGAAATTGCTTTCTACCTTATTGTTTCTCTCTGTGTCTCTCTCTTTGTGTCTATCTCTGTCTCTCTCTCTGTCTCTCTCTGTGTCTATCTCTCTGTATCTCTCTGTTTCTCTTTGTCTCTCTGCCTCTGTCTCTGTCTCTATCTCTCTGTCTCTGTCTGTCTGTCTGTCTGTCTCTCTCTCTCTCTCACATCTCTGTCTGTCTGTGTCTGTTTTTTCTTCTTCTATTTCTCTCCTTTCCTTCCTCCTCTCAATTCTTCAGAGACTTGAGTATGTTTCTAGGCAAATTTGAAAAATCTCTCCTTGTTATCTCTAGCCTCTAAGATACTGAAATCCCAGAATCCTCCTACCTTTCTACTCACTCATCTTATTTGTTTCCACTTCACTGGAGCATCCTCTAAGGCTTTGTCCAGAAGTATCCTCTCTCTCTCTAAACTCCTATCTTTCATCACTTCATTCACCACTCCTTGAGAGGACAGATTGGTTTATTTTAGTCTTTGCATTCTCAGAACCTACATTTATAAAACTTAAACTTCTGCATTTATATGTCCATAGCAAGAGGATCAATAGAGCCTAGAAGCAGCTTAATAGCATTAATGAAAAAATTTATTTCATCAGTAAAAATTTCCTTTTTTCCCCAATTTTTTTTTACATAAACAAAATCAGTGCAGCTAAGACAAGAAAAGAATCTGTCAATTGAGAGAAAATATTGGCAGCCAATATTTCTAAGAATCTAATGTCCTATATATGGTCATACACATAGAGGAGATTATGAGAAAGTAATACTACACATTGTATATACACATGTGTATGTGTGTCTATACATATGTGTCTATATATACATATATATGCATATTGTTCATCCTTTAAAAAAAAAAGAAAACCAAGGACACTATGGTCTTGACTTGTAGATAAATTGAATTTAAATGAGGCAGAGTTGCACAGTCATTAGTCTCACTCTCTTTTCCAGAATCATTGAAGTCTAGTGGCAAGACAAAAATCAGGGTGCTTAGGGATGGCCTGGGATATGGTGGATGACCTTCAATGTTATCCCCAGGACCTATTTCAGATGCAGTCACGAAAACTAATGTAACAATTCGTTCTCATCTGCCCATTTCATGGGAAAAGTTTTCACATGCTTGGAGTATTCACCTCCCTAACTCACCAATGGTTTTGAGGCTTCTCAATTATCTTTATCCTGGTTTAGTCTATCTGCTGAGACAGAGTGTGGCTGCTGTACATGCTACAGCTTCTTAGAACCACAGATGAGAGTTGAGTGCCATGTGGACATCAGGTACCTCAGCAGCCTTGAAGAGGGCTCAGCAAGCCCTCACACCAGAAGAACTCATACACTCTCTGTGTATATGCATGTGTATGTGTATATGTGTATATAGTACACACATACATACAGAGAGAGAGAGAAGGAGAGAAGGAAAAAAAGAAACTGAGAGAGTGAGTAAGAGTGAGAGTGAGAAAGAGAAAATGAGAAGTGAGAGTGAGAAAGAGAAAGTAAGAAGAGAGTAAGAGAGTGAGAGTGAGAAAGAAAAAGGAGAGAGGGGGGCGGAAACATTTCAGACTAGAGCCCATTCCCCAATGGGAAAATAATCCCAGGATATGAACAAACTCTTCTCAAAAGAATGCCTGTTAAGGAGAGCTCCAGACCTTTTAGAAAAATAGGAGAAATGTGAAAGAAAGTAATACACAAATGCTAGTACCCTAAAATAACCTAGTACCCCCAAATTTGGAAAAGACAACAAAAGATGGAAAAAGTTAATGTTGAAGAAATTGTAGAAAGACAAGCAGAATATTATGTTGCTGGTGAAGCTGAAAAGTGGTCCAACCATTCTGAAAAATCACTTGAAATTGTGTTAATAAGTGATTGTGATCATACCCTTTGATCCTGACATTCTATTTTTAGATAGTGAAGTCTTTAACCCAAAGAGGTCAAAGACAAACCCCATATATACCCAAATATTCACATCAGAACTTCTTTTGGTAGAAAATAATCGGAAAGTAGTTATAATAGGTTGGGAAATGGTTAAATAAAATATGGGATATGAATACAATGGAATGTTACTGTACCATAAGAGATAAAAGTATGAAGAATTTAAGAAGCCATAGGAGGATTTATAGTAACTGATGCAGAATAAAGTAAGCAGAATGAGACAAACAATATTCATATTGACTGAAAAAAGAACCAAAAAAAACCAAAACAAAACAAAACCTGGTTGTGTGGTAATAATAACCAAACAAATCCCTAAAGGAGGATTAAGAAAGTGTCTCTCTCCCCTCCCTATTGATGGAGTTGTGAACTGGCCCAATCATTCTAGAGAGCAAGTTGGAACTACACCTAAAGGGCAACCAAATTGCACACACCTTTTGATCCAGCCATATCACTGCTAGGTCAGTATTCCAAAGACATCCAAAGATAAGGTGTGGGGGGTGGGGGAAAGATCTATTTGTACAAAAATATTTAAGGAGCTCTTTTTGTGGTGGTTAAGAATTGGAAATCAAAGGGATACTCATCCACTGGAAATGGCTAAATAAGTCATGATACATGGTGGCAATGGAATACTACTGTGCTATAAGAAATGACAGGCAGGATGATTTCAGGAAAACCTGGAAAGACATGAAATGACTGGAAAGACATGAACTGATGCCAAGTGAAATGAACAGAACCAGGAGGATGGCATATACAGCAACCACAATATTATTTGATGAAGAACTGTGAATGTCTTAATTATTCTCAGCAATACAATGATCCAAGACAGTCTTAAAGAACTCATGATGAAGCATACAATCTGCCTCCAGAGAATTGCTTGAATACAGACTTACGCCTGCTATTTGTCACTTTCTTTCTTTCATTCTTTTTCTTTTGAGTCCTCTTATACAAAATGATTAATATGAAAATGTTTGCACATCTATACTGATTCCATCTCAAGAAGGGGAAAAAGGAGGAAGGGATGGAATTTGGAACTAAATTAATAATAATAATAGCTAACATTCACATATATTATCCATTTTATCCTCACAACAATCCTGGGAGGAAGATACTGTTATTATCACTATTTTTATAAATAAAGAACCTAAGATAAAAATGGTTAAATAAATTGCTCACCATCACACAGCAAGTATCTGAAGCAAATTTAAACCAAGATTTCCTGACTCCAAACCGAGGCTTTTCTATCCACTGGACCTCCCAGATGCCCACTGGAAAAGTCTGACACCTGAGAATCAGGTGAAAGATAACACATCTCCCAACGTTAGAGAAAGAAGTGAAAGACATGGAATATTCCCTAAAAATATGGCAGGTGTATGGGGAATAGCTGGAAAGTAAAATATAGGAACCACCTGAAGTTTCCTATTTTACTAAATTATGTTCATTTACAAGTTGCTAAACTTAATTGTTTCTTTGGTTGAAAAATTCCAAGTACTAAAAATGCCCCCTGAATTTTAGTGCCATGAGGCAAAGCCCCATTGGACTCATCCCAGTTACAGCCCCTGAGCAAGATAAACACTCCAAGTGTAAACTGACTCTAATCTCATTGAAACATCACTAATTTGTCCTCCAGACTTGCCATCTGTCAGTTCTCACTCATTTGAGAAATCATCTTAACTGAATATTCTTAGCAGGCTTTCTCTTTTTTTCAATGACCACTAGTCTCTCTAGCCAAATGGAGGTAAAAAACTGACAACAACAGAAGCCATAATATGAGAGACTCTCACAATTCATGCAACTTGGGCAAATGGAGAATGGGTTTGAGGGAAGTCCCTCACAGAAATCCATTACTTTCCATTTACACAGCTTTTGTCTCTTTAAGTATCTAGTTATTTATAAGTGTCTCCTCTATTAATCTATAAGCTCCTTAAGGAGCAGCCACCATACTTTGGCTTCTCCTTGTATCCTCAGTCCTTAGCACAGGGCCTGGCACGTAGTAAATGATTCACAGATGCTCGTTGACTGATTGAATGAAGGGCCAACACATTGATCTGGGCCCAAGTTCTTGATACCCCAGGGCACTCAGGTTTATGTCCCATCAGCTCCCTATCTTAGATGCTATCAGGACAATCAAGAGTCTCAGGCTAAATCACTTGACCTTGCTCTAAGTTTTTCTGGCTGAGGATAAGGTCAAGAAAACCAGACAAACAAAAACTGGAGCCTAATTTTATTCTCTGACCTCTTTTGCTCTAAAGGTAAAATGTGTATTTGCATATTCATGGAAAGCCTGCAAAAATAAACTTTGCATCAAAATGTTCTTTCAGGGAGTAGAAACTAAGGATCTTATATCAAGCTGAAGTTTGCTTCACCAGCGTTTTTGTTTATCTCTCTTCATACTAATATTATTTTTAGAACCTAAAACGAGTCTGGAAGGCTCAGAAGGAAGAAAGAAAAGGGACAGGGCATTGGAGAGCCCAAAGTGCTGTGATGTGGGATGTTATTCTTGTCTGCTTTGATAAGTGATTCAGTTCCCTGGCAAATAATGAAGTGTTATTACAATTCAAGCTAAATGAAGTCTATTGTCTGAGCCCCAGTGATTTCTAATCAAACTGGACAGTTTCTCGGAACAGCACTGGATGGGAAACTGGGTTCTTTCTGAAGACCCAGCGGTCAAGTCTGAGAGCCTCTCCCTCCAGCAGGATCCCTCCATGATCCGAAGGCTTGACGAGCACCAGGGAAAAGTGCCAGTTCTCTCATCTGCTTCCTTTTTTCCTGCCCCCATCCCAGGCCCCAGAACTGTGCTGGAGACATGCTTCCCTAGTTTGGTGGAGAACTCCTGTTTCCAACTGAAAGGGATGGCTCCGATTGAAGAATGGGCCAAGTCCCTTGTTTTTCTTCTGGGATTGTTTTTCCTCAAAGAGGTTTCTTTGTCACTGTTGGGGTTAAGCGATGTCACCAAAGCAGGGAAGAACAGGCAGACTTGGGAATGCCCTTTCTATTCACTTCTGAACTCTCCTGACCTATCCCATGAGAAACCCTGAGAGGAGGGAAATTTTAGGAAAAATCATTTGGGGAATGTTTCCTTTTGTTGTTGGGTTGGAGCAGTAATACAGATGATACTTTGTGGGTCTGGTTGGTTCTAGGGTCAAAGATTCATGAACTCCTTGGAGAGTCTGGGGAAGCCTATGGATCCCATCTCAGAATAAGATTTTTAAATGCATAAAACAAATATGTAGGCTTGCAAAGAAAACCAGTTAGATCAGAATACACTCATCAAAACATTTAAAAAAATTTATGGATTCCAGCTTAAGAAAACCTCTGCTCTAAAATGTCATTTCTTCAAATGGGGTCTTGGGAATTAGCATGAATTGATGCAAATTGAAATAAGCAGACCCAAAAGAACAATATACACCGAGACAAGGATATATAGGAGGGAAAAAATCAATAAAAGAAAGCCTGAATAATTTAAAAGCTAATAATGCTTTAGAGGATAGATGAGATGTTTCCCTCTTCTAATAAAGAGCTGGGGGACTCTTTGAATACATTCACTGCACCAGGTGTTTTTGCTTAACTGTTTTTGAGTTACAAGGGGATTTCTTTCTCAAAGAGTTGGGAGTGGGGAGGAAGATAATTTATCTTAATAACAGTGATGTGAAAATAAATGTCATCCATGAAAGATTTTTTAAAGCAAAGGATGAAAAGAAATTTTTAAATCTCTTTTTCATACAGGGTTTTTGAGAAATTCTACAGGTCCCTGAGCTTGATTTGTTTCATTTTTTTTTTTTTCTTTACCCAGGGTCATCCAGATAATAAGTGTTGTGTCAGAGGCCATATTTGAACTTAGGTTCTCTTGACTCCAGGGCCAGTGTTCTATCCACTGTGCTTTCTAGCTAACCCAATTCATTTCTTCTTGCTGGTTTTGGAGAGGAGGATGAGAAGCTAGATGGGATATAGATCAGCATGCCTGATCAGCAGTCCTTGCCATCTAGTCTCATTTTAATTTACATATTGAAGATTATATAAATTGAGAACCAAAATTCAGAATCTCTAGGATTTTAATATAGCTCAAAAACTGAAAGATAATCCAGAATACATCTAGTTCAACCTCCTGGTTTTTTTAGATTCCAAGTGCCTGGCACATAGTAGGTACCTAATAGAAGGACTAGAATTTAAGAATTCCTTAAAGGACCAAGATGTATCCATTTGCCCAGTGATTTCCTCCCTCTCCCCAAATAAAGCAAAGAAAATAGAGGTGAAAGAATGAATATTTTTATTTTGGATTCTTTCTTTTTTTCTTTCTTTCTTTCTTTCTTTCTTTTTTTTCCTGAGGCAATTGGTGTTAAGTGATTTGCTCAGGGTCACACAGGTAAGAAGTGTTAAGTGTTTGAGACCAGATTTGAACTCAGGTCCTCCTGACTTCAGGGCTGGTACTCTATCCACTGTGCCACTTGGTTGCCCCTAGATTTTCTTTCAATTTAATTTTTAAATTTTAATTATTTAATTTATATTAAATTTTAAAACCTTTCAGATTTTATTTTAAATTAAATTAAAATTTTAATATCTGCTTTTAATTATTTGTTTTCAAAATATGTTGACAAATACAGGAGAAATTATAATAAATTATGATAAAATTATTTTTTTAATGTGCATCTATTTATGTTCCTGGAATATTTTTGGAAGGGAATGAAAAGTAGCACATAAGAGTGAGAAACATGGATCAGGAAATGCTTTGTGTAGAAAGTGTCATTTGAGTAAAGTTTTTGTTTATTTTATTTATTTGTTTTTTTTTTTATTTTTATACTATATTATTTTTCCAAATACACACAAAGATAGTTTTCAACATTCACCCTTGCAAAACCCTGTGTTCCAAATTTGTTTCTCTTTCTCACACAACCAAAGACAGCAACCAATCCAATATAGATCAAACACATGCAACTTCTGAATAAAGCTTTATTTATTTATTTATTTTTATTATATATTTTTAATTTACAAAATATATGCATGGGTAATTTTTCAGCATTGACAATTGCAAAACCTTTTCTTTCAATTTTTGCCCTTCTTCCCCCCATCTCCTCCCCCAAATGGCAGGTTGACCAATATATGTTAAATATGCTAAAGTATAAGTCAAATACAATATATGTATACATGTACATACAGTTATTTTGCTGTACAAAAAGAATCGGACTTTGAAATAGTGTACAATTAACCTGTGAAGGAAATCAAAAATGCAGGCGGACAAAAATAGAGGGATTGGGAATTCTATGTAGTGGTTCATAGTCATCTCCCAGAGTTCTTTCATTGGGTGTAGCTGGTTCAATTCATTACTACTCTATTGGAACTGATTTGGTTCATCGCATTGTTGAACTGATCATCATATAGTATTGTTGGTAAAGTGTATAATGATTTCACTCAGCATCAGTTCCTGTAAGTCTATCCAGGCCTTTCTGAAATCATCCTGCTGGTCATTTCTTACTGAACAATAATATTCCATAACATTCATATGCCACAATTTATTCAGCCATTCTCCATTTGATGGGCATCTACTCAGTTTCCAGTTTCTAGCCACTACAAAGAGACCTGCCACAAACATTTTGGCACATACAGGTCCCTTTCCTTTCTTTAGTATCTCTTTGGGGTATAAGCCCAGTAGAAACACTGCTGGATCAAAGGGTATGCACAGTTTGATAACTTTTTGAGCATAGTTCCAAATTGTTCTCCAGAATGGCTGATGTGTTCACCTTAGTAAAGTTTTAAAGAAAATATTTATAAGAAATAGAAGTGAGTAGGGGTACATTCTAGGCAAGAGAGACAGCCCATGCAAAGTTTTGGAGAAGGGAAATGGAGGTCCT